>NW_015505623.1:1024695-1039060 GCF_001515645.1 Sinocyclocheilus grahami
AAAGCCACTTGCTGCGAACTTTTCTTCGCGGAAGCTTTGCGTTAAACAAGTGAGATAACGAAATATTTAAATCTCTAATCAATATTTTTTGTCCAATTATTTGCCCAGTTAGTTTTGGTATTGAGGTAAAAATTATCTTGCATTCACTATACAACAGTGGGTGGTGGTCACGAAGATGACGGAGCAAATTTGAGGCGTTTCCCCCTTTTTGCAGCGACTTTCTTCTTGCAAGATCGGTAGACAGGGTGACCGTCCTCGATTAAATTGCCTTCAGGACTCTTGTAAAAGCCAAAATACGACCAGACCACCGATTTGGTCCTCTTAGATGGCTGAAAAATCTCCCGAGCGCTGTCAACTGCCTTCCGCCATTTCGTCTCGTGCAAAAAAACAAAAAACAACAACAACATTGCATGCTGCTTCTGCGTCAGACTGATGCTGGCTGGACAGGATTTACCGCAAGTTTTCAAAAGCGCGATAATCAAACACGGTTTTGATGATAATTAAATTTTAAACGGTAATACTAACCGTCAGTGCATTTTATCGTGATTTATCATGAAACCGGTAATCGTTCCATCCCTAAATCCTTTAAATACATAAAATCTTGTCTGGCACAATACACAGAACTTTAGTGAAATGTAAAATCTTTCACATTTGTGTGTAGTAATTCTGTATAAATCTTTTAATGACATGGTCCATTTGCAGGTATGTTATCAAATATAAAGATGTGTTCTTTAAGTTTGTGTGCCTGCATCAGGCAGGTTTAAAGGGACCAGCAAACCTCTGGGGCCCAGAGAGAGGCAGCACAAACAACAATACACCTCCTCGTCTTTTAAAAGCTTAGCCGGGTTTTCAGAGGAGCGGGCCATTCACAATCCAGTCTTTGTGTGAGCAGGGGGACTGTTTGTCAAGTGGCCACTTACCCAGTTCATCTGCAGGTTCTGAAACTCCAGACCAAAATAATCGCTCTCAATGAGATGGATCCGTCTGAACACTTCAGAGGAAAGAGTTTGCCCATCCGCTTTTGACTACAAGAGAGAGGGGAAAACAAGACATTCAATTAATACATTTATTAGGAAAAAAATTTTTTTTTTATAATCATGACAAAATTGGCTGATTAAATTATTTGCTGATTAACAAATAATAACAATTAATGCTTTAATAGTCCATTTTGTTCATTACAGGGCAAGCATAATACATAAACATACACCTTGAAAAGGTGTCATTGTCATTTATTTACACTAGAATTATTCAACAATAAAAATTATGATTTCCTTTAAGGCTACATATATAAAAAATACTGCACAAGAGTAAGATGACATGAATAATAATATTTTAAATATTATATAATTGAATAAAAGCTTTCAATAAATAAATAAATTTAATTAATTTGAATATTTCTTTTCACTTTCCATTCACACTCATCTGTTTTTTTTAACCAATCCAACCTAATTATAATATTATGGCAATATAATATTGGTTATTGTTGTTATGAATATCAGAATATTATGCATTAGTAATACATTTCAAAACATTCTTAATATGTGAGGCTGAAATTAAGCAAAATTGCAGTTATTAATTATAACGGCAATTCAATCAAATTGATTTAAAGTCTAAATAATTCTTAGTTAAAAGTTGTAGTTAATTTTATATAACATGGTCTACATTTCTTCATATTTCTTTTCTGTTCTTTAAGATTATGGGGTTGTGAGGGCAAAAATATTTCTGTGGAAAAGCAGCTGCGTCTGCTATGAAGTCGCTGGATATTTGAGGCTAATGGGTGTCAGCGAGAAATATCTGTGGCCTATCGGAGTAATTCTCCACAGCGTGCAGCCGGGCCAAAACCAGACACCAAGCCACAATACAGTCAATCTCTCTGAGATCAGCTGGACTGTCTGTTGTAAACATTTAACTGTGAAAGGCGAGGAGAACATCTGAGGACATTTCAGGGCACATAGGCGGTTAAACCTGCTTAAAGGAAAAAAGGGTTTTCCCTGTAAACGGATTCAGGGGTTTGTCATTACAAAATGAAGGACTAATTACTATGTACCCAGAACACACTGCACTTAGGTTTTGCCATTCGAGCCTGTGACTTTCTGGGAAAATTATACAGCAGACAGCTGTTTGCAATGTGAAATGTATTTTAAAGACCATAAAAACAGCCTGACTTGAATTGGGCCGGCCAGATTGTTACCCTCCAGTTCTTTGGTACGTTCTAAACTTGACTGATTCTTTCTACCTTTAATACAGTTTCTTAAGTATGTATGTATGTATGTATGTATGTATGTTCCTAATGTACTCTCTGTGCCAAGCAGGGCAGGTAAGCACCTTCCAAATGGCCTCCTCTTGGCTCTGCCAAAACTACTTTTAATAATTTTTAATTGTTATTTTGATCTGAAGAAGCAAAAATTATGATACCATTGTTGTTAGAATTTAATGCTGATATGAAATACAGTAGGGCTGGGTATCAATACAGATGTCCAGATTTGATTCTGATTCATAAGCCCTCAACTTGATTCAGATTTAGAATCAATTCTTAATTTAATTTGGGGATATTTCAGTTACAATGTCATTCATAATTTTGCCACTATTCTCTGTCCTCTAATGTTGTAAATTATACAGGGCAGTGTTTCATAATTCAAAACCGGTAATTCACCCTTTTTAAATATTCTTCAAAAGAACTGGCCCATAAAAGTCATTCATTTCTGGAATCAGGCTACACTGGTCGTGCTGTACATTCTTGAATCCCCAAGAACGTCTCTCGCAAAGTATGATTTCTTCTACCTTGGCACTGAATTATTATTGGATCACTCAAGATCACAATTAATTGGGGAGAAGAAAAAAAAAAAAAAAAAATCACCCAGCCCTCAAATGTATTATTGAAATGTAATCTGGATAAAAAGTTAGGGCCCGAAATAGATAAATATTAACGCAGTTTTGTTTAATTCACACATACTGAAGCACGTAATGCTCATGGTGTCTTCAGCCTCTGCCGCCTCAATATATGAGTACATGAACAGATAAACATAATCTCTAAAACTGTCCAGAGAGTCACCTCATGAGCATTTTACAGTTTCTTTTGAGAAAGCAAGAATGCAAGCTATGAAGGGCACAGAAGCCATTTTTGTTATGTGAATAAATAAAAGTATTTAGTTATAAATAAATGACAATAAAAAAAAAAATTTAAACAATTTTTTGACAGATTCCTAAAATGTGTTTTCTCTTTATTATGGCAGGTGGTCTAATAAATTGTTAAGAAAAGCATTCAGTTGGAACGTTTGTTTTAAGGACATTGGGCAGAATGTGGAATAGTGTGTTTTTGTCAATAAAATAAAAAAAGAAAATAGTTTGTTTTAATCCGATTAATCGAAAAAATAATCGACCAACTAATCGATTATCAAAATAATCGTTAGTTGCAGCCCTATTTGAGAAACACTATCATCAGATCATATACAAAAAGAAACTTAAAGGTCTTCACAGCAACACGTCAAAATAAAAGTTTGGTTTAACTTGAAGAAACTGTAACAGAAATTACTTATTGTAATGATACTACTATTACTAATAAAAAAAATGAAAACATTATTTTTTAAGGAATATTTACAAGAAAAATTATTTACCAGAATTTACTTGGCAGAAAAATGTTAATTCATATTTTTTTTATAAATCAATTCATTAGAGATGCTTTTGATTATTCAAATTTAATGAAACCATTCAAATCGAATCCAGAAAATTAATGGAAAACAGAATTTGAGAAAAAAAAATTCCTGGCCTTATTAGTTTTTGTTAAACTTTTAATAAATTGCTGTTAAATTGTGTAAGTTTCCGGATTTAATTTAACTAGTCTAGAAAAACTAATATTGAAAAAAAAAAACTGAATTTGGGGAAGAAAAAAAAAATTTAATTTGGGGAAAAAAAAATCAAACAGATTTCATAAGGCCCTATTCATGTAAACATGCTTGGATTCCGATTGAAACAAAAAGTGTCCATGTAAACATGGCTATTGTTATAAAATATTTCTATTTCAAATAAATGCTGTTCTTCTGAACTTTTTATTCACCAAAATATCCTGAAATAAATTACATAGTTTCCTAAAAAATAATAAGGAATTTGTTTTGAGCACCAAATTAGCATATTAGATTGATTTCTGAGTGACATTAACATTTTAAAATATATTGAAATAGAAAATAGTTATTTTAAATTGGAATAAATATTTCACACTTTTGAAGAGTAGTGCAAGTTATACTACTACGTCTATAACTTTTAAAGAAAATAGCCAAAAATGGCTGCCAATTGAGGGATTTTGATGTACAATCACTCAATTTTTAGGCACTACAATAAAACAATGAAAACCCACTGCTGGTTATGAACACATCTTCGACGTTCTCACATGTGAGGTGTGTCTTAAGCTTGAAAGTGAATTCTACAGCCTCTCAGTTCACATACTTCAGCAAAAATTGGATTAAATCTCTTTTCTACAGCTTTCTCAAGCACCCTAAACTAAAAGCCCATTAGAAGCGCAGCATAACAAAACTAAGCTGTGGATCAACTTGGTGGCGTTGACTGCAACAAGGAAAAACCACCTGGATCATATTTTCCATGTGTCACAGAGCAGAGCCCGCCGAACCCTCGAAGCACACAGACGTTATCCAGCGTGTAGGAGTTTCCCTGTTACAGTAGGAGTGTCAGCTGGGCAGGTTTATGGGTCAACAGTGGCTGGGATTACTGAGCAGCAGATGTTCACAGTCTGGGGAATCTTTCTCGTATTCACCAAGCCAACTTAGACTACACTGGCAACTGCTGAATCCAAACTAACAGTAGTGTGTAAGCTTTTGCATGTGAACAGAATCTATGTGATCATGCGTTTGAGCGCTGACTGTGTTTGGGCATGTTGAGATCTCAGCAGGAGGCATTTCTTTCTCACACACTAAGCAGGTAGCAGCTTTTGCTATGTTGCAACGATTTCAGCCACACCTTGACACCAAGCGATAACAAAACGTTGTAAATCATTGACATGGCAGTTACAAGAATGGATTAAAGTGTTTCTTGTGCCGTGGCTGCTGAATCTTCAGCACCACAGGCCCTAAGTAAAAGAAATCATACAGAACGAACATAATGTGATATAAAAAGTAAGAGAATACGTAAATACAAACATACAGCACAAGCAGTTCAAAAATGACCAGCCAATGTCTCTTCAGAAAGGTTATTTTGATGAACTGTTCAAAAGATTCACAGGTTTAGTGATCAGAATTAAATCCTTAACTAAATGAACTCACTGAATCAGAGTAGTCAATGAATCAACATCTGACTTGCTAAAGGTTGTGATGAAAAATAAGTAGTGACAAAAACCCTTTATTCCATATTGTGGCGTACATCTGACTAACAGATTATCAAAAAAAGAATACAAAATAAGACGGGGAAGTGGTTCTATGCATCGGTTGTTGTTATTAGATATTTTAGATATTTAAAAGTGAATGCGAGCTTGTAGCTGATTGTGGAGGACTGGGGTTTAATTACATACATCCGGCAAGCATCACCAGTCTAGTCTGCCATTTCCACCAGATGATAGAGTTGAAATTTTCATTAATTGGATGATTTTTAAAATTTTGATTAAACATTGCTAGGGCAAAAAAAAAAATCTAATATTAAACATATACGGAGATGAATCTTTCGCAATAATATCTATGAAGTGCATTTTCAAAATGGATGGGTTGAATTGTCATGCCAACTTAAAACATTTTTAAAAAAAGTTAACATTACTTTCACTGACACCCATCTTAAAATGAAGCTTTATTTACATACATTTTGTGGAATGTTGTTAAGGTAAATCAACTTAAATGTTGAAATCAAAAAGAAAATGACGCAGCCCCAGCCAAACAATTTTTATGAATGTAACATGACTGTACATATTAGATTAACCATTTAGTTAAATATTTAGCTCGAAGTAAGAGGAAAAAGCTCTCAGGAAATGTGCTGCAGACAGCTATATTTCCCGACTTTTCGTCACCGTGGTAAGAATGTACATGCAAAGTAAACCAAAAGCTGACCCTACTCTCAGGTTCTTGACCGTTGACTCATTTAAGAGCACAGATCAACACTCTCCCTCACTCAATACTCTCGTTGTTATGGTCATCAACTAAATGCTTCAGGAATCTGACCCTTAAAGGGGTCATATGATGCTGCTAAAAAGAACAGTATTTGGTGTATTTGGTGTAATGAAATGTTTATGCGGTTTAAGGTTCAAAAAACATTATTTTCCACATACTATACATTATTGTTTCTCCTCTATGCCCCGCCTTCTGAAACGCGTACATTTTTACAAAGCTCATCAGTCTGAAAAAGCGAGGTGTGCTGTGATTGTCCAGCTATCCAGTGCGTTGTGATTGGCCGAATACCTCAAGCGTGAGATGGAAATGTTATGCCCTTGCCATATTGTGATGATGCTCTGTCAGGTCGAAGCGATGAGACAAAAACATGAAAACCCATTATAAACGAGGCATTCGTTGCATCCAGTGGGGACATAATTATGGATTGTATTGACTTATACTGTCTTTTTACACGTTGCGTTGCATCGCGCCGCACCGCGTAAACATAAAACCATGTCTGCATTTGTGATCGGAGAAATGACAAACAACAAGCCCTACTCTACACTGCCCAAAAAAACTTGCTTTAAATATATAAAATATAAAAACTCTTTAAATATAAAAGACTTACTTACAGTCTTTGAGTCAGAACAGCCGGCATTGTAGTCTACTCTACCTGGATCAGGAAACAGTCCTCCATAAAATGTGCTGCACACATGCGAATATTTGGGTTGAAGTGTTCTGGAATAGTGTTGTAAATACAACTTAACCACTGATTTCCAGTCGTGTCCATTTTTGGAAGGCCAAACAAAGTAGTTTCGCTTTCACAATGAAACTGCGTCACACACGGTGGCCTACAGTGAGCAGAGGCCGGCGGCTAGAGTGAGGAACGGCCAGAGGGTTAGAGTCAGCGGCGGCGGCCTACAGTGAGCAGAGGCCGGGGGCTAGCGGGAGGAATGGCGGGAGGGTTAAAGTGAGCAGAGGCGCGGGCTTGAGAACAGCGCGGTCGGCGATTTCGAAAAAGGAGCGTCCGGAAGGACATGTGACGACTCTGGCAACAGGTGTTATCACTATGTCGGAGACACGCTAGCTTTCCCAAGGCAGACGAACTTAGAGTGGTTACAATAATCCGGGTTTAAATTGCACTCAAATTGATTTGATTTTGACGCAATATTTACACTGAAGCCCGCTGGCGGCTATGGTAAGGGGCATGCCATTTCCCGACCAGGCGCCGAGAGGTGCCAATCACAACACACACTTGCCCAGCTAACCAATCACAGCACATTTCGTATTTCAGAAGGCGGGCCTTCATTTGATACAGGAACTGTTCGAGCCGTTCATCCCAGACTGGCGAGAGAGGTGTTGTAATAATGTAAAATATGTGAAAAATAATGTGTTTTTCGAACAACCTATATGAGAGCCTGTTCTAGTTCACCCCAAAACAAAATCAAGACTTTGTAAAAGAGCATAATAGGACCTCTTTAAGACAATTTAAATGGAAAACTCTTTCAAACACCAGCGAGTGAAGAACTTGTACAAATCAAATACGATTATAATCATGTACTTATTTGGTTTCATATTTGATCCGTCTCTTCGTTGATACCGGACTTCTGCATTTGCATATGCCATACATTTCATATACTCCGTGTAACTCTGGTAAACTTTCTGGTTTTCTGTCTGTGAGCTCCCTCTGTTGCTTTGGCTGAAAGGATAACGAGAGATACCTCCGTATTTCAGGAGGCGGGCTTTCATTTGATACAGGAACTATTCGAGCCGTTCATGCCAGACTGGGGAGAGAGGTGTTGTAATAATGTAAAATATGTGAAAAATAATGTGTTTTTCGAACAACCTATATGAGAGCCTGTTCTAGTTCACCCCAAAACAAAATCAAGACTTTGTAAAAGAGCATAATAGGACCCCTTTAAGACAATTTAAATGGAAAACTCTTTCAAACACCAGCGAGTGAAGAACTTGTACAAATCAAATATGATTATAATCATGTACTTATTTGGTTTCATATTTGATCTGTCTCTTCGTTGATACCGGACTTCTGCATTTGCATATGCCATACATTTCATATACTCCGTGTAACTCTGGTAAACTTTCTGGTTTTCTGTCTGTGAGCTCCCTCTGTTGCTTTGGCTGAAAGGATAACGAGAGATACCTCCTTACATACTTTGTGGAAAATTCATATAAATGCTCATTCTTGCATCAAGAAATTTGACAAACATACAAGAGTTTGTCAGAAATGTTCTATTGTGTTATGCGTGTACACATTTGAACTTAAAAACACTAATAGAGTTGTTTTGTGCATTCCTGTCATCAAGAATAAATGGAGCAGCTGCCACTGAACAAGTATGTGTTCTCTTTTTATATGAAATAATGATAAATATCAGTTTAATTTAGCATGCTGACAAATTAATAAATTACAATTTAAATGGAAAACTCTTTCAAACACCAGCGAGTGAAGAACTTGTACAAATCAAATATGATTATAATCATGTACTTATTTGGTTTCATATTTGATCTGTCTCTTCGTTGATACCGGACTTCTGCATTTGCATATGCCATACATTTCATATACTCCGTGTAACTCTGGTAAACTTTCTGGTTTTCTGTCTGTGAGCTCCCTCTGTTGCTTTGGCTGAAAGGATAACGAGAGATACCTCCTTACATACTTTGTGGAAAATTCATATAAATGCTCATTCTTGCATCAAGAAATTTGACAAACATACAAGAGTTTGTCAGAAATGTTCTATTGTGTTATGCGTGTACGCATTTGAACTTAAAAACACTAATAGAGTTGTTTTGTGCATTCCTGTCATCAAGAATAAATGGAGCAGCTGCCACTGAACAAGTATGTGTTCTCTTTTTATATGAAATAATGATAAATATCAGTTTGATTTAGCATGCTGACAAATTAATAAATTAAAATTTTTATAGTAAATAATTGCTATATAAAATATCGATGCTGAAGTCTTTATAGTTAGTTAGTCTATATAGTTATAGTTTTTATTCATTTTTCCCCTTCAGGGAGGCATGATAAGGACGGGTTTTAGAGTAGTGCTGGTCTGACAGTGGGAATGCAGCTTGATTTTGGCCTCGCAGCTTGAGGTGTGAGGCTATTGGTCCAGCAAGGCTCGTTGTTAGCCCTGGCTCGCACTGGCTATTGTAATATTGTAATATTGACTGGACATCATTCTTACATGTGCTGGGATGAACTGTGACCATTCAAAGCATTGGTCTCTGTGGTTTTTCTTTTAAAGAAATTTTAAATTACAGAATGTAAGCACTCCTTAGTGGAACTTTCTTTGATTATCTACAAGCTGAACTGGAACATGGATATGGGAAATATACTTTGAGTTTTAAAGTCAACTGAAAACAGAAAAGCCTCATTTGAAAGCATTTACAAGTGATAACATTCATCGAAGTGAAAAAAACAAAACAAAACCAAGAGATCATTTGGTAAAGAGTTTAGTTCAAAGAAATCCATTTAGCTCGTATCGTCACTTTTGTCACATTACAAGTGACCTGGCAACAACGCTTTACTTAATTTTTTGGGGATAATTTTCATAAAATCCCATTTAAAACCATCTAAACACATGGCTTCTCCATTGACTTCTCCAAGCTTGTCTAAGAAACTGGCGGACAACCATAAGAAAGAAAGGTCTGATCAGATGAAAAGTGGCAAACTGCAATGGCACTTAGATTGCAATAGATTGTTTCTGATATATTTTGGTGAAAAAAAAATGGGTGAAATAAATGGAGGAGGACATAAATTGGGACAAAGTTGTTCTACCTTGATTCTGAACCATCTCTATTGCATAGTACCAATAATTTAGTAGTCTATAACTACTGCCATTGTTTAAATAAAACTAACATATTAAAATACTACATTAATAAAAATAATATATATTATTTAGTATACATTTTTTTAGTCTGAATCGATAACAATTAACCAGGTTTATTAGAATTTCAACAATACTGTACTGTGAACAGACATTACATGAAGTCTCTTTGGAAAGGCTCTGAAGTGAACTTGATCTGTGCTACAGCAAATCCCCTGATTTAAGGTCAAAGCCAGCAACGGCTGCCAACAGATCCGAACCATTGAAAAGCCCAATCTGTCACGCTTCAACACCCTCAAATTATATCAGAGTGAGAGATGGCAAAAGTTGTCATCGGAGTTGGGGGCGGCGGGGGCTTGAAGCAATCAAGAGACGCTGACCTCTAGGATTTTCCTCATGGCCAGCTCTCTCAAAGCAGTCACTAATTTGTTCCACTAATTGCATCGTATGGTGGACGTTAAGCAGGCCAAATGAGAGAGTGTGTAAGGCTTCCTAGTACTGACTGAACTGATAGGACAGCTTATCACATATGATTGCCATAACAGCAATTTCAAATAATCAGTAGAAATACAAGTGAGAATTTGATAACACACTACAGTAACAGAATGAGGTCACACACACACACACACACACACACAACTAAAATCAATTGCATAAATGCTATAAAGTGAATTTTGGGATCATGGTATGAAAAAAATGGATATTATTTTTGAGAGTTTCTCAAGATTACTTTTAACAGTGTTATTTAATTATTCCTGTTTTTAAGGGGCCTTGAAACCCTAAAACAGTATTGGAGCTTTTGCCATGCCTAATATCACATGTATCTCACATTATCAGCCATCAGTCAATCTACTCTGACATCTTTGTCTGACACAAACAAACTCACAATCAAAGTCATAGGTCTTTAAAGTTTAAAATCATGTCCAAAGGCTGGACTTTAGGGTTCTACTGCTATACTACTCATGCCACACCAACACAATCTGCCCAATCCTCAAATGCCTACTCCCACCTACCCCATTCCTCCCACTCACCCCTCTATAGCCTGTCAACCAAACTATTTATGAGCTTGTTTGCTCATGCTGGACAAGTCCTGCTCCACTCCCTCCTCCGAAATCCCATCAGCCGGCCCCCCTGTCTCCACTATTCCGCATTCCCCAGTGATCGAAGCAGCCCCCTCACTGCACTTACCCCTCCACAAAGACTCATCTGTGCCTCACACAAACAAAACACATTCATATATATTCATTAAAACACACACACATACATTTTCATCGCTCTGCAGGTCTGTCTTAAACACAAAACAGGGAGTGCTTTTTTCTCTCCTGTTGTTATGAGCTGAATAAAAAGGCCCGGTGTTATTGAGCTTCCTGGTGCTGCGAGGCGTGGGCGAAGCCCCGAGCCTGTTGACCAATCCCATTCAAAACTCTTTTTTGCAGCGCTGCCCATTTACCTGGTGTCACTGTGGCTCCCTCACTGTCAGTTGCAGTTGTTTTGATTCTGAAAGCACATTCAAAAATGGCTCCGACATTAACAAAGGAAAGAATCTGGGTACAATTTCTACATAAACAAAGAGGGAATGTCTACTTCGGGTCTTTGCACAGCATTACACAACACGCATTGTTTTAAGAAAAAGAAAAACACACACATTATAAGGGAGGAATTTTGCCAGTAAAAACTAAAGTTGGCACATGGAGCCAGCATTCTTGGAAGGCATGTTTTACTTTCTGTTGTGCCATTAATGTCATTTATGTACAGGAAATGTCTTTTATTGTGATTGTTTCCAGGTCTGTGCAGGTTCAAAGACCGTTTCTGGCCACTGGACATTCTCAGCGGTTCAGCTTTGAAAAGGCGGGTTGTTTTTTTCAAGGCCTGAGCCAGTTCAAACATCCAACGCAGCAATTTGTGTCTATTTTTACTTGCACATCAACGGAGAACAAGCGCAAGATTGAATGTAAAGTCAGGACAAATCATTTTATGAATCATGTCATTTATGAATCAGTCGTGAAGTAATGTAAATCACAAGTTCTTGCAAATATTCAACACAAATGATAAAAGGGTCAATGACAAATAAAAGTCTGTATAATAACGAAAATGAAAAAAAATAAATCTAGTTTAAAGTGTGCCAAATTCTTAAAATAAAAAAACTCAAATTAATGACTCTAAAAACAAATATCATATTGCTTAACTTAAATAATAACTATAACAATTAATTATTAATACATTCATTCATGATAATTGATATTAAAATATTTTCTGTACACACTGAATACTTGTTTGTAGACATTACAATTTTTAAAAAGGACAATTTATGGTAAAAAGTTTCACCGTTTAATTAAAGCATACTTAAAGACTTTTAATTCAGAAATTAAAAACACGTTCATCATACAAGACATCTGAAAGAAAAAAAAAACTAAAAAGAGCGCCATGCCATTGACCCAGAAGTAACTGTTGCAATTGTAAGTGTAACATTTTGATGTATCACTGCTAAAACTCGCAGTCTGCCGATAAATTTGTAGACTTAGATAAGAAGTATTTGTCCAGACAAAGAGAACATTATCATCCGGCTGAGGTGTATTTATATCTGTTGCATAGTGTCATTGAGCAGATAAAGGGGACTCTCTACTCTCTCTCTCTCCACAAGCAGCTGTGAACAGACCCTCATTGGAGAGTATTTGGCAAGGGTCCTGGTCCTGGCACAGACTCAGCTCAGTAAGAGAACCAGTGTGACATGCTATCACACACAACCTCTCCTGCCTCTCTTTAGGACTGAAAGCAGGGCTCTACCAAAATACAGCACGCTCAGGCCCTGAGCTGTGCGAGAGGTCTCTGAAGTCTCTGTTTAAAGGGGTCATATGACATTGCTAAAAAGAACAGTATGTTGTGTATTTTGTGTAATGCAACGTGTTTATGCAGTTTAAGGTAAAAAAAAAAAAAAAAAACTTATTTTCCACATACTGTACATTATTGTTTCTCCTCTATGCCCCGCCTTTCTTAAATGCGTCGATTTTTACAAAGCTCATCGTTCTGAAAAGCGAGGTGTGCTCTGATTGGCCAGCTATCCAGTGTGTTGTGATTGGTCAAATACCTCAAGCGTGTGACGGAAATGTTACGCTCCTTACCATACTGTGATGCCTTGTCCTGGCGCGATGAGACAACACCAATAAAACCCATAACAAACGAGGCATTTGTTGCATCCAGTGGGGACATAATTACTGATTATAATGTCTTATACTGTCTTTTTACATGTTGCGTTGCGTATCGCACCGCGTAAACATAAAACAATGTCTGCATTTGTGATCGGAGAAACGACAAACAACAAGCACTACTCTACACTGCTCAAACTCGCATTTGAATCATCAGTGGCAAATTCTTTAAATATAAAAAAAAACTTACTCGCAGGCTGAGATTCAGAAGCGCCAGACTGTCCTTGGAAAGTTGGAACTGCCCCACTTTATAGAAACAGCCTTTGTGCACAGACGCATTGTAGGCTACTCTGCAGGTTCAGGAAACAGTCCTCCATAAAATGTACTGCACACATCTGAATATTTGGGTTAAAACCCATTATAAACGAGGCATTTGTTGCATCCAGTGGGGACATAATTACTGATTATAATGTCTTATACTGTCTTTTTACATGTTGCGTTGCGTATCGCACCGCGTAAACATAAAACAATGTCTGCATTTGTGATCGGAGAAACGACAAACAACAAGCACTACTCTACACTGCTCAAACTCGCATTTGAATCATCAGTGGCAAATTCTTTAAATATAAAAAAAAACTTACTCGCAGGCTGAGATTCAGAAGCGCCAGACTGTCCTTGGAAAGTTGGAACTGCCCCACTTTATAGAAACAGCCTTTGTGCACAGACGCATTGTAGGCTACTCTGCAGGTTCAGGAAACAGTCCTCCATAAAATGTACTGCACACATCTGAATATTTGGGTTGAAGTGTTCTGGAACAGTGTTGTAAATACAACTTAACCACTGATTTCTAGTTGTGTCCTCTTTTGGAAGGCCAAACAAAGTAGCTTCGCTTTCACAACGAAACACACAGCGTCACGCACGGCGGGCTTGAGTGAGGACCGGCCGGCGGATTCGACGAAGGAGCGGCCGGCGGGGGTGGGAGAACCACATGTGACAACCCTGGGCTGGACTCCGCTTTGTCCACGGTGAAAGCCGATCCGGCGATCCACAGCGCGAAGTTGATGTATTTCCTCAGCGACCAGCATGGATCAGCTATAGGCTCTAGGCACGACAAAGCGGATATCGTCCTCTTTTGGAAGGCCAAACAAATTATTTTCACTTTTCACAACATGAAACCATGGTGGCGGCGGCAACAACCATACTACAGCGAGAATAAAAGTTATGCCTTCTTTCTTTGCGTGAACATTTGTGCGGTGTTATGCAAATCTTCCCACACAGTGACGTAGACATGTGGGGG
>NW_015505623.1:1039920-1050008 GCF_001515645.1 Sinocyclocheilus grahami
AACCACATGTGACGACCCCGGGCTGGACTCCGCTTTGTCCACGGTGAAAGCCGATCCGGCGATCCACAGCGCGAAGTTGATGTATTTCCTCAGCGACCAGCATGGATCAGCTATAGGCTCTAGGCACGACAAAGCGGATATCGTCCTCTTTTGGAAGGCCAAACAAATTATTTTCACTTTTCACAACATGAAACCATGGTGGCGGCGGCAACAACCATACTACAGCGAGAATAAAAGTTATGCCTTCTTTCTTTGCGTGAACATTTGTGCGGTGTTATGCAAATCTTCCCACACAGTGACGTAGACATGTGGGGGCGTGTTTAAATGAGGCATTTTAGGAGGGAGTGGACAAGTCTTAACTTTTATAAAGAATATCTCTTTGGGTTTGAGACTTTAGTCTTTGCAACTTTAGGGATCTTATCTATGCACGAACAGCTTGTAACACTCCAAAGAGAAAGGAAAATATGAAATTGCATCATATGACCCCTTTAATAGCGTCCATTTCTGCTGTTACCCCCACAGAGCCCCAGCGCTCCAGTAGATTCCTCAGAAGGTCACAATAGGGCTCGAATGGCGTGCAGCATGCTCTGGTCAAATTCCATGCAAATGGAAATATGAAATTGCATCATATGACCCCTTTAATAGCGTCCATTTCTGCTGTTACCCCCACAGAGCCCCAGCGCTCCAGTAGATTCCTCAGAAGGTCACAATAGGGCTCGAATGGCGTGCAGCATGCTCTGGTCAAATTCCATGCAAATGTGCATGTGCGCATGTTCTCTCTTTGTTTCAAGAGCTGAGACAGCATATGGCGAATTAAAGTATAAAAGCCGATGGTCTAAGATGAGCTCACTCCATCACAGCTGCCGGAGTCATTGTTATGACTACAAAATTAGGTCAGTGTTGTAGTTTTGCATGCACTCCAATGGAAATGTATTGAACAGATTTGACTCTTGCAGAACCAGGATTATTATAGATACCTAAAACTAAATCAGTTTAAAAAAGCATTTCCATTACTTGAAATAAAATTATTATTAACTCAAATAAAATAAACTTAAACTTATTTTATTTCAGCTACTGAAATAAAATAAGCAGAATAAGTTAAAATTTCAGCTAACATTTTTCATTTCCCTTTAGTTTACCTGATGCACTAAAATAACTAAAACTGAAAATAAATAAATATATATAAACTAATAATAAAAAAAAACTTGCGTGTAAATTAAGGCAACAGGTCTGTCAGTGACTTTGACTGACAGCTTGAGTGATTACTTGGTAGAGCGAATAGAGGCCTGCATCGTCCCATAGGTGTGGATGGGGACAGGAAGTTTAGGCTGCTGTACTTCCTATTCTGTATGCTGTACTTCCAATCACTTCCTATTGGCCCAGTGAACAAAAACTCATGGGGAGCCAGATGTCTGACAGTCTCCGAGTGTCCCGAGCCTGTTTATACTGGAAATGTCAAGACTGCAAATCATCGCATTTGCACTGACATGGACCAATTATCTTTAAGCTTGATAACCTACACTTTACTATTCCATTATGCAATGGGAGCTGAAGAGCCATCAGATTCAAAAAGTTAAAAAAAAGGGCCGGGACAACCTATAAGCTAAGCAGCTGTTGTTCCTTGCAGGTTACTGTAAGTTTTTTAACAACAGTCAAGTAAATTATTTGTGTTTCTGTTGCATGTCATAGCTCAAAGAACACGCGGGTCAAAGGATAATGCCAAGATGGCACATATAGTATATCCCAGAATGTTTTTACACCTCATAGATAAAGAATACACTTCGTCAACAGTTCTATATGATACATACTCTATGTATTAAGTGTGTACTTTCGGAACCTTATGTATCATACTTTGTATTCAACAGAAACCCATTGCATAAAAATTGACATGTACAGTAATTACTATAATAATTTTGGTATTACTACAACCACATACACTATTAGAATGGTTATTAGAATGGATAGAATGGATGTTATGGATATTAGAATGATTTCTGAAGGATCGTGTGACACTAAAGACTGGAGTTTATAACAGATTCAGATAAAAGATCAAAGACTCCAAAAGAAAAAAGTGGCGTCAGCACTGATGAGACAATCATGCACAATTTAGACAATACACACAAATTGCACTTGGCCAGATGCATCAGGAATACAATACGTCTCAAACTACCTCCTAAAATGGTTCGAGTGATCAGATGGTGATTGAATGTGTTTAATTTACACCTCAGAGCAGCTATGCGATCAGTGCAAACACATGAAATAGCCAAGTGTAAACAGGCCTAAATATTCACAATTTGGCTACAAATCCCAAAACGAAAGTTAAAGACATAATCCAGATACAGGGGTAAAAGTCCATAAATACATTTTCCCTGATTTCAAAGTCTGAGAAAATTATAACTCTGGCAGACGCTGTGGAGCAGAGAACAAACCCATATCCATAAATACATGCTGAGGCTGGGATTGCTGCAGGCCTTTAGCGTTTAGATGGCAGCACAAATTACAAGTTGGCGAGGCAGAGGAGCGGCTCACAGATGAAGAGAGCAGGTCAGTGGGTTTCCGGGTGAACTGAGAATAAGGTAGGGCTGCACGATAAATCGCATGCGATATTTAACGCGCATTTTGTCAGAAAGCCGGTTCTGTAATCAGCGGTAAATCTCCATCACCTGCAGGCTTTCACATGGAGCAGCGTTAACTACTCAGAGCCGTTGTTCACTGATGAGCTGCGGAGATTTACCGCCGATTACAGAACCGGCATTCTGACAAGATGCGCGTTAAATATCGCATGCGATTTATCGTGCAGCCCTAGAATAAGGTTAGAGGCACAACAAACAGACTGGTGTCCAATATGCACATGCACAAGCATTCATTCCCTCATGGCAAATCATTACAAACTGTGTGGGCCTGCCAGTTCCTAAAATCAAACAGCTGTACGTTTTATGCCAATTTAGGATTATAAATTTTTTTTAATTAAAAAAAAAAGTACACAAATTATCAGTACTGTTGAATAACAATCAACCAGTGAGTGAGATTGACTAGTTTTTTCATTCGTTTTTTAGATTATATACTTTTCAATGGTCTCTAAAGTTTTGAACATTTAATACATTCATACATTGCTGTTTTTCAAGATATGTCCCTGTGACGAGAGGGGCAGGGCCGAGAGCCGCGGGAACGGAGCGAGGCCGGTGGAGTAAATGCTAATGCGCGACACCTGCGCCACTCACCGGTCTCGAGTCCCACGGAGGAGCTCCGGAAGGATAAAAGGAGGAGTGACGACAGTGTTGGACGAGAGAGGACCAGGCCTGGATTTTATTTTGTGTTTTGGTTCTGTTTGTGCGCGACAGTCGTCCGCGAGGGGCTGTCTCGCTATTTTGTGTTTATTTTATTATTAAAGTTTTGTTCAAATGTTCGCCGATTCCCGCCTCCTTCCCGTGACTACGAACGTTGTTACAGTCCCAAACTGTGCCCGCTCGCCCCGCCTTTATCAACTGAAAATAAACAACATTCAAGCATTCAATTTTATAAAATAATTTACAGGCCTGGATTTTATTTTGTGTTTTGGTTCTGTTTGTGCGCGACAGTCGTCCGCGAGGGGCTGTCTCGCTATTTTGTGTTTATTTTATTATTAAAGTTTTGTTCAAATGTTCGCCGATTCCCGCCTCCTTCCCGTGACTACGAACGTTGTTACAGTCCCAAACTGTGCCCGCTCGCCTTTATCAACTGAAAATAAACAACATTCAAGCATTCAATTTTATAAAATAATTTTAAAAAATGAAGACGAAGATCTTTAAGATAATTTAAAGAAATTTTTTAATAAATTATAATAGTTAAGAGTTTTTGCTTTTATTTTTTACTCTTGGCTTGGGTAAAATATAAGTTTTGTATGTCATTGTATTGAATTTGTGCTTAGTACTAATATAATTTCATTTTTCCTCTTCCTTACAGTTTATTTATTTGTTTGTTTACTTTTCTGGCTTTATTTGATATGAGACTGGAAATAATTGGAGACAAGACAGGGGAACAGGATGCAGCACTCAGAGTTGCATTTCTCTTAAAATAATAATAACATGTTATTATTATTACTAGATTACTGGACACTGTAAATAAATAAATGCAAACAAAAATGTCCTATGTGAATTCTGCCCTAAGAAATGCATCTGATCTGAGTGTTAATGCCTGTTCACACCAAGGACGATATATAGGGTTGTGACGGTAAGGAAATTTTCCCACCGGTTAATCGACGTGTGACAACACCGATAATACCGGTATCACTGTGGGGGCAGGGGTGTTTCCTCTTTTCCTCGCTTTTAAATAGCTTGCAAAAGCGGCGTGAGCATTTTACTTTCACTTTCAAATAGCGGCAATTCAGCGTAAAGCAATTGTTAGTTTTTAGTTTGTTTGAATGAATTTTCCCTCTTTTCCTCGCTTTCCTTCGCTTTTAAATGGCTTAAAGGGGTCATATGATGCTTTTTTAAAGATTATTATTTTGTGTATTTGGTGTAACAGAATACGTTGACATGCTTTAATGTTCAAAAAACATTATATTATGTTCAAATACTGTACATTATTGTAGGTCCTCTATGCCCCGCCTCTCTCAAACGCTTCTTTTTCTACAAAGTCCCTCCTTCCGACAAGCGCAGTCTGCTGATTGGCCAGCTGACCCAGTGCATTGTGATTGGCCGAACACTGCAAGCACTCGTCGGAAATGTAACGCCCCTTACCATAATCACTAGCTTCATCTTTCAAAATAAATGTAACGACAGAACCAGAAAGGGGAACAGAGTCGCGTGACAGACACAGTGATGAAGCTGGTATGTGTTTGTGATGTGACCCTTTCTCTCTCTCGCTCGCTCGCGCACACACACGATGCACAAAACTCCGTATTTGAACAGTCAATAGCAAATACTTAAACTAATAACAAAACAGTCGCTGATTTAGAAGCGCCAGATTGTCATAGCAAAGTCAGAATTACCTCCTCTCCTAGGTTCACGAAATGGTCGTCCATAAAATGCATTGCTGTTCTGTTGTAAGTAATCTTAAAGATTCCTAAATGCATCTACTTTCGTAAGGCCAAATAAAGTGCTTTTGCTTTCGCCTAGAAACACACAGCGTCTCCCTGACATGGCTGCTTCAACACTAACTGCGGTTACTGAAACCACGCCTTCTTTCTTTGCGTGCGCATTTGGGCGGCATTATGCAAATATTTCCACATAGTGAGGTAGATATGTGGGGGCGTGTTAGAACAAGCTGTTTTGGGGGGGGGCGTGGGAGTGTCTTAACTTTGATAAAGAATATCTCTTTGGTTTTGAGACTTTAGTCTTTGCAACTTCAGGGATCTTATCTATGCACAATCAGCTTGTAACACTCCAAAGAGAAAGGAAAACTTGAAATCGCATCATTTGACCCCTTTAAAAACACTGTGCGCATTTTACTTTCACTTTTGAACTAGTGGCAATTCGGCTTCAATTGATTGAATGCAACAACAAAATACAACGTCAAACTCACTTTAGCCTATAGGGTTAACAGGAGCAAAGGAAGCATAGTTACCTTACTTAAGCAAAGGAAAACCAGTCTCCTCTTGGCTTATATCGAAATCCTCCGACATTCTTCTTTACAAATCATTTTGTATTTCTAATTAGTGACCGTTGTTTTGTTTTGATCTCTCTCCTGCGCTTCCGCATGCGTCACTTCTGAGTGGCGCATGCGCAAAGCTGACCTTATACGTTAAGTGTGGAAGAGCTTAAAGAGAGCAGACTGAGCTTAATTGGAGCAGCAACAATTTTTAATACATTTCATGTAATATTTATTAAAATTTTGCAAAATAAATAATCTAGGTCAGTGTTTCCCAACCGGGGTGCCGCGTCTGTCGAGAGCAGGGGTGCAGCGTAAAAAATCATTTTTTTATATTTTTAAATTGCTAAAATGTTCAAAAAAGCATCTATTATATAATATCCATTTCTGATGTCGCCAATAATTAGAGATGCACCGAAATTCACTTTCACGTGGTGTGACGCTCTGCGTATTATCCCGCTCTATGCGTGTGCGCTCCGCTCAGTCGCTCCACTCGTATACCGTTTATGCGAATCGGAACAGCAAAGTCCACTCAAAAATCGAGCCGACAGGAAACATCGATGTAGTACAGTATTGTTTCTGTCTGCAATAGCCCTACTGTGCTGTAACATGGTGTGGTATATGGGCAACTTTGGTATATGGCCCTCTCATTCATTGATCTGCTAACCGTTATGTTATGCTTGCGTGTTCTGATAATAATAGCTTTCTAGGATTAAACATTATTTATCACATCGAAGTTAGAAATTCAAATATTGTGGCAAAATAAATTTTGTAGGGTGCCACAAGTTTGTTAACATTTCCAAAGGGTGCCGCAACAAAAAAAAAGGTTGGGAAACACTGATCTAGGTCATGTATTAAGTTCATACATATTTTATTATGAACAACTATTATTAACAAAATCTATGAAATTATACTTTTTCTTATTGATGTATCACTAAAGCTGTGTGATTTTCATAGTAGTGCACCCTTTAAGCTTTAAATAATGTTTACATATGAATAAAATGCTACATTAAAATCTGTCATATAAATTGGTCTCTTCATTAGAAATTAGCCTACTGATTGCCACCATTGATGGACAATTTTTTAAATAATATTAAAAATATCTGTATGCCATTATATTCTGCAGTTCTTCCCTGTTGCACCGAATATCTATACTTTTCAAATTATCACATCGAAGTTAGAAATTCAAATATTGTGGCAAAATAAATTTTGTAGGGTGCCACAAGTTTGTTAACATTTCCAAAGGGTGCCGCAACAAAAAAAAAGGTTGGGAAACACTGATCTAGGTCATGTATTAAGTTCATACATATTTTATTATGAACAACTATTATTAACAAAATCTATGAAATTATACTTTTTCTTATTGATGTATCACTAAAGCTGTGTGATTTTCATAGTAGTGCACCCTTTAAGCTCACCTTACAATAATATGAAATCTTTAAAAATTACAGCAGTGTAAAGCCACAGACCAGCAATAAACTGTAAATTTATAATATTATCGGTTTAAAAGTACAAGCCAGTAATGCCTGTTAAGTAATATATTAGTTTAGCACACAATCTTATACAGCTAGTCAGCTAACTGTGTTCTGTAGCATCTGCGCTGTGTTGCTAAAACTATCTTTTGGATCTAACTGTAATTATTTCCCACATCCAAGTTCCAGGTTATAATATGCAAAAGTCTGAACATTAATCTCTTAATTTTACAATAAGCAGTGAAACTTACCCAAAATAAAGGCTCAAACGTCTAAAAAAAAAATGCACATTTAAGGGGCTCCTCTTTTGGTGAAAGTTTTCAGACAGCTTTCAAAATGGCCAGCAGACAGTGTGAACACATGGAGGCCTATATCTCAGTGTGCAATGATCTGATTGACTTGAAATTACAGGAGGTATATGAACAAACACATCAATTGGATAAGACATCAAGTATGAGAATACATTATTTTGTCTTTTTATAATCTGAGCTCAAATATAGACGTGTGCTTAATGAGTATGTGAGTTTAATAGGTACGTTTACTCTATATAAAACATAGAACTTATTAACAAAACAAATAAAAATACACTATGCTATAGGGCAGGCTATGCCTAATATAAAATAACAAATAATTTACATAAAGTTTAAATAGGTAGCCTATACAAAACTGGAAATAACTAAACATGTATAATATATAACCAAATCAATAAGAAATGTAGAAAGTTTATTAGCAAAACGAATAAGAAAGCTTGGAGGCACGGCATACATTTTGATGTCAAATAAAATAAATAAATTACACAAAGTTTATATAAAGTAAAAATCAGCAAACACTGTGGAACCAATTAAATAAGAAACGAATGTTTAAAAAAAACTTCCAAAATCACCTTAGATAAACGGTAAAAGTCAACAGGCTTTTCAAAATCCAAAATACTGCCAAACAGGAGCTTTGGCATTTCGTTTCGAAACTAAATCATCCGCGATCGTCTTGTCGGTCTCACCCTACTCTTCTTGTCAGTCAGCTCGACTCACTGTCCTCACCGGAGAAATTAAATCTGATTTTTGATGCGACTGTCGTTCGGCACGCTGCATTGAGCAGCCGCGTTCAGTTTTTTATTGTAGTGCCTGTTCTTTTACTGAACTAAATGATTTTTATTACTATAAAAAAAATCTAAACGACGGGTGGGCAAGTGTCGTAACTGGTGTTGCGGCTTAACAACGGCATCACTATCAGCACCGTCTATTGCGGCAAGCCTAGACAATAACTATAAAGATAACGATAAAGATATAGTTCTAAAAATCGTTTTCAACATTAAAGAATGGCAGAGTCCACACTACAGCTATATCGATAAAGGCACAGAGAAACAAAATCGTTCCGCGTTCAGTTTTTTATTGTAGTGCCTGTTCTTTTACTGAACTAAATGATTTTTATTACTATAAAAAAAATCTAAACGACGGGTGGGCAAGTGTCGTAACTGGTGTTGCGGCTTAACAACGGCATCACTATCAGCACCGTCTATTGCGGCAAGCCTAGACAATAACTATAAAGATAACGATAAAGATATAGTTCTAAAAATCGTTTTCAACATTAAAGAATGGCAGAGTCCACACTACAGCTATATCGATAAAGGCACAGAGAAACAAAATCGTTGGAATCACTTTCAGAACGATTTTTTCCAGCTGATGAACGATAAAAGGTGGTACTGAAAAAGGTACCAGGTACTGTAGACAGTGGAAAATAGGGCTGCACCGATGCTCCGATCGATCGGCATCGGCCGATAAACACATTTTATGACTCGATCGGTACTCACTAACTTGGCCGATCTCACGAACCGATCGCAATTTGATGACGTCAACGCGTGACAATGCACATGATACGTGGGAACATGTCATCGCTGGTGTGGAAATGCTATGACGTTTTGAGAAACAATTAAAAACTTGCCATTTGTCGTGTATGTTTTGCATGATGATATGATGAATGGATGGTTCATTTTTAACAGCAGATTCAGTGATGTTAGAGCTGATCTGCACCTCACTGCACACGTCTGCGGCACATTATGGCTCCACGGGAACCGGAGCTGATCGCGGCTGCTCTAGTCAGTGGCTCTCCGTGCTGCTTGGCTAAAAATAGCGATTAGGAAATCGAAGAAATCGTTCTGTGATTATGAAAGCTGTTTGCGTAGCTTGTCAGTGAACTACGGCTCTGTGTAAGTAAATGTTGCTCCTTCTGAGAGCATGTGAAAATACCACATTTAATAACATGTTTTTACTCCAAACTCACTTCATAACGTCGGACGAGTGTTTGAAATAAATCCTTCTGTGAGATGATGTGGCTTCTTACACAGAAGGCACGCAACATATTTCATAGTATTTTAAGCAGTGATAAAGGCTATGTTGATTAGCACTGCATTACTTTACTATAATAAAATACTTTATATAATAAAAAATATAATAAGACGAACTCGGATAAAGCATATATTTTCGCAGTCATGTGTTTATTAATCACGTTGACTCAATGAAAGCAGTTAAATCTTCTGTTTATTCAGCAACCGGATTTCCTGGAGTTCTTCTGCAGGGCGTATTTGGAGTTTCCGCGCAAGAGCGCCCTCTGGCCTTCGGATGGAGATTTACTACTGATCACAGAACCGTACTTCCCTGACAAGATGCGCATTACAATCACAGCATTTGCCAAATCGCAATTGCGATTTAATTTCGATTAATCGTGCAGCCCTAGTGGAAGCCCAATCTCCTCACAACCATCAACAGACAATATGTTCAGATTAACAAGAACAGTAGTTCAGCACATCTGTCTTTATTTCTTTGGTCAGGTAGTTTAGTCCTGAGGGTCAATTTGGGATATTTTCCCACAGCTCTCATACTCGTGTACCTGGGTGTGCATACAAGAACACAGTCTCATCTTGGAAACATATGTGGCATGATGACATCAGACCCACAATGCAGTGAGCACACAAGTGCACGTGTGCACCCCCCCCCCCCCCCCCCACCACCCAACACACAACACCCACAACCACACCTCCCGCCAAGAACAATA
>NW_015505623.1:1050018-1056889 GCF_001515645.1 Sinocyclocheilus grahami
CCGGGGCCCCCCCCCCCCCCCCCCACACACACACACACACACACACACACACACACTCCTGCTGAGAATAAACAAACCCCTTTCGTGAGCAACACCAGACTGCATTACCGCTGATTTGTGCATCATGGAACAGATCACAAAGCCACGTTGCCTTATGAATCATTACACACAATCTGCCTAATAAAACATCCACATCATCTGACAACAGATCAATCACTACCGCAATTCAAACACACTCAGCAGTGCTAAATTAAATGTAATGGAAAACAAGTCCCAATGCACTCCTGAGGATGACTAGAGAGAGTAATACATCTTTGAACCAGAACTGACCCCATTGTTCTTCCATTAACTAGACGTAATATGAACAGTCATTAACCTCCAGCAGGGTCTTTTGGTGGTACCACCGCATTCCAGAGGCCTGTAGCCTAATAAAGCTGGATAATGAACATTTTCCACTCTCCCATGTTTGATCTTTGAAACAGGGGAATTCAAAGCGCATTGTTATCTGATCTAATCATGGGAAGTTCTCATCCTCCACCAAAACACTTAAGACGGTCTTATAACACTACATTTAGCTAATCCTCCATGTCAAACCAGAGAGACGTTAAAGGAATATTTCACCCAAAAATGAGCATATGCTGAAAATGTGCTCAACCTCAGGCCATCCCTGGATTTGGAGAAATTTAGCTTTACATCACTTGACCACCAGTGAATCTTGTGCAGTGAATGGGTGCCGTCAGAATGAGCGTTCAAACAGCTGATAAAAACATCACAATGATCCACAAGTAATCCACATGGCTCCAGTCCATCAATTAACGCCTTGTGAAGTGAAAAGCTGTGTTTGTAAGAACGATACACCAACATTGCTTAGAACTGATGCCACCAATAAACAGTGCAATATCTGAGCATATTTCTCTTCTGATTTGGAAGAGATGACTTTTTCCCAGGAGAAAGCGATAGACTCGTATTTTAGCCGGAAGCAGTTATTTGAAGTTAAAAACTTCCTAATGATGGATTTATTTATTACAAACATGCAGCTTTTCACGTCACAAGATGCTAATTGATTAACTGGAGTGGATGTGTTATGGATTATTGAGATGTTTTTATAAGCGGTTTGAACTCTCATTCTAATGGCATCCATTCACTTCAGAGGATCCATTGGTGAGAACGTGAGGTGATGCTAAATTTCTCCAAATTTGTACAGATTAAGAAGAAACCAACCAACTCATCTACATTTTGGATGGCCCAAGGATTATTCAGGTGGTCACTGTAAAGCCAGTTAATTATTTCTTGTCCCTGATTAAGCAGCTCTCAACAATAAAAGTGTTTTAAAAGCAACACTGCTCATCTCAAAAGTGCACAAACCCAAACAATCCTAAATTTCTCCGTGTCCATGTGATTTTGCATTCAAATGCTGGCGTCATATTGTAGGAAATTTAATCAATGCATCTTCACCGAAAACCTTAGCTTTTTCATTTGTACCCATTGTGATAAAAACAGAACATCAAGGCAGAAAATGCACGTCAGATGTGTAACTACAGCCAGGCTAGAACTTAGAAAGTGACTTCAGGCCTCGTGTGTAAAACAGACTTATAGATGTAGGATTTAAGTGCTAAAGCCATGTGGCAGCTGTCACCCACCACAACCTGACACGCACAGCAAGACTGCCAGAGGTCTCCGGAGAGACGGTCGTTTACATTCTCCAGCACAGCCGCAAATGGACAAAACCAAACACAGTGTGCTGGCTACAGTGTGCGCTTATTTTTAAATAAACTTTGGGTAGCTTTGCAAACATAATAGCAGAAGTACAATATTTGTGCAGCGGAATCAAACAAACAAAACCTCCAGGCAAACAATTAACCAGACAACCATGGAAGTATGTTCAGGGTGTAGCAATATGTGATATGCATCATTTTCAACAGTTCAACCAGCCAATGTAATTAAGTAGATTCAAAAGATTTAATTTGGTTTAATAAAAAAAAGCAAGTAAACTACAATACAAATCTAGTTAAAAAATAAATCAAGGCATGTTTTTCTACACTGTTTTTGTGAAATAAATACAGGGAAGAGTTATATTTAATTATTATACAAATTTTTATGCAGTGCACCAATATAAAAATATATAAGCAATATAAAACATATGTCAAATGCAACATGGAAAATTAACATTTTTGATGACAAAAACAAAGGTGAATCAAAATTTTGAACTGATTGATTAAACAGTCATTGAATGGACAATCAAAAAGACTGGGGTCAGTGTATGTATGTATGTAATATATATATATATATATATATATATATACACACACACTGAAAACTGGAGTAATGGCTGCTGAAATTTCAGTTTTGCCACCACAGGAATAAGTTACATTTTAAAATATATTAAATTAGAAAAGCTATTTTAAGCTATAAATATTTCACACATCATTTCATGGTTTTAACTGTATTTTTGATTAAACATGCAGCATTGGTGAGCAAAAAACAAATCTTACAGACCCCAAGCTTTTAAATGATAGTGTACCATGCTGGGCAAATAAAAAGCCCATTAAAAGACACTAGCCTATATTTTATATTTGTGACAAATTCATCACAAATATATAAAAAATGCAGGATCTCTCACGTAGACCTATATGGAGATTAGGGCTGGACGATATGGCCAAAATTGATATCACGATACATTTCTTAATTTCGGTCGATACGATATAATTCCGATATCGATATGAACACTATTTATCTGAAATAGAAATCTTTTGTAACATTATAAATGCTTTTATCATCACTTTTGATCAATTTTAAGCATCCTTGCTAAATAAAAGTATTAATTTCTATAATTTCTTTCCCAAAAAAATTATAAAAATTATACTGAATGGAATAGTGTATAACGTTACAAAAGCTTTTTATTTCAGATAAATGCTGATCTTTGGATCTTTCTATTCATCAAAGAATCCTGAAAAAAAATGAAATCAGCAGATCAGCATATTAGAATGATTTCTGAAGATCATGTGGCACTGAAGACTGGAGTAACGATGCTGAAAATACAGCTGTGTATGATCACAGGAATAAATTACATTTTAAAATCTATTCAAATAGAAAGCAATTTTAAATAGTAAAAATATTTCAACATTTTACAGTTTTTGCTGTACTTTGGATCAAATAAATGCAGAATTCTTTAAAAAAAACTTTTGACTGGTAGTGTAGGCTGATTATTCTTATAGATTGAAACAAATGTGCTTCAGCCAGAAAAAAGGGTATGAAAAGTGCTCCGAGTCGCTGCAGAAAACAAAAAAATTGAACAACAACAAAAACTGGAAATGTTGCTGGAGACTGGCTAATTTAAAATGAAAACTCATTCTCTGCCAGCAGGAGGCACTTTTAGAGTGATAAAACTAGCGGTTTCTCCAGTAATGGCTGTAATCACAGCAGCTCCGCACATGAACGCTACTTTATCAGATAAAAATGCCATCTAAACTTCTCTGAAGACAGTCGGTTCCCTTCAGAGATACATTCATATAAAACACCTGCACCGTGTTATGATTTTGAAACGTGCAGTGCTCATGTTTATTCAACGAAGTCAAATGGCACAAATAAATCAATGTATGGGAAACACTGGTAATGTATATCGAAATATCGGAAATGTGTTTAAAAATCATATCACCGTTATTGAAAAAAAATTATATCGCGATACATATTGATATTGAATTATTGTCAAGCCCTAATGGAGATGAACAGAGACAAAAAACTGAGTTGATGTGAAGTGACTCACCTCGAGCTCATAGAACTCCTGAGCATCATCCAGGCCCTGGACGCGGATCTGCAGGCTCTTGTTGTGGCCTTTCCCTCCAGCTCCTAAAGCTGAACTGAGGCTCTGCCCGGGCTCCAGGGTGCTGATGCCGGTGTTGTACTGAGCTCCGAGCCGTGTCCCCGCAGGGGTCTGCAAGGAGCGGTAGGTGCCCTCGATCTCACCCATAGCTGCTCCCAATGCAGCCTACCCCCTCTCTCACACACATATACACACCCCTGCCTGGAGACAACAGAACAATCAAAGAAATTACATAATGATATGAAATTTATTATGAAAACAGAAGAAACCAGATCTGCAGAGATAGCAATATAAAGACAAGAATATAATTTATGACGGGTACATCATTCATTGTATTAATGTTATGATAGTCAATGCACAGATATGAATTATTATTTTATTCCTGGTACTAAACCATACCAACGGATAAAAACCAAAACAACCCAAATCATTAATCTATAAACATCTATATATAAATATAGATATATAAACATTTATATATTTAAATATATTTTTTACAAGACTCTTTTGAAAGACTTTGCACATTTGTTTTCCACTTGTCGAGTCCATCCTTGTTTTTGAGCTTATGTCTCATTTTTAATAAACTCGATATTAAAGTACCAATATCCAGATAAGTGGAAAAGTTAAATATCATTAAAATATCAATCATCTAAGTAAGTGTTCAACAAACAGATTATTCCGTCATTATTTAAAGTGTATCGACAGATCTTTTGTTATGTATTGTGACGTACATCAGAGTAAAAATGTCAAGCTATAAAATATAATTTAAAACAAACCATGCATGGATGAATCATTCGCAATAAGATCAATGAGATGCGTTTAGAAAAAAAATAAGCATTTCCATTTCATGCCAACTTTAAAGGACAGGCATGAGTCAATCAGAGCTGATGTATTTATTGTCAGCCTTGACTGACTGATTGTCAAACATTCAAAGCTGCTTCACATGTTCAAAAAATCCGATGACAATTAATATTTACACTAAAATAGGGTGATCCAATTCCCTTTCTTTCATATGACACTTCATACATAAAGTTCCTGTCATGACTGGCCAGCTCAATAGCAGTGAAATGACCACAAGCTCACATTAGCCTTTACAAAATACTAATGTACTGCCAAATTTAGCAGTGACTTTGCATGAGGTCTAGTTAACACTAGAGGCGTCAATGCAACACGACCAACTCAAACAAGCTCCACTTTAACTCTCTTGATCTCTAAAGCAACAGGGACAACTGAGAATAACATTCACTAAAGCCAACATCATTCAGAATGTTTCTGGCTCTTTAATGCAACAGGTTGGTTTAAGTAATTTGACTGGAATGCCTTCAAAGCACAGGCTCACTTACAAGCTGTGATCCAAACTGACCCATTTCCCCTCATAGGAATGAAGTTAACATTTGAGACGAAATACTTCATCCATGAGTTTAAGCAATTCCTACAGCTGAATAAACCAATGATCAGTGACCATTAACCTTTTTTTTTTTTTTTTGGTTTTAGTAATGAAAATAACTCTTTCATTGCAGGATGCAACATTGAGATAATGCAAAAACGCTAAAAACGATCAAATGAAAAGCCGAAATAAACTCTGGAGTTGTGTAATGTAAGTTAATGAGATAAATCTGCATGGAACCAAGATCAAAATCTCTGCTACGACAAACTTATTTTACTCGTCGTATTTCACCAACACCGACAAAAAATATCCTCATCTGCGACGAAAAAAAATAAAAGTACACATTTTGCTGTTTGTCATTACAGAGATAAGACAAAGACTGAGAAAGTTTAGTCAAACCACACAAACAAGCGAAGAGATCATAAAGCTCTACCGTATGCTTCACTGAGACCAGTTTAAATAAGCTACTGCCAAAAAACTGTTTCACATTTGCTTTTAATATCTATTTTTGCGATAAATCGAGATCATACCTTTTCTTTTTCGCCTGGTATTTCTTCAACTCTGAGTTACAGACGTCCGACCGTCGTTGTAGGCGAACTGGGGCCAAAGCTCCGCTCTGATTGGACGACTTCAGACAGATCCTGCCTTCTATTGGTTCAGACTCGGACTGAAACGGTCGGCAGCTATTGGCTGAGAGGTGTACCTGCGGATTAATTTGATTGGTGTCGAAATGCCATGTATAATATAATATAATATAATATAATATAATATAATATAATATAATATAATATAATATAATATAATATAATATAATATAATATAATATAATATAATATAATATAATATAATATAATATAATATAATATAATATAATATAATATAATATAATATAATATAATATAATATAATATAATATAATATAATATAATATAATATAATATAATATAATATAATATAATATAATATAATATAATATAATATAATATAATATAATATAATATAATATAATATAATATAATATAATATAATATAATATAATATAATATAATATAATATAATATAATATAATATAATATAATATAATATAATATAATATAATATAATATAATATAATATAATATACATGAAATTGTATTTAACAAATAAGAAAACAAAAGTCAAACTATTGTTTTGTGTTGAAGTGCTGTCTAAAATACGGTCTAAGCTAGTTACAGAGACAAAAAAAGAACTATAGTTGTGTATGCACAATATATCATATTTCCCGGAAATGTAAAATTACAGGAATGCCTGAAATATTGTTTGTTCACATGCAAAATAAGTGAAACTTCAAGCTTCACATGAAAGGTGTCATTCAAAACAGAAAACATATAAGCAAATCAGTGTGGAAAGTTGAGGTGTCAAATGAACAAAAACTGACCAAAAGGGAGAGGGATATGGATTATCATTACAAAATATATTTAAACAGAATGGAAAATAACAAAGGAATAAGCATGACCTGCACAGTACATTACATTAAAAGAACTCCACATTTGCAAGCTGGAGCAAGAATAAGTACTGACCACATTATTTGTTGTAAACCATAGAAAGTAGTTTTAGTGTGTCTTAAATCACATGTATTTGCAGTTGTTCTGTAAAACCAGAGACGTAATATATATATATATATA
>NW_015505623.1:1057000-1058192 GCF_001515645.1 Sinocyclocheilus grahami
TATATATATATATATATATATATATATATATATATATATATATATATATATATATATATATATATATATATACGTATACATATACATATAAACTAAGACCAAAAGACCAACTGGCAGTAGTTCAGTTGAATTATATATAGATTGTACATATAATTATTTACTAATCTATTTCAAGTCAGTAAGTGAAAAAATGCAAAGTCTCCAAATGTAGACAGTCTCTCATTTAAAGCATTTTGTGGTTCGTAGTTCAAGGCCCCCACTGCGTTGTTTCAGCAGGCATCTGTAGGACATGATACCGCTGACGAAGGTGACGTCTCTGCACATGTTCATTGGTGATCTCTACCACACATGCAGCAGAGAACCAGCTCATGTGAAAGAGATCATTTGTAGCATCCCGCTCTCCATCCTGTACCCTGCGGCCTTCCAGAAACCCTACAAAAGAGCAGAGAGTAGAAAATGAACATGCAAATTCTCAAAATGTTCATTGATTTTAGACATATTTAATTTGGAATGGCAGGGTTGTGTTGCAACAGTACCATCTGGAGTCTTCTGCATGACGTTGATAATATCTCCCAGCTGTAGACTAAGCTCCCCTTGTTGTTGTCCACTATACACCTCTATACATTGCACCTGAGGACAGTCTTAGACACAGTGCCTCTTTGATTCAGATTTGTACATTGTTTAAAGACTGAGAAAAGTTGCAGGTACAACTGCAGCCATTTCTCCTGCAGTTGTACCTGCACTCACTCACATCATTAACATATCCCTTCACACTGGTGTTTTTCCCTCAACATTTAGACAGGCTCGTATAACCCCACTACTGAAGAAACCCACCCTTAACCCATCTCTTTTAGAGAACTACAGACCAGTTTCCCTTCTTCCTTTCATTGCAAAAACACTTGAACGAGCTGTGTTCAACCAAGTCTCAGCCTTTCTCACACAGAACAACCTCCTTGACAGCAACCAGTCTGGTTTCAGAAGTGGACATTCAACCGAGACTGCCTTGCTCTCAGTTGTTGAAGACCTAAGACTGGCAAGAGCGGATTCCAAATCTTCTATACTTATCTTGCTGGATCTGTCCGCTGCTTTTGACACAGTTAACCACCAGATCCTCCTGTCAACCCTATTGGCAAAGGGCATCTCAGGAACCGCACTCCAGTGGTTTGAGTCTTACCTCTCAGATAGGTCCTTC
>NW_015505623.1:1058562-1078276 GCF_001515645.1 Sinocyclocheilus grahami
CTATGCTGATGACACTCAACTCTACCTCTCATTCCATCCTGATGATCCGACGATAGCTGCTCGCATCTCAGCTTGTCTAACAGACATTTCTTGCTGGATGAAGGACCATCACCTTCAACTCAACCTTGCCAAGACAGAACTGCTTGTGGTTCCAGCAAACCAATCGTTTCAACACAATTTCACCATCCAGTTAGGCACATCAACCATAACGCCTTCAAAAATAACCAGAAACATTGGAGTTATGATTGATAATCAGATGACTTTCTCAGACCACATTGCTAAAACTGTCCGGTCCTGCAGATTTGCTTTATTCAACATCAAGAAGATCAGGCCCTTTCTTTCGGAACATGCTTCACAACTCCTTGTTCAAGCTCTTGTTTTGTCCAGGCTGAACTATTGCAATGCTCTCTTGGCAGGTCTTCCAGCCAGTTCTATCAAACCTTTACAATTAATCCAGAACGCGGCAGCAAGATTAATTTTTAATGAGCCAAAAATAATGCACGTCACACCTCTGTTTATCAATTTGCACTGGATACCAATAGCTGCTCACATAAAATTCAAGGCATTGATGTTTGCCTACAAAACCACCACTGGCTCTGCACCCCTTTACCTAAATTCATTACTTCAGAATTATATGCCCTCTAGAAGCTTGCGTTCTGCAAGTGAACATCGCTTGATTGTGCCATCCCAAAGAGGCACAAAATCACTTTTAAGGACTTTTAGATTAACTGTTCCCTCCTGGTGGAATGACCTGCCCAACTCAATCCGAGCAGCTGAGTCCTTAGCCATCTTCAAGAATCGGCTAAAAACACATCTATACCATCTTTATTTGACCCTCTAACTCTAGCACTCTCTATTCTAATTCTATTCTTAAAAAAAAGAAATAAAAGAAAAAAAACTCTAGCTTTCTAATCTTTTTGTATTCTATCTGTTTTCTTTTCATTTATTATACAATTAACAAAAGCAAAAAAAAAACTCTAACACTAGCTGCTCTATTCTTTTTCTATTCTATCTGTTTTCTTTTTATTTACTATATTATTTCAAAACACCTTGCTATGTGTACTGCGTTAAGCTAACTGAGACTTGTTATAGCACTTGTATATCATTGCTCTTTTGTTGATTTTGATTGCGTCCATTGTCCTCATTTGTAAGTCGCTTTGGATAAAAGCATCTGCTAAATGACTAAATGTAAATGTTTATTTATTTTTTTTATTCACAAATGTTTTAGAATTCTAAAGAGCATCTACACTGCAGTTAATTGTTTGCTCTGATTAAGAACAGATGTCTCTCATTTTTGGAAACACAATCTTGAAGCCATTGACACTTTTGCCCCCTAGTGGACAATGTGTAGCTGCACAAGCTATTGTATACTGTATAATATCAATTATTACTTATTACTGCCAAAGTTAAAATATTTTGTAGACACTGTCACTGAATCTCTGAAATAACACATATAAGTAAAACACATGATCCGACGTATATTCATATAAATGTGATATTAAGAGATATAATATTACAGACCCCATGCTTTTATAATCTACCTGGCCCCAAATCAGTGTAATGTATGTAATATACTGTATAATAATACAAAGAAAAAGATTATTATAATATATTATATAACTAAGTGGAAAGGCTATCAGATAGTTAAGTGATGAGTTAAAGAATAAAACCAAAACATTTTCCATTGCATTTCCATTCCATTGTTCAATTAAAGTGATGAGTAAGAAAAAAACAAACATCATGTCATTATTACAAGAATTGTTTTGGTTTCCGTTGAACTGACTCAAACAAGCACACTTAAAAACTGGTATTGCATTTAATGATTCATTCTTACCCCACTCTTCATACACAGTGTCCTGTCCATCTCTCTGGCCACCCAGGAGCTCCACCCACGAGTCCTTCTCAGCTCTAAGAAAAAAAGAAGACATGTTTAACGAGGGAAACATCATAGTATTTTATCCGTTTTATAATTATTTGTTTTGATCTTTCCATCAAGACCATGTTGTGTCTGACAGTTTGACAGTTCTTCGCATTGTAGGTACTGACTCTGAATTTGTTTGCAGCAGAAGTTAAGATGTGGTGCTCCGGTGATTATGCAAAAGGACAAGTCTAAATATCCGGTTCAGCTCACATCGCTCCAGCTCCTCTTCCAGATCTTTGCCCTCGGTCACTTCAGCCAGAGAGCGCTGCACGTAGTCATGAACTACAAACCGATCCAACCTGCATTCATTCGTAAAAGACAGGATGGGCAGACAAAAATATACAGACAAAAATGGCCTTCTGCTGTATCTACACTGTTCAAAGCTTTGGGCTTGAACTGTTTGAACTTTCTATTCAGCGTGGAATCCTAAAAAATGATCAGATTTAAAAAAATAAAATAAAATTAAGCAGGGCAAATGTTTTCAACATTGATGATAAAAAAAAAATGTTTCTTGAGCACCAAATCAGCATATTAGAGGGATTTTAGAAGGATCATGTGACACTGAAAACATGACACCACAGTAATACATTACATTTTAAATATATTAAAAAAGAAAAATGTTATTTTAAATTGCAATATCATTTCAAAATAATACTGTTTTTTGCTGTATTTTCTCATCAAATAAATGTAGCCTTGGTGAGCATAAGAGACTTCTTTCAAAAACATTTTGAATGGTATAGTGTATTTTTCCATAAAATATATACATAACAATTTTTTTTTCTTCTATTCATCCAGTAAGGCTAATTATAAAATAGGATTTAGTAATAAAACCTGAACACAATGTAACAGTACCATATTGGTTATTGGCCAGTGTTAGAGGTTTCTTTATATATTGGTATCTGTCAATAGTGGATATTTATTGTGCACACCCCAATTAACATAACATTGTAATGCTCATCACATTTATTGCTCATTAAAGTCACTCTTAAAAACATAAATTTTTTGCCAATCTCAAAATAAATATAATTTTTTGTACTATACAACATAACTGGTTGATGGTTAAATTAATTAGTAGCATTTAAAACAATTAATTTTATTCATTTATTACAATAAAACAGCTCAGAATTTAAATATTGGCCATTTGTTAGTTATTGACCATAACATAATTATCGGTATTGAGACACATTTTGTTATTAGTGCAAACCTGATAGACAAAGAGTTTTATCTGTTGCTTTAGATAAGGGAGACTTGTGTCAGGGGCCTACAGGTGCAGGAGATACCTAGAAGGAACTATCCACCTTTAGAAACTAAAACCTAATGAAAATGGAAGAAACTTCTCACTAAGTAAACATTTAAATCTGCTCATTTGACTAAAATTGATTTGGCTCTCCTACCATTTTCTATAGTGGCCACCAGTAGCAGACCATTAAAGAGGTACAGAAGTACAGGACACAGTTTTCTCTGGCCAAACATGTTTTCCTTCAAAGAGATTTAATAATAATAATAATAATTCATTACATTTATATAGCGCTTTTCTAGGCACTCAAAGCGCTTTACATTGTCAGGGGGTATCTCCTCATCCACTACCCGTGTGCAGCATCCACCTGGATTTGCACCAGAACAGATCTCCCTGCTTCACAAGCCAGCGGGAGGAAGACACAAGAGGCAGAGCCTGCGAGAGACAGAGAGAATAAAAAAAAACAGACAGATTGATGAAAAGAGTAAGTTACACATTACAAAATGTGAAGGTGACATGTGATCACATATATGTAAAGTTTCCCAGCGACCACCTGCAACTACCTTGCACGCAAACTCAATCTTGTTAGCAATCTGTACTATTTCTTCCATCTGTTTCATTTTGCCCACCTGCCAATTGCAAGCTTCTAGAAGCTGTAGGTGAAGACAGCACAAATCATACAACATAATGCAGCAAACCGATTTTTATACAATAGCACTCATTGAGAAAATGTTGAGCAGCTTGGCATTCATTCAAACCCTGGAAATCTCAGTCAGAGCTCTTAATGCTGAGGCCTCACACTTTGACCCTGGATATTCTACATTTCATTGAAATGTTTGACATATTGAGTGACATAACATTTAAAAACAACTGAACATTCTCATGCTAATTGTTCTAGTGCTTCTCATCACTCACCTCCATTAGGATTTTAAGCTGGGTGATTCTCTGAAATGGCAGTGAAAGGAAAGATTTAAGGGGTAGTCGGTTGCATCGGGGGTCTTCCTGTAGTTTATGCAAGACCTCCACAGTCTGAGGACTCTCTTTTCTGACCACAGTACAACATATATTATAAATAAGATTTTCAAACAGCAGACATTTGTCTCTAAAGAATATATCTGTAGAATACAGTACAACCAGTTTGCATTCCTAATATTCATAATACATAAACATCAAGCTCTATTCTTTTACCCAAGGTTGTGTAATGTCCAACAGCATTGCATCCATGAAGCTAAGAAAAGAGTTTGCATAAGCAGCATGACTTTAGAACACAGCAAGAAGATGAAAAAGATATAGAAAAGTTTTTGGACACTTAAGTCACAATTAAAAATGCCTGAATTTATTGCATTATACAACATATAGCTTAACAAGTGACATATGCAAATGAACGATGCTAAAACTTTTTACAGAAGTAACTGAGCCACTTTTTAAAATTACTTTTGATCTCAAGGTCATTTTTGTGGATATGAACATGTCCCACCAGAAAAATTCATTAATTGCATTATTTCAATAAATTTGTGTGTGAAATTATTGATAAATCATGATTTTGTGAGAAAAGTACTGTGGGAAAATCTGTTCGCTGATTTTATGCACAAATGCGTACAGACAGTTAGCGAGCTGCTGATTTCAGAAATGCATACTAGCATAATGATCTTACTATTTCTGGCAAAGATATTGCAAAAAGTAAGAATAATATGGTAGTGGACTATTCTGCATTAGCTGGTGTACACAATACATTTAAATAAAGGTTATCTAATTCATATTAGGCTTTTCTTTTGCATTTCCATTTGGGAGATTGTGATAAAAATAACTCAATGAGATTAATTTGATTATTGGTATCTGGATTTCATAATTGATTACATTTAAGTAATTATCCATTTGTACTTTAGTACATTTGGTTATTAATTAAATTAAATTCAAGTTTATTTGTATAGCGCTTTTCACGATACAAATCGTTGCAAAGCAACTCTACAGCAAATTAAGTTTCTACAATATTTAGCGGTAGCTTATCATTGGTGACTGTCAGTTAATGTACATATGGCAGAAATGTACGGAAAAATCAATTAAAGACGTAATCAAACAGATGATGAACACTATTAACAGCAATTATTATATGATGCAATCAAACTTATAGCAAAATTTGGTAGTTCTGTATGTTGTTTCAGGGTTGGCATCATCTGAGGTCCTCTGAGGGGTTGGCATCATCTCTTCTCAGGTGTTCTGGATCCAGACGGGATGTCAATCCCGTGGCAGAAACAGAGAAACAAATAGAGACATAATTAGTGTAGCTGCTGTTCCAACCAAGCAAAATGTATTTGTTTAACCCAAGCTAAAGAATAATAATGTGCATTTGATCAGATATAAGTGCAGTACAAGATTATGAGATGCATTATTTGAATGCTTGGCCAAAGAGATGTGTCTTTAATCTAGATTTAAACAGAGAGAGTGCGTCTGAACCCCGAACTGTCACGGTTCATGGGTTCACTGACTCATTTTCGCTCTGTGTGTATGTGTGTGTGAGTGGGTGTGTCGGTGATTGCTGCTGATTGTTGATCTGCGCCAGCTGTAGCTCATCAGCTCAGCTATATAACACCTGTGCTATCTGTCCTGTGTTGTCAGATCGTTTGGTGTTCCTGCTGTGTTCAGTTCTCTGTTCCTGTCCTTCGTACCATGGGAGTTCGGTTCCAGGATTCACCCCCAAGGATCGTATGTTCTCGGGATATCCACGGGTGCCCATTTGCGTCCCTGCGCTACCAAGAATGACTATATCATGTACATGCCTTGTTTAACTCTGGCCTTTGGTCTGGTTGGAACCTTTTCCTAATAAACTGTTATATTTCACATTCGCAATTGAATCCTCCTTTTGTTCCCGTGACACGAACGTTATCAGGAAGGCTATTCCAGAGTTTGGGAGCCAAATGCGAAAAAGCTGTACCTCCTTTAGTGGACTTTGCTATCCTAGGTACTACTAAAAGTCCAGTGTTTTGCGACCTTAGGGAGTGTGATGGATTGTAGCGTGGTAGAAGACTAGTTAGGTATGCAGGAGCTAACCCATTAAGGGCCTTATAGGCAAGTAATAATATTTTGTAATTGATATGGAACTTAATAGGTAGCCAGTGCAGAGACTTTAAAATTGGGGTAATATGATCATATTTTCTTGACCTGGTAAGGACTCTAGCTGCTGCATTTTGGAATACCTGTAGCTTGTTTATTGAAGATGCAGGACAACCACCTAGCAGTTCAAGATCGCGTCCTGGGTGCACCGGGCCTGTGCAGAGAAACACGGAGTAACGTTAGAGGTGGTGGGAGAGTTAGCAGCGCACTGTATACTTACCCCGGACTTGTGAGCATCAGCCCGGGATGTTTCCAGCGCGGCTCTCCGCAATCTCAGCTGGGCCTGCCTCTCCACCAGGTCACGGACCTGCTTCTCCACGGCCTCCAGCTCGACCTGCACCGAATGCAGCTCGAACGTGTCCTCACCTGCACTCAAAGGTAGACACACATCCGCCATTAAAGCAAGTAACAGTGAGTAAAACAATGGTAATGTGTGTGAATAGAGTATTAGCAATGTAATCGAGATTAGCGGCAATCCCGCTGGCGATGCTAACAGGCTATATGCTAATAGCGGACTCGGGAAATCAAAATAAAACTAGTAATAACAGGGCACTCTGATTATTTTTGTTGTAGAATACGATCAGGGATATATTCACACGTTATAGAAACGAAAATGGTGTATAAAATTGATTTTAAGATAAAAAATAGACAATAAAGAATTAACTTGACAGAGCTCAAACTCAAAACACACGGCAGCAACAAACAGGAAGTGACTTAAAACTGATTTGAAATCAAACCACATTGTGGTCTGCATGTTATTGCTACATTATGGGATAGTCACCCAAAATAAAGATTTTTTTCATCGTTTATGCACCCTCATATCATTTCAAATCTGTTTGACTTTCTTTCTTCTGTTTTGGTTCCCATTGACTTTCAATGTATGGAAGAAGAAGAAGAAGAAAAAACAATGGAAGTTGATAGGAACTAAAACGGTTTGGTTACATTTACATTACATTTTATATATATATATATATATATATATATTATACACACACACACAGAGACACAAAGAAAAACAAGTAGATAGAATAGAAAATAATTGAAAGCTAGTGTTTTTTTGTTTTGTTTTTTAAAAAGAAGAAGATAAATATAGATGAAGTAGAATTAAAATAGAATAGAAAGTGCTAGAGTTAGAGGGTCAAATAAAGGTGGAACAGATGTGTTTTTAGTTGTTTCTTGAAGATGGCTAAGGACTCAGCTGCTCGGATTGAGTTGGGCAGGTCATTCCACCAGGAGGGAACAATTAATGAAAAAGTCAGTGAAAGTGATTTTGTGCCTCTTTGAGATGGCACAATAATACACCGTTCACTTTCAGAATGCAAGCTTCTAGAGGGCATATAACGCTGAAGTAATGGATTTAGGTAAATGGGTGCAGAGCCAGTGGTGGTTTTGTAGGCAAACATTAATACCTTGAATTTAAAGGGAGCAGCTACTGGTAGCCAGTGCAAATTGATGAACAGAGGTGTGACATGCGTTCTTTTTGGCTCATTAAAGATTAATCTTGCAGCAGCATTTTGGATTAATTGTAGAGGTTTGATAGAAGTGGTTGGAAGACCTGCCAAGAGAGCATTGCAATAGTCCAGCCTGGATAGACCAAGAGCTTGAACAAGGAGTTATGTTGCATGTTCTGAAAAAAAGGGCCTGATCTTCCTAAAGTTGTATAAAGCAAATCTGCAGGACCGGGCAGTTTTAGCAATGTGGTCTGAGAAATTCAGCTTATCATCAATCACAACTCCAAGGTTTCTAGCTGTTTTTGAAGGAGTTATGGTTGATGAGCCTAACTGGATGGTGAAATTTTGATAAAGTGATGGGTTTGTTGAAACCACAAGCAGTTCTGTCTTAGCCAGGTTGAGTTGAAGGTGATGGTCCGTCATCCAACAAGAAATGTCTGTTAGACATGCTGAGATGCGAGCAGCTATCGTCGGATCATCAGGATGGAATGAGAGGTAGAGTTGAGTGTCATCCGCATAGCAGTGATAGCAGTGCCATGTTGCTGAATGACAGAGCCTAGTGATGCCATGTAGACAGAGAAGAGAAGTGGTCCAAGAACTGAGCCCTGAGGCCCCCCAATAGCTAGATGTTGCGACTTGGACACTTCACCTCTCCAAGATACCTTGAAGGACATATCTGAGAGCTAAGACTCAGACCACTGGCGTGCGGTTCCTGAGATGCCAATTTCCAATAGGGTTGACAGGAGAATCTGGTGGTTCACCATATCAAAAGCAGCAGACAGATCCAGCAAAATAAGCATAGAAGATTTGGAAGCCGCTCTTGCCAGTCTTAGGGCTTCAACAACTGAAAGCAAGGCAGTCTCGGTCGAATGTCCACTTCTGAAGCCAGATTGCTTGCTGTCCAGGAGGTTGTTCTGTGTGGGAAAGGCAGAGACTTGGTTGAACAACTCGTTCAAGTGTTTTTGCAATGAAAGGTAGAAGGGAAACCGGTCTGTAGTTCTCTAAAATAGTTGGGTTAAGAGTGGCTATTAGATGGATAACCTAAATGTCCTAATTCAGATGGGCTACCTGGAGAACATCAGATAGCCAAGGGGCAGAAGAGGTGGTACGAGCTGGCCTGGAAGACAAGGGGCAGACAGTGTCTAAACAAGACGTAAGAGTGGAGCAGAAAGTATCAGTAGCACTGTTAACATCAAGAGATGATAACTGTTCAGGGGAAGGAAGCAAAGATGAAACCATAGCAGATAGCCGGGAGGGTGATAATGAGCATAGGTTATACCGAAAATTGACATGTGTAGGGGTATGTGTTGTGTCAGGAACCATGTTGAGGTTAAGAGTGAGGAAGAAGTGATCCGAGGTGTGCAGTGGAGTAACCAGCACATGATTAGTGGAGCAGTGTATTGACATGTGTAGGGGTATGTGTTGTGTCAGGAACCATGTTGAGGTTAAGAGTGAGGAAGAAGTGATCCGAGGTGTGCAGTGGAGTAACCAGCACATGATCAGTGGAGCAGTGTCGTGTGTAAATAAGGTCCAGTTGGTTGCCTGATTTGTGAGTAGCCATGGTTAGCACTCGCTTGAGATCAAAAGAGGCACGCAGAGTGTGGAAGTCTGCAGCCTGAGGTTTATCTAGGTGGATGTTGAAGTCTTCAAGCATAACTAGGGGAGTACCATCCTCAGCAAAGTTTGAGAGGTTACCATCATTCTTCAAAATAATCTTCTTTTGTTTTCTGCAGAAGAAAGAAATTAATACAGGTGTCTGTACAGTACACTGAGAGTAAAATATGTGCTAATACAAACCCAATTTCAAAAAAGTTGGGACACTGTACAAGTTGTGAGTAAGAAAGGAATGGAATAATTTACAAATCTCATAAAGTTATATTTTATTCACAATAGAATATAGATAACATATCAAATGTTGAAAGTGAGACATTTTGAAATGTCATGCCAAATATTGGCTCATTTTGGATTTCATGAGAGCTACACATTCCAAAAAAGTTGGGACAGGTAGCAATAAGAGGCCAGAAAAGTTAAATGTACATATAAGGAACAGCTGGAGGACCAATTTGCAACTTATTAGGTCAATTGGCAACATGATTGGGTATAAAAAGAGCCTCTCAGAGTGGCAGTTTCTCTCAGAAGTCAAGATGGGCAGAGGATCACCAATTCCCCCAATGCTGCGGCCAAAAATAGTGGAGCAATATCAGAAAGGAGTTTCTCAGAGAAAAATAAAAATTGCAAAGAGTTTGAAGTTATCATCATCTACAGTGCATAATATCATCCAAAGATTCAGAGAATCTGGAACAATCTCTGTGCGTAAGGGTCAAGGCCGGAAAACCATACTGGATGCCCATGATCTTCGGGCCCTTAGACGGCACTGCATCACATACAGGAATGCTACTGTAACCGATTCCAAAAAAGTTGGGACACTGTACACATTGTGAGTAAAAAAGGAATGGAATATTTACAAATCTCATAAACTTATATTTTTGTTCACAATAGAATATAGATAACATATCAAATGTTGAAAGTGAGACATTTTGAAATGTCATGCCACATATTGGCTCATTTTGGATTTCATGAGAGCTACACATTCCAAAAACGTTGGGACAGGTAGCAATAAGAGGCTGGAAAAGTTAAATGTACATATAAGGAACAGCTGGAGGACCAATTTGCATCTTATTTGGTCAATTGGCAACATGATTGGGTATAAAAAGAGCCTCTCAGAGTGGCAGTGTCTCTCAGAAGTCAAGATGGGCAGAGGATTACCAATTCCCCCAATGCTGCGGCGAAAAATAGTGGAGCAATATCAGAAAGGAGTTTCTCAGAGAAAAATTGCAAAGAGTTTGAAGTTATCATCATCTACAGTGCATAATATCATCCAAAGAATCTGGAACAATCTCGGTGCGTAAGGGTCAAGGCCGGAAAACCATACTGGATGCCCATGATCTTCGGGCCCTTAGACGGCACTGCATCACATACAGGAATGCTACTGTAATGGAAATCACAACATGGGCTCAGGAATTGATTGAATAAATGATTCAGTGACAAACTTGCTGCCACCTACTGGCAGTTTTATTTTCATTTGAAAATTTCAATTATTTAAATAATTTAATATTTCTATATTTAAAACTTTATATTCAAAACATTAATCTTATAACATTGTTGAATTTAATTGCATTCATGCCACCTCCTACGCCTTGTTAAACAGTTTGTAAATATATCTAAATGCTGCTTTTGTGATCTTCTGTGCCACCTCTGTAGTGCCAAGATTAATTTTCTTGATACTACTGATTTCATTTGATTTGTAAATTATTCTTCCTGATTCACTTTCAAGTTAAAATTAAAAAAAAAGTTTCTAAATATAAATGGATGAATTTAACATAAAATATGACACACTTAATAAAATGCCATTACAAAGGTGCCCCTGCAAATCACTTTGAGGAGTCAAATTTCACCTCATAATGTGAAGGTTACATTTTGTCATTGATTTTTTTTGTCACAGAAGGTGCTCCTCTTTTTTTTTTTTTATTAGTTCATTCTCCCCTTTTTTATCAAACACTGGGGGTCATTAATATACTGTATGACCCCTGACCCTTTCCAAGCTAGAGTCCCCCCAGTGAATTTTGGACATTTCCATCACTGAATATAATATATACTGTATTGCAGGGTTCCTCAAATCTTGCCCTGGAGGGCCTATGCGCTGCAGAGTTTAGCTCCAACCCTGATCAAACTCAGCTACCTGTGATTTTCTAATGATCCTGAAGACATTGATTAGCATGCTCAGGTGTGTTTGATTAGGGTTAGAGCTAAACTCTGCAGGAAAGGGGATCTCGTGGGCCAGATTTGAGGATCCCTGCTGTATTGCATGTAAGTGATGTAATAAAAATTATCCTTTTGAAAAAAGTTGTTACATTGGTTAGTAGGTCAGTCTAAGTCTGTGCACTTTTAACTTGCACTGTTGGACAGATGTTAGGCTTTTGATACCCTGGGAAAAGAGGTTCTCATCCTCCATTTCTGACCAAAAAGTCACATTAGTTGAAACATTATTTTGAACATCTGTTGAATTAGAGGAATCTGTCCTCATCTTGTGGATGTACTGTAACATTGCACTACTGCAACTAGTTGATCTACACATTGTAAATCTGCAATAAAAATATGGACCTCAAATAAAGCATACAGCCCAAAATATGACTATACTCTCCAATAAATAGCATATAACTAAAGATTTATTAGATCCCTCTGAATTTACACCTTCTAAAATAAGAAATAAGGATTCTTTTCTTATAATCTTTGTTCTTCCCTGAGGAGAGCTACAATTACCTCTCAGTAACAATGAACAGAGTTATATGTGAGCTTCACAGACATGCGTCACAGTATGTTTTGTTAGTTTCATTGTCTTGGACTTTTAGTTTGTTTCTAATCACTTTCCTGTTTCCTTTGTTCTAGTTCCCTTTCGAATGGTATCTCCTGTTGCATTAACACGCTATGGGGAAACTCCTGTTTATACTGAAGCCTGATTTGATCATGTTTGTGTAGCTGCATGAACCAATGGTGCTTCAACACGCCAAAAGGGGTGGAGCTACATAAGTCGGCTCTTAGCATCATTTCGTCAATTTTTCTTCTTCAGTGACGAAGATCATCTCCTCACTGGACTCTGAAGCAGGAAGCCAAAGCAAGAAGCTCAGCCTGCTGCTGGCCACTGTGAAAAGAAGCCCTGGCAGTGGCTATCCGGCATCTATTAGAGCAAATTTCCCAGCGACATTGTTTCAAATGTCATTCTGCAAGTGTGGCTCATGCAGGGACCCCTGCATGATGCAGATGGGTACGGTGAGTGCGTCCCCTCGATTTAGGCAGCGCCCACGCAAAGACTGCGCTCACCGGAATGGAATGCTCTCACTGAGAGCATGAATCTCGCCCTTCTCCACTCGCGGATCGCCTTTTTCAATGAAGGCAGCCCTGCTCTCGCATTTCTCCCCTCTCAGCTAGCTCAGAGAAAGAAACAGTGGAGTCACAGGGCTGAGCAACCGGGCTTGAGTGATCTCATGCTGCCACAGGTCTAGCGTGCTCACTCTCCCAGCAGCACTTTGATCCACCAGTGTGTTTTACACCAGGATCAGTGCCCCTCATCTACAATGAGCCGTTTGATCCTTTTAGGTGGATCAGAGGAGCTGTCACCGATGATAGCTTCAGATTTGGGTGCGCCGCTTTCCTGGGCCATGCCCACGCTGAGCTCACTTAGACAGACTTCTTTCACTGCAAGAACACGAGTCTGGCCCTGCTTTGCTTGTGGATCGCCTTCCCCAGAGGAAGAAACAGTGAAGTCACAGGTTGAGCGACCAAGCTTGAGTGGTCTCAGGTCGGCACAGGTCCCGCGTGCTTCACTCTCCTCCCAGCAATTTGATCTGCCAGTGTATTTTACATGTGAGGATCAGTGCCCTACGTCTGCAATGAGCAGTCTGATCTTTTTAGGCGGATCAGAGGAGAATGCGGTCACAGATGATTCTATATCGCTGACAGCTTCAGATTTGAGTGTGCCACTTGCTTGGGCCACGCCGACTCAGAGAGGGCCTAAACCAGGGGTGCCCAAACTCGGTCCTGGAGGGCCGGTGTCCTGCAGAGTTTAGCTCCAACCCCAATTAGACCCACCTGAACAAGCTAATCAAGCTCTTACTAGGCATGCTAGAAACTTCCCGGCAGGTGTGTTGAGGCAAGTTAGAGCTAAACTCTGCAGTACACTGGCCCTCCAGGACCGAGTTTGGACACCCCTGGCCTGAACTATTGTAAAAACAATATTTACCATTTTTTTATATATTTTTTTAAATGACAAACTTTTAAAGATTATTTTAATAAAAAGTCATAATTTCCTATTTTATTTCACAATCATCATCTAAATAAAATAAATACAATTTCTGTGGAAATAAACTCTTCCCTAAAATAGGCAAGACAAATCTATTCCAAATCACTTTCATACATGAACTCAAATTTCTGGAAAAGATTTTCAGTATGAGTGGACAGATGGACTGGTATTTTCATTTTCCAAGACACAACACATACATAACAGCATGCACAAAGCCCATAGCCGTGTCTGAATTAACCAGAGGGGAACCGTCAATATTTACTTTTTTTTTTTAATATATTTTTTTAAATGACAAATTTTAAATATAATTTTTAATATAAAGTCATCATTTCTATTTTTATTTAAGCAATTCATAATTTGACAATCACCATCTAACTAAAATAAATACAATTTCTGTGGAAATAAACTCTTCAAATCTGCCTATTCAGTGAATGCATTAAATGAACTCCGCCCATTTTCTCCATATTAGAATGTTTTCGCCTAGCGTTTGCGGCTCTGTGATTGGTGGTCCAGCTGTGAAATTACAGAGGGCCAAGCAATAGTAAATCAATGGAAGAGTAATTTTAAATGACAGAAAAACTGAACAATCGTATCTTTCCTCTAAATAGGTGGGCCTTATTATCTTGTTAACTTTATGACAAGTTCCACCCGCTGTGGGATCTCTATCGGAAAAATATATATATCAGATACAACCATGTTCTGAGTCTTTCATCCAGAAAGACAATAACAGATACAACCATGTTCTGGGTCTTTTGTCCATAGAGACAACAGCAGATACAACCATGTTCTGAGTCTTTCGTCCAGAAAGACAATAGCAGATACAACCATGTTCTGAGTCTTTTGTCCAGAGAGACAATTGCAGATACAACCATGTTCTGAGTCTGAGTCCTGTAAGGGAAAAGACAGAAACAGATCAACAACAGTCTCTTGCCTGTTACAGGGAAGCAACAGACACAACTGTTCTGAGTCTTAGTCCTGTAATGGAAGAGATGTTAGATACCAAGTCCTGAGTCTGACTTCTTTTTTTTTTTTGTAAATTATAAACTCCAGCTCTGGGGTGATTTACCCAATCCCCTTAATGTAGTCTGGGTTTTATTTAATTTAACTTGCATATATTTTGTTTATGGTTGTGGAGGATGAGTGCATGTATGATTTGGTTGATAATCCTATTTATTTTGCTAGTCTAACTAGACATTAGCATATCGCTTTGTTAGCATTTAGCTTAGTTTCCCTTTGCTGTCTATCAGAACAAGCATGTGACAATCCCCAATTTGATAGATTCAAGTTTTCATAGGTTTAGGATAAAAACCTACAAAAGCAATAACCAACACAGTGATGTAATTAGCTACAATACAAACTGTTGTCTTGCAGATGGATGTAATTTAATGTAGCCTAATGGCCATGAAACAAGGCAAGAAAGAAAACTTTCACTCTTAAAAATTACACAATCTGTGTTAAATTTTTCTCAAATAAATCTTGTTTGGCCGTGAGACTGATGACCTCATATTTATTTTGCTATCCTTGCTGTTTTCCATTCAAATGGAGTTTTGTTACACATCGGCGCAGTTGCGTCGTTTGACTTGTTTTACCCGGCTGGATCCCGCCACATATGGACTGTGTAAAACTATTGGAATTGCTTGTGGGCCCGCTATATTCATCGCTCACCAAAACGACTCCTGAACATTAACTGCTCTTCGCCTGCTTCTATCCCCTCCATCTGGTCTCATAGATCAAGCACATGGAAGTCGTCCTCTACGTACATACATCACAGAGTTTGTTTATCATTGCTAAGGCCACTAGAAATGACCAGAGTTGACTATGTGCTTAACAAGAATGTGCAGAAATGTGGTAATTTTGCCCTACTCAACACTCGGTCTTTAACTGGGAAAGGAACATTTCTTCGGGACTTCATCTCTGACAATAACTGTGATATGCTGATGCTCACAGAAACCTGGCAAGCATCTAATGACTTTGTTGAACTTAATCTGCTTTCTCCTCCTGGTTTCAGTACTCTGACTAAGCCCTGAATTGGAGGCAGGGGTGGGGGCCTGGCTGTGGTCTATCGCCAGAGTCTTCATATTGAGCTGTCTCCTTTCCATGAGGAGACATCGTTTGAATATTTGGCATGTAAAATCACTAGCCACTCTTCACTGCTCATAATACTGGTGTATCGTCCTCCTAAAACAAGCATGCAATTTCTGTCAGACTTGTGTGAATTGCTGACAATTGCTTCTGCCCAATCTACAGCTATGCTATTGCTAGGGGATTTCAATATTCATGTTGATACTGATACTGTTTATGCTCTTGAGTTCATGTCTGTATTTGATTGTTTTAATCTGCAGCAACATATTGATTTTCCAACTCATGTACATGGCCATACACTGGATTTGGTCTGCTCTACTGGTATCGACATTACTGCCTTAAAAAGCTCTGACATAGGTATTTCTGATCATAAGCTGATTTAAATTTTTTTAAATTTTTACATTCCAAAACCTTGTTAAATCTTTGATTGAGTATCGTGCATGGAAGTTGGTTGATCCTCTGTCATTTTTTGCTGCACTCAGTGATTCCCCCCTCTCTGACTGCTGCAGTCTTTCCAGTGCTGAAGACATTCTTAATGTCTATGATGAAAGTATTTCTACTATTTTGAATAATTTTGCTCCCATAAAATCTAGACAGGTCCCTTCCTCGCACACTTCTCCTTGGTTCAACACTGAGCATAGGGCAATGAAAACCAAGGGCCGTCAGCTGGAAAGGCTTTATAAGAAAACTGGCCTTATTGTTCACTTCTTGGTATATACTGAACACATTATGCAGTACAGGAATGCTCTTAATGTGGCTCAATCATCTTATTTCTCTACATTCATTAATAAGTCCAAAAACAGGCCTAGAACATTATTTACTACAATTAAAAAGTTAACACAGCCACCCACACAGTCTCTAGTGGGCTCTGATCAAATGTGTGATGCTTTCCTGAACTTTTTTCAGAGTAAAACATCTCATACCTGTCAACACTCTATGCTGTTCCCACTACTGAACTTCTCTCTTTATGCCACGCTCATAGCTTCTCTAGTTTTGACTCTATTGTCCCCACAGGGGTTGATGAGATAATCAGGCTGTCTAATTCCTCTACTAGTCTTCTTGATCCTGCACCTATCTCTTTACTGAAGAATTGCTTGCCTGCTTTGTCACTACCCATCACTCACCTTATTAATACGTCAATGTCATCTGGAACTGTACCATCAAAGCTTAAGATTGCTGCTGTCACTCCAGTTCTTAAAAAGCATGGTCTCGAGCCTTCTTCCTTAAGTAGCTATAGGCCTATTTCGAACTTATCTTTTCTCTCTAAGATATTAGAAAAAGTTGTTGCCACCGGCCTTCTTAACAGCACACAACCTCTACGAGCCTTTCCAGTCTGGCTTTCATCCATTACACAGTACTGAAACAGCCCTGGTTAAGGTTCTTATAGATCTTCTCTTAGCTTCTGATTCTGGTGCTCTCAGCTCTCTCCTTCTGTTAGACCTCAGCTCAGCTTTTGACACTGTTTGTCATGAGATACTCCTCTCACGGCTTTCAGCAATTGGAATTACTGGCACAGCCCTTGAATGGTTTTCCTCCTATCTGACCGGGAGGCAACAATTTGTTTTAAACCAGAAACACAAATCATTTACCAATTCCATCAGTTCTAATGTACCTCAAGGCTCTGTTTTGGGCCCTCTCCTCTTCACCATTTATATGCTACCAATTGGACAAATAATTAATAATTAATCATAACTAGGTATGGTTAATTATTCATATTTCCCATGAGCTGATTCGTTACAAACGCTATGGGTTTAACTTCCACTGTTACACAGATGACATTAAAATGTATTTTAGCGCACCTTACACCTCAGTGTTTCCTCCGCCTGCATTAACTAATTGCATCAAGGAACTCAAGGCTGGAGGCAAATTACCATAAATTTAACTCTGCCAAAACTGAGGTAATTCTGATTGTGCCCTCCACTAAAGTTTGCAACATTGGTGTTCTCATTGATTACACTCTTTCATTCAATGGTCACATTGGTAAAGTAGTAAAGACAGCTTTTTTCCACCTGCGTAATATCTTGCGTATTCGATCCTCTCTCAGTCAGCAGGATGCTGAAACTGTTATACATGCCTTCGTCACATCTCAACTAGATTAATGTAATTCACTTCTTTATGGCCTGTCAGCTAATAATATCAAACGACTACATTATGTTCAAAACTCTGCAGCTCGCTTGATTACCCACACAAGAAAGAGCGATCACATTACCCCAATCACCTTCATTGGCTTCCGGTTTCTTTGCGCATAAACTACAAGATACTAATTCTCACTTTTAAAGCTCTCCATAACCTTGGTCCTACATATTTTTCTGACTTACTTCTGCCTTATGTTCCTGCCTGCTCGTTACAATCTTCTAGTGAGGGATTGTTAGTCACCCCTAAGTTTTGTCTGGTGACTATGGGATCTAGAGCTTTCAGTGTTGTGGCTCCCAGATTGTGGAATGCTCTTCCCCAAAACATCGGTCAAGCATACGCCCTTCTCTCCTTCAAAAACCTCTTAAAAACACATTTTTTCTCTGAGTATTACTCTTCAGCTCTCAGTCTGTAATTTGTACCCTGTTATGGATGTTTATCTACATTCTCATGTATCTCTAACCTAACTTTGTAAGTGATCTCTGTATATTACTCTCAGCTCTTGCTATGTGTTCTGTCTTCTGGTTTTGATGTTTATCTGTTTCTGTTCCTTAAACCTGACTTGTAAAGTGACCTTGGGTTTTGTAAAGGCGCTATATAAATAAATTATTAAATTTTAACACATTAATGGGTGAGCTTAGGGACAACGTTTTTGTGTTACTTTTTTACTCATTCACTGTGTTGATGATTTTAACACAGTAAATGTGTCAGAAAGGTTAGCACAAAGATGACCTATCCCAATAAGTTCTTAAAGGATAGTACGCCTACCTCGGTTGCTGAATGATTGAATTGTTGAATGATTGATTCAAAATACACAAAATGCACTCACTTATCTTATCGTCACCTACTGCTGGTGTCACCTCCAGAAGAACGAATCAGTGAATGAATTAAATGAATCAGTGAATTTAAAAGATTCGGGTTACAAAAATGAATCAAAATTCCTACCAATACATTTTAGTTACTGAGTAGATAAACGCTTTTGGAATGTAAATATGTTTTAATAAAGGACTTTTGATAAAGGGGTCATATGATGCTTTTTTAAAGATCATTATTTTGTGTATTTGGTGTAACAGAATATGTTGACATGCTTTAATGTTCAAAAAACACATTATTTTTCAAATACTGTACATTATTGTAGGTCCTCTATGCCCCGCCTCTCTCAAACGCTTAGTTTTCTACAAAGTCCCTCCTTCCGACAAGCGCAGTCTGCTCTGATTGGCCAGCAGACCCAGTGCATTGTGATTGGCCGAACACCACAAGCATGCGTCGGAAATGTAACGCCCCTTACCATAATCGCTAGCTTCATCTTTCAAAATAAATGTAAAGACAGAGCCCGAAAGGGAAACAGAGTCGCGTGACAGACACAGTGATGAAGCTGGTATGTGTTTGCAGTACAATAAGCCACGGTTAAGACAGCTGACTCCACTGTGATGTGACCCACCTGGGTCATCTTTGAGGGGTTTCATTTTTGGGGAAGTCATGGCCTAATGGTTAGAGAGTCTGACTCATAACCCAAAAGGTTGTGGGTTCGAGTCTCGTACCGGCAGGGATTGTAGGTGGGGGGAGTGAATGTACAGCGCTCTCTCCCACCTTCAATACCATGACTGAGGTGCCCTTGAGCAAGGCACCGAACCCCCAACTGCTCCCCGGGCACCGCAGCATAAATGGCTGCCCACTGCTCCGGGTGTGTGTTCACGGTGTGTGTGTGTTCACTGCTGTGTGTGTGCACTTTGGATGGGTAAATGCAGAGCACTAATTCCGAGTATGGGTCACCATACTTGGCCACATGCCACGTCACTTCACTTCACTCTCTCTTCTCTGTCTTTCTCTGTCTCACACACACACACGATGTGCAAAACTCTGCATTTGAACAGTCAATAGCAAATACTTAAACTAATAACAAAACAGTAGCTGATTCAGAA
>NW_015505623.1:1078295-1081607 GCF_001515645.1 Sinocyclocheilus grahami
TTACTGAAACCACGCCTTCTTTCTTTGTGTGCACATTTGGGCGGCATTATGCAAATATTTCCACATAGTGAGGTAGATATGTGGGGGCGTGTTAGAACGAGCCGTTTTAGGGGGGGGCGTGGCAGAGTCTTAACTTTGATAAAGAATATCTCTTTGGTTTTGAGACTTTAGTCTTTGCAACTTCAGGGATCTTATCTGTGCACAATCAGCTTGTAACACTCCAAAGAGAAAGGAAAACTTGAAATCGCATCATATGACCCCTTTGCATGAGTTGTTAATTTGTTTATTAAGGAATAATTAATTGACTGATTCAAACAATGCACTCACTTATTGCCACCTACTGCTGATGTAACCTGCGGAAAAGAACGAACGAGTAAACTGGTAAAAAGATTGAAAAGATTTCTGGAGAAAAGATTCAAAAATACTCTCATTGAGGTGAATCCGAATCCCCACCACCATTATAGCTGTTCCTTTTCAGAAAGACATGTATGATCTGTACGGCCGGGCAATGTGACGTGAGGGAAGGTGATTGGTGGAGGCTTGAACTATATAACTCACAGGCTACTGCTCCTCCCTTTCGCCAGTGGAGTTTCACTACGAGCTTCTGCACCACACAGGGCAGACGGGAACACAAACACAAGTAAGTCCCCTCTTCATTCCGCAAATCAGTCTACATACATTATACATCCGAAAGTCTGCATTGCTTATTCTTGACCGCTGATACACGTACATGGCTGTGAATGTTTTGCTGTGAAAATGTGCTCTAGCTCGACTCTGTCAGTTTCTCCCTACTGGTTCACCCTTTGCTCTAATGCCTACGTGGACTTTGTGTGGACAGTCACTAATGCTGGTCTTGACTAAACATTCACATTCGTCCGTCAGCAAAGGCCGTGTTTTCAGTGTACACTTGTGAGACGTTGTCATTGTCGGGACATTAGGTGTATAAAGGATCAATAAGAGTAAAGTTTTCCTTATCTAGTGTGTGTTAGCGCTCGCGCTAGCTGGTGTACGTGTCACTATCGCGCACGCGCAGCTCAAAGTTGACTGGAGTTGGTGTCTAGCCAGGACAAGTTTTTCATCGCCGCAAACCAAAAGAACTGTGGTATTTTCCAACAACACGCCTTATTAATTCGATTAAATATGTACACACCCACCCATCTCGGAATTCAAATGTTTGTTGATGCGAATAGTTGTGAAATTAAGTGTGAAACGAGCAATCCGTCTTCACTACGTAGCCGTTAGCATGGCGTGTCATGAGTTGACGTAGCGCGCATGTATACAACAGGGTGAAAATATTACATGCGAAACTCGGGTTACGCGCATAAAACATTTCTTGAATGAATGTTCAACTATATCTCCAGTTGCTTTGTTTTGTCATTCTAAGAGCAAATGTAAATCCGCCATATTTAAATCTGACATACGCAGGAATGGCCACGTTAGCAAATCGCGAGAGCCGCTGGGCCGTTTCAGCAATTAAACACGATTGTGTTTTTTTTTTGTTTGTTCAATTTTGCATGTTTCCAAGTCTTAATATACATGTATTTACAACATTTTTTTAAGCATGCTAATAACTTAATATTTTGAAACTCTTGTATGAGGATCACTACAAGTAGGTAGCTGAACTGGATTGATCAGTCTTTCAGTTCCTATTTCCAATTTGATTTAATGTGTCACGCTTGCATGTATTTAAATGAGAATTATGCGATGTCATAGGAAATGCAAACAAATCATGCCACGTGTAACTAAGTTCTGGCAACCTAAAGTGGTTTTGCATCATTGGTGATGGTCTGTGTTTTTTTTCCCCTTTTCCTTTTCTCTGTTTTGTTTTTAGGCAAAAGCTGGCAGGCTGACACGTACGAGCAGCTTTACAGGACGGATTATCTGGTAACTGACCATTTAGCTGGTAAGACTAAGACCACTTTGTCTTTGTTTGATTAGTTTGCTGACAGGCCTAATGTTTGCTTTGAACCTCAAGATCCTTGTTTGTCTTGTTTGTACCCATGTGTCACAAGTTGTTCAGCCTGATCTTTATCACATCAAATCACATTTAATGAGTGATATGATTTGAGCACGTGAAGGATTTTTAGTGTTCAGTTTGTGGATCAATTCCCTTGGAGTGCTTTTGATCTTCCTTGAGGAGCTGTATGCATGTCTGAAATGTTTAGCCTCTGGGTCTGAGTTTTTAGGAGGCCTGTAGAGGAAGAGGCCCTGGCAGGGGCATGCAGAGAAGTACGTTAAAACAGCTTTGTACTGTGAAGAGAGGTTTGGAGTTTGCATTTGTGGGGGTTGAGGGGCCAGATTGTCAGAGCGAACTGGAAGGAATGCTGTATGACTTAATACGAGAGCAATAGTTAATTATAGGCCTGGGCGATAAAACGGTATTGATATTTATCGATGGTACACCTTCTTCGATAACGAGATATAAAATGTTCGATATAGTGCACGATATAGAGAATCAGGATTTACGTCACAATATTTTAAGGCGCCGCCATATTAGCAGGATACGCTTTCCGTTGCCATGGTTACTTCGACAGTGAGACCGAAAGAAATCGCAACAGAGAGAGAGAGAGCAGATTAAATTAATAAATACATTTCTGCGATACGGCGCAGTTTTATGGGAATAAATGGAGAAGGAGAAAGCGAAAGGAAAGGGGTTATATCGGGAGAAACTAAATAACACCGCTAAACAGCGTTATTTAGAGAAACTGCTTGGCATTAATAATATCGACCCGTACGACCTGCAAGTTACAGAATGGACAAAAACCCCAGAAACACTACCACCTCTCACATACCCTGACATCGTCAATTACCTGGTTTATGGCATCAGTGCCTACACAATGCAAGAGTTCAGAAGCTTTAAGTCATTAGAAGCTTATCAACAATTCTGCTGCGGCTGGGTGCAAGACTTACAAACCCACAAACCTGTAAACTGCGAGAGCTCAGTCATACTTGCCAAGGTTGCACTCCACTTTTATTATACTTTTTACAGCTCTAATGCTTATTATTGTAACAAAATGTTAAGTATATTAATATAACGGTAATACCATATATATGTATATGTGTGTATATATACAGTGGGTATGGAAAGTATTCAGACCCCCTTAAATTTTTCACTTTGTTATATTGCAGCCATTTGCTAAAATCATTTAAGTTAATTTTTTTTCCTCATTAATGTACGCACAGCACCCCATATTGACAGAAAAACACAGAATCGTTGACATTTTTGCAGATTTATTAAAAAAGAAAAACTGAAATATCACATGGTCCTAAGTATTCAGACCCTTTGCTCAGTATATAGTAGAAGCACCCTTT
>NW_015505623.1:1085636-1093158 GCF_001515645.1 Sinocyclocheilus grahami
AAATGGAGAAGGAGAAAGCGAAAGGAAAGGGGTTATATCGGGAGAAACTAAATAACACCGCTAAACAGCGTTATTTAGAGAAACTGCTTGGCATTAATAATATCGACCCGTACGACCTGCAAGTTACAGAATGGACAAAAACCCCAGAAACACTACCACCTCTCACATACCCTGACATCGTCAATTACCTGGTTTATGGCATCAGTGCCTACACAATGCAAGAGTTCAGAAGCTTTAAGTCATTAGAAGCTTATCAACAATTCTGCTGCGGCTGAGTGCAAGACTTACAAACCCACAAACCTGTAAACTGCGAGAGCTCAGTCATACTTGCCAAGATTGCACAGTTCTAATGCTTATTATTGTAACAAAATGTTAAGTATATTAATATAACGGTAATACCATATATATGTACGTGACGTCACATTCTCATTCTCTATAGGCACGTGCTATGAGTGACGCAGACAGCACACACAAACACAGACATGAGTGCTGTACCTGCCTGTGATGAGGAGATTGTGAATAAAAAAAATGAATATTAGTCGAATTTAAAATAAACACTTGAATGCATTTTGAATGCAAAAATAGTACAATCAAATGTTAGGTGTGCATCAGGGAGCGTCATCAGTGGAGCATGGGATGCGGTGATGATGATGTAAGTGACATGGTGCATTTTAATGTTTTGTTAGTCTAGCTCACGAGACGCGCCGCTGCTGTGTTATGCATTCAAAATATTATAGAAATATAGAAGCTCAATGCGGAGAAGTCTTGGGTTAAAACCGAAACCAAGCCATTCACACAGAACGCATATTTAGCGCATTTTTTTTTAGACTGACAAATATGACTGCTACACTCGCGTCTAGGGATGTAACGATTCGATTCACGATTTAGATTTTTCGATTCGCTATTTATTTATTTTTTTTAACAAAATGAGATTTAAGACAAATTATAAATTAAATGTCTTATTATTGCTTGGACAAAATGCTGCACATTTTTTTGTCAAATTAAAATATAACACTATAATAATATACTAATATAGCACTTGCGTATTATTGCTCTTTTGTTGGTTTTGATTGCTTCTATTGTCCTCATTAAATGACTCAATTTAAATATAATATAAATGTAAATAAAACTAAATTGAAATTAAAACAAGCCCCAAATCAAATAACACAATTAAAATAAATCTCTTCATATAAAATAAGGCTTTGTCTGTGCTCTTTCCATTTAAAATGAGCGGCAACCACTGCATTTTAATCATGATCCAAACAAAGATGCAACATGAGCAGTTTTTAATCTAAATTAGATTATAATTTCAAAATTTGAAGCAAAAACAGAATGGTTTGACTTCAGTTTTGTGAAACTATACATAAAAAATATCTGCATGAAACCGCGGCTGAGCTGAATGAGACGCAGATACACTCTCTGCCCGCAGGTGGCACGTGAAGCGTTTCTTTGGTTTCCGCTGTAAACAAAGCAGCGCTGCACATATGAACTTTAATATGCATTATACAGAGGCAAGAGGAAAAGAAAATACCATCTAAACTTTTCTAAAGACAGTAAGTTCCCCTCAGACATGGATTCTTATAAACTCCTACCCCTAAATGAATCGCGATTTGTTTAGCATCTCAACTGATTTGAATCGATTTTCAACCGGCTCGTGGTTAATCATTACTACAGCCCGACCAATATGGGTTTTCTGAGACCGATACCGATATTAGGGAGAAAAAAAAGGCCGATGCCGATATTCTTTGTGTATATTATAGTACAGTCCCAGTCAGAAGTTTGGACACTTTCCCATTCGTGTCCAAACATTTGACTGGTACTATATATAAAATACAGTATATACATAAACACATTTTTTGCAATGATCACTCAAATGTGGTGATATGTAAGGGCATTTAACAATTTAACAATAAACTTGCGATGAGTGCGATGCGCAAAGTAACGGGGTGTTAGTTGTAACACGTGGTTTAAATTTATTTTACCATAGTAAAATTTAAATTCTGGCTTTAAGTAAAAACATTTTTTATCTCTGTTTTTATTATTAATTTAAAATTAGACAAATCTGCTATTATTTTAATCTCCAATCTGTTATTTATCAGTTCAGAGTTTTTTAATGCTTTGATTACTAGCAGAAGATGCTATAACCAGTTTTAAATTCCAGTTGCGCAGATGGGGCACGTTGTAACACTGCGTTACAATGTGCTATTCTATGATATTAGCGATGTAATTTACACTATTTACTTTTAATAAATTTTTTAATGAGAAACAGGTGAATAAAGACTGACAGTTAATGTTTAATGTTTAGAAATTATTATTTCAAGATGTAAAGCATTTTTGCTCGTTTATGTGGGCCGTCCCAAGCATGGTTGCAATGCGTTCATTGTCAAACTCCAAAATCAGGTAATTTTTAATTCTTAAAAAACGCTATTATTTTATTTGAACAAAAAAAAAAATAATTATTTATTAACAAAATATTTTAGTTTGTCTTGTATATTTTTTTTCATTCGATCAGATAAGATTTTAAACTGTCATATGGTCAAGTTACAACGTGCCCCTCAGATGTTACAATGTGTTCCACCTACGGGGCATGTTGTCACATTTCACTTCCATTTTTTGAGGGTAAATAAAGAAAAACGTATACACTGTAATTATGAAACAAAGCGACATATTTGTAGTAGACAAGTGTAAAATTACCGTGGATAAAAAAAATATATATATTCTGAACCCTATGTGGATTTACACAAACTGAGAAAGTCAAAAAGTGTTACTTTGTGCCCTGCTCTCCCCTAACTCTGTAAATAAATACAATATAAATTAACGTCTCGCGCACTTTAATGCCCTTTGAATGCAACGTGCACATTCCTTTGGAATTGGAATCATGGTGGAATTTCATGTTAAGTCCACTTCGCAGGGCACTTACGGTCAAATAAGACAACGCGTGAATGCTGCCTGAACAAGAAACCTCCTTACTGAAGTGAAAGGGTTGACTGTTGTCACTATCTCGCGAACACGCTGGCGGATCTCCACCAAATTCGGGGGATCCCTTCAGCTCGAGGAGCCCTCTCGAATGCCACCCTCCGTGCGTCGGTAGCCCCCCGGGATCGCTAGATCAGTCGGCGCCGGTCCACGAATTTAACCACCCGTAACTCCCGAACCCCGGGGGCTATCCACACGGGGGTGGTCTCATTCGAAAGAGGGCCTCGAGACGTACACTCGATTCGCGTTCGAGAGGGTTCCTTGAACTGAAGAGATCCCCCGAATTTGGTGCAGGTTCGCCGCGCCGTTACGGAGATATGGCCGTTCAAAGTTTCTATGGTTTTCAATTGATTTGAGCTTTAAAGCATTTCTTCCAGGTGGCCAGTAGCAAACAATGGAGCGAGCTGTGCTGGACAAACTAAGTAATTACACCATTTCAAGCGTTTTATCTGCATTGTATGTTCTGTAAAAAAAAAAAATTTCATATCGGCGGCGTGTTCGCCGATAACGATATATTGGTTGGCTCTAATCATTACATCCCTACTTGCGTCACACAAGAGATGTAGCCATGCAAAGTTAAAATGGTTTAAAATTTTTTATTTATTTATTTTTTTAGAAAACACGTCGCAAATTTGTGGAGGTTTATTCCTTTTCACTGCGTCTCATGTTTTTAAATGCAATCTGAGTGAATGGCGCTTTGGCTCTTTGGATTAAGCAATGCATACATACATGATGCAGATTTGTTCATAATTGTTTATGCAATTTACAAAATTATATTTGATTTATATGTAGATGTAATTTTTTTTTTAATGGATTTATGCATTCTCAATTTAAATGTGCTGCATTATTTTGCTCATTGCGCCCTCCTGTGGCCTCGGGAGACAAGACAAAAGTTTCCTTAAGTCCCATTTAATCTGCATATAAAACATTAGAAATTTGATATTTGTTAAATTTTTATTGTGTTTGACTGTTAAAACTAAGAATTTGTTTGTCTCAATAAATTGGGTTTATTTTAAAAATAGTGGTTAAATGTAAACTTTTTATTTATTTATTTTATTTTTTCTATTGCTCTGTTTTTAAAAAGGTTATAAAAAAATTTCAATAATTATCGATACCGAACGATATGAAACATTATATCGGTGATACATGGGAATTTTTTTTTATTTTATTTTTTTTTAAGCTATGTCGCCCAGCCCTAGTTAATTACCCCATGAGTTACTTCGTCTATTGATGATAGTCTTCCATTTTCAGCCCTCTACGGACACCTTGGCAACTGAATCGCCATTGGCTAGTACATTTTTTTTGTTGTTTTTTTTTTGTTTACTCGGCAGAATGAGAGATAGATAGATAGATAGATAGATAGATATGTATATGTATAGATATGTATATGTATATAGATGTATATGTATATAGATGTATATGTATATAGATGTATATGTATATAGATATATATGTATATGTACAGTATATAGATATATATGTATATGTACAGTATATAGATATATATGTATATGTGTATAGATGTATATGTATATATATATATGTATGTGTGTAAAATGGCAGTTTTATAAATATCTGAAAGTACACTCTTAACATCAGTCAGTAAAGCTTTGTAATATGATAATCAATAGGGATGCACCGATACCACTTTTTCCAGTACTCGCCCGATTGGTACCGAGTACCAATACCATTTTTTTTTTTTTTTATTGCATTTGTAAATTTTTTTTTAAATATTGGGTACAGAAACCAAAAGAGTATGTATAATGTTAGTTGGTTAACTTTTATTTATCAAATAGTCAAACCTAAATGTATTCAGACGCCTTTAACATTTCTCACGTTATCACAGTTTATTCGCTATAGTTTAGAAAATGGTAATAAAATATAACAAGAACGCGGAGTTAAACGAAGTCGGAACAAATTCAGCTTGATAATGTTAGATAACTGATTAAAAGGTATGTAGCCTAATGGATTGCAATCAACCAAATATTAGACAGCTGTTAGTATGACGGTATTTACACAACTATCAATGCTTAGTCGGGCAACCCTTTGCCTTAATGACAGTCTGTAGTCTCCTGGGCATGCTGTCGTCCAGGTTCATGCAAACCTGAACTTAATTTAAATTTTTTTTTTTTTTCTCGACTCAGTCTGAATAATTTTTGGTCCCATATTGGTATCAGTTTTGCTGGTAGTCCACTGTATGAAGAAATTGTGTATAATTTGTCACGGTTTACTTTTTTGCTACCCTTTCTTACATAAATGAACTATAGTGTCCTGCACCCACTAGTAAAAAAATATCAAATTATATCTGGTCTCTGAATAATTTTTGGTTTGACTGTATATCCTTCTGTTATTTTCACACTTAATTATGCCCATTAAAATGTATTTTACAAGTTTGTTACTTTCACTGTTAATTTTTTGCTCTATGGTACATCATCTTTAATTTAATAGCAGTAGAGCTGCTCCATTGCAGCGGCTTCATATACTGTAATCACGCGCTTTGCTGTAATAATGCAGGGAACCACTCATTATAAATCTCCTTAACTGATATTTTCAGAAATAGAAGTCGTGTTTTTTTTCATCCGAAACGTACTGTGATTTATATTCCAAAGTCACTCATATAATGCAGAAACAATCAAGCAAGCAAAACACGTGCAACGCGTGCACGTATTTGTACTGATGCAGAATAGTACAGCCTAGCGCATTTCACACAAGCTGCTAGATTCACCAGAAAGTCGTTTATGCCTAAGGTTAAAAATAAATGACATTTATAGTGAATGCCCCTATAAATTGTCTTATTTTTATGATTTAGTTTTAATCCAAATGTTGCGTGTGCTAAGTGAGTGAACATCAAAGATCACACAACAGAATTGCGCTCTCCCGCCCCTCCCTCCCTCCCTACTGTTAAGTAACTTGTGCATTGTTTTACTTGTTTATGACATCCGACCGAACTACAGACTTTCCAGTGATGTCTGTGAGAAAGATATATTCACTCGACAAGCTTGCGCATCTGCGCCACCACACGCTCAATCCACTCAGCGCGCTTTGCTTATCAACTCGAGCACATCAGCTATACAGGCGTTAATACTGAATGCATATTCATTGCATACATACACTTCGTAGACATCCTTAATCTCTAACTCCAGTCTGCTGTCTGTTGTTCTGTTGTCGGTGTTTCATTGTCTGAATATGGATTAACTCTTATTTTGACAGGAAAATACAACACAGAATATGGTTTACATGTAGCGCATCGATTCAGCGTGGTATGCAAGACTCTCGCTCGCTCTCTTTGCATGTGTGAGCAACACGGTGCTATCAGTAAAGCGACGGCGAGTCGTGCGCCTTCACACTAGTTTACGGTACGTCAAATACAGGTGCGCTGCATGCTACATACTGCGCATCCATTGAGTACATCCAAATAGTACAGATTGCTTGACGCAGAGCGAAACTGTGAAGCACTCAGTCAGCGTGTTTATCGAGTGAAAATCTGTGTTGAACGCCTCTCACACATACTGGCGTGTAAAATCCTAAGAATTTATTAGCCAATGGCTAATGTTAGACATTATTTAGTCGCCCAGAGTAAGATTTAGTCGCATATGCGAGTGATTTACTCGCAATAATAAGAACAATATAAAATGCACTAAAGATTAATGAGCTGCTGGATTCATGAATATTAATCGGGTTGTGTGCATTCGCTCGAACTGATTTGCTGAAATCAAAACGGGGACGATAATATGTGAGCGCCAGCCAATGAGATTGCTGTTTGCGCATTAGTTCCGGCCCACTACCGGAGAAAGCTGTAGTTCTTGAAAGTGGAAGAATTCCAAAGGAACCGGAAAATACAACAAATAATATCGTTTACATGTAGCGTGTCAATTCTACGGTGGCCGAGAAGTGCTAAACAAATCACAATTCTGAAAACAAAATAACAAATTACAAACGCAAATGCAAGTCTAAAAATCAAAACAATTCGGAAAGCACAACAATTCAGAAAACATTATAACAAGTCAGAAAACACAATGGCAAATTCGAAAACAATATAACAAGTCGGAAAACACAACGACAAATCAGACAAACCGGAAGAGGTAGGTGTAGTTTGAGACGGTGCCATTGGTTTGGGATTACTCACCGCTGACTGGACGAGACATCTGTCAATCAACATATACAGGAAGAGTCGTGGTAGAAAGTTCAAAGATGGTATTAAAGTAGCTCAGTTTAAATTTATTGTATGAATTTCCCATACTATGGAATAAAAAATACGGAGTGTATATTTACATTTAGTTAAGTGACCTGTAAAACATCAGCTCCAGTGGCGCAGATGGATAAGAGCGTGTCGTTGGCTTTTTGACGCGATCGACCCGAGTTCGATCCCACCTTTTGCCAGACTTTTTTTCCCCTCCCTTTTCAAATCTCGTATCACATCGTAAAGGCATTTATTTTCAATAAAAATTAAGGAAATAATCAAAAGGTTGAAATTAAAGTATCGGGTAGGGTTAGGCTAAGGTGTAGGGAGGGCTTTATTGTACCAATAAGGTGGCATCCATTTAAT
>NW_015505623.1:1093269-1114864 GCF_001515645.1 Sinocyclocheilus grahami
TGGGTTCGATCCCACCTTTTGCCAAACTTTTTTTTTCTCCCTTTTCAAATCTCGTATCACATCGTAAAGGCATTTATTTTCAATAAAAATTAAGGAAATAATCAAAAGGTTGAAATTAAAGTATCGGGTAGGGTTAGGCTAAGGTGTAGGGAGGGCTTTATTGTACCAATAAGGTGGCATCCATTTAATTAAAATTAAATTATAATTTGCACTCAATACGTTATTATTGCATATGGTTTTATAATGTACTACAATACTGAAGTGCAGATAATTGCCACTATTTGCAGCAAGTAGTATACTTGATAGTAGAAATCCTGCTATTTTAAGTGTAAATAGGTATTTGCACTGTGTAAATAGCATATTGCTAAAAATACTGCTATTTTCACTTAGTGTAAATGGAATCCATTGCTAATACGAGATTTGAAAAGGGAGGCTGTTCTTCGGCTGGTTTTTCCTGTATACGTTGATTGACAGATGTCTCGTCCAGTCAGCAGTGAGTAATCCCAAACCAATGGCGCTGTCTCAAACTATGCCTACCTCTTCCGGTTTGTCTGATTTGTCGTTGTGTTTTCTGACTTGTTATAATGTTTTCTGAATTGTTGTTGGGTTTTCTGAATTATTTTGTTTTTTAGACTTGCATTTGCGTTTGTAATTTATTTAGTTTTCAGAATTGTGATTTGTTTTGCTCTTCTCAGCCACCGTACAATTCCCTCTCTCTCTGCGTGTGTGTGAAACAAAGCGATGGCGAGTCGTACGCTTTCACACTAGAGTTTACGGTACATTAAATACAGGTGCATTGCACATCCATTCAGATGAACTGAAAAACCGCACATATCGTTTGACTGAGAGTGAAACTCTGAAGCTCTCAGTCGGAGTGTTCTGTGAGTGAAAATTATATCTGTGCTAAACTTATACTTGGCCTCCAACTCACACACTGGCGAGTAAATCAATTGGCTAATATTAGACATAATTTAGTCGCCCAGAGTGAAGATTTAGTCACATATCCAAGTGATTTACTCGCAATGTAGAGGGTTGATTTTACTGTATCATTCTGCACATGTTTCACTACCCACTTCATATTATTCTTTAAGAGCTGTGTTAGTCTTTGACGTCAATTTCTGCATCAAATGAGTGGTCTTTCAGGACTCAAGGCTGCATGGCTGTAACAGTAGCCTCAGTGTTTATAATCTTGTCTTTTCCTCACAGTCCTGTACTGGGTGTAGGGGAGTAGTCTGCCAAGTAGATATTTCACTGAGGTGTGGTGTGCATGTTTTCAATTAAATGTGACCGTGCTTTGTGGAACTTTTATTTACAAAGTAGAAATGTGTTTTTTGGTGCTCTACATACTAGGGGTAAAGCAAATAAGGGTTAGTGGGGAAATCCTCTTAGCTTTAGAGCTCATTCAACTCGATGGCTTAGAATTAGCCCTTGGCCAAGGTAACAGACGGGCAACTTTGACCTTCCACAAAATGGTTCACTCGCATTAAAATTGCTTCTGCTGATAGTGTTCTCTTACATAGTTTAGAACACGTTACTGTTTTATGAAATGGTTATTTTCAGATAATATTACTTATTTTTTCCCCCTTTCTTTAAAGTCGTGGTTAAACCAAAGTAGCAAAAGTTTTCTCTATTGTGACGCATTTAAATGAAATGGGTTACTGTAAAAGGAAAAAAATAAAGTGGGATGGGGTCTTTGGTCTATTGGTTCTTGGTTGGATGGTGACAGAATTTAAGAAATGGGGTTTAAGCGGATAAAATGTTTGGAGAAGTCCGGCAGACGTCAGCACAGCAGAGAGAAGTCTGTAACTTCATCACATTATGAATTTATTTAAAACCAATAAAATTTAAACTTGTATGAATTATTCCCGATAAGATCAGAAACCTGCATATGGGGAATTTGTTTTTTTTAAATAATTGTGAAAAGGTTTCGGTTCCACCCATGTTGATAAATGGATAGTCTTAACTGCCAGTGTTGTTTTGTTTTATCTCAGTGTTTTGTGTATCTGTGAAATTATGACAGTTCCTTTATGCAGTAATCATGTGCTATCTACTCTCTTAGTGGCACACTCGGACTCCGTGTAAACGTGTGATTTTGACCATGAGCTCAGTCGCTGTACTTACGCAAGAAAGCTTTAATGAGCATCGCAGTGGCCTTCTGCCGGAGCAGGTCAAAGGTATGTGGCAGTTTTGACCACTTCTGACTTACCGGTAACTGTTCTCTGGCAAAGTGATTGTTGAATTTTGTACCTCTTTTCCCTTTAGCTGCTGTGGCAGGCCCTAGTGGTGCTGAAGATGAGGATAGCCTTCCCACCTACAAGGATGCCTTTCCCCCTCTGCCTGAAAAGCCTTTGCCAGAGGGGGTACAGGAGACTGGAAATGCCTGGACGTCTAAGATCAAACCTCTCAAGTCCTCAGCAATTACCCAGGTACAGAGATTAAGCTAGTTACAGTCACTATCTTACCTGGGGAATATTGATTCAAGTGTTTGACAGGTTTCCACTTTGATAAATACAGGTTTTCCATGTGCCTCTGGAAGAGCGCAAGTACAAGGACATTAACCAGTTTGGAGAAGGAGACCAGGCTAAAGTATGTCTTGATATTATGCACAAGACTGGAGCCCACCTGGAACTCTCCATGGCTAAAGATCAAGGCCTCTCCATAATGGTCTCTGGGAAGCATGACGCAGTCATGAAAGCCCGTAAAGAGATTGTGTCCCGACTGCAGACTCAGGTAATATTAATTACATTTTAATTAATTAAATCTATCAGTACTTGTATGCTTTCAACATGGTATGTATTGGGTAACTTGCAGGAAGGCACAAGATGTTGGTATTATTTTTTTAACAGATTTAAAGTCAATTGTTAAAACAAATTTAATGAAATTGCTAAAGATATTCTTTAGCTAATCTCAAAATGGACATCAATTACAATTGAAAACACTTTAGTTTTAATTTTTTTAAATGTAGATAAAATAGTATAGATTTTTAATATTAATATTTATTGCTAGTGGTCCTAAAAATACCTTGAAAATGCTTATCGGCTTGTCTGTATCAGCCAGAATTATATTATTTATGAATCACTAGTATCTTTTGTTGTTACTTGACTACAGGCTTCAGCTACTGTGGCCATCCCCAAAGAACATCATCGCTTTGTCATCGGTAAGAGTGGGGAGAAGCTGCAGGAGCTAGAGCTGAAGACTGCCACCAAGATCCAGATCCCTAGACCCGAAGACCCCAGTAACCTCATCAAGATCTCTGGAACCAAGGAAGGCTTGGAGAAGGCCAAGCACGAGATCCTGCTCATCTCTGCTGAGCAGGTCTGGAGCATAATTTCAATTTAGGCTTTTGTTTTCTTGCTAATCACGGTTACGAATCTGATTATGTGAGATAGTGCTAATTATTTATTTACTGATTTAATTTGAGTAATAATCAAACCTAGTAAATGATAATTTCATTAATTCATTGCAGGATAAGCGTGCTGTGGAGAGAATGAACATTGAAAAGGTGTATCACCCCTTCATCACTGGAGCTTATAGCAAGCTGGTGGGGGAGTTGATGCAGGAGACAGGAGCCCGTATTAATGTCCCCCCACCAAGTGTGAACAAAACTGAGATCGTCATCACTGGGGAGAAAGAGCAGGTGGCCCTGGCCATGGTCAAGATCAAGAAGATTTATGAGGAGAAGGTAAGCAATTACAGAATAATTAATGGACTTTTGTTGACTTTTCCAAAATCCACAGTATGCTTCTGAAACTCACTGGGCCGAATTTCCATGTGAACGAAGTAATGATAGACCTGAAAGCGACCGAGGGGAATGTTTTAAATGTGGCCTTTTGCTCATTTCAGAAGAAGAATGCCACCACTATTGCAGTGGAGGTGAAGAAATCTCAGCACAAGTATGTAATTGGGCCTAAGGGTAACACCCTGCAAGAGATCCTGGACAGGACCGGCGTCTCGGTCGAGATCCCACCCCTCGACAGCATTGTTACTTGACTACAGGCTTCAGCTACTGTGGCCATCCCCAAAGAACATCATCGCTTTGTCATTGGCAAGAGTGGGGAGAAGCTGCAGGAGCTAGAGCTGAAGACTGCCACCAAGATCCAGATCCCTAGACCCGAAGACCCCAGTAACCTCATCAAGATCTCTGGAACCAAGGAAGGCTTGGAGAAGGCCAAGCACGAGATCCTGCTCATCTCTGCTGAGCAGGTCTGGAGCATAATTTCAATTTAGGCTTTTGTTTTCTTGCTAATCACAGTTACGAATCTGATTATGTGAGATAGTGCTAATTATTTATTTACTGATTTAATTTGAGTAATAATCAAACCTAGTAAATGATAATTTAATTAATTCATTGCAGGATAAGCGTGCTGTGGAGAGAATGAACATTGAAAAGGTGTATCACCCCTTCATCACTGGAGCTTATAGCAAGCTGGTGGGGGAGTTGATGCAGGAGACAGGAGCCCGTATTAATGTCCCCCCACCAAGTGTGAACAAAACTGAGATCGTCATCACTGGGGAGAAAGAGCAGGTGGCCCTGGCCATGGTCAAGATCAAGAAGATTTATGAGGAGAAGGTAAGCAATTACAGAATAATTAATGGACTTTTGTTGACTTTTCCAAAATCCACAGTATGCTTCTGAAACTCACTGGGCCGAATTTCCATGTGAACGAAGTAATGATAGACCTGAAAGCGACCGAGGGGAATGTTTTAAATGTGGCCTTTTGCTCATTTCAGAAGAAGAATGCCACCACTATTGCAGTGGAGGTGAAGAAATCTCAGCACAAGTATGTAATTGGGCCTAAGGGTAACACCCTGCAAGAGATCCTGGACAGGACCGGCGTCTCGGTCGAGATCCCACCCCTCGACAGCAGCTCAGAGACAGTAATCCTGCGTGGGGAGCCAGACCGGCTGGGCCAGGCACTCACTGAAGTGTATGCCAAGGTAAACAAGCTCGTTTTCCTCCCCCCTGCATGTTTCTGTACAAGAATTCCTTCAATCAAGCTCTCTTTTGCACGCTTCTCTTTTAGCTTTAATTTAGGAAATGTATTGAAAATGTTACTGCAGAAATGCTATAAATTTTACTGTATAACCTTTGACCCTTACTTTCTTTGTACAGGCCAACAGCTACACGGTGTCCTCAGTCTCTGCTCCCTCTTGGCTTCATCGTTTCATTATTGGCAAGAAAGGACAAAATCTGGCAAAGATCACGCAGCAAATGCCCAAGGCGAGTCAACTTTCCGCTAATGTCGGAGTGCTAAGCCAGATTTCTCTATTGTCTTGCTCAATGAAGGGAATGTGTAGATGTGGCTTATGTTCAGCAGATGTTTTTGACCAGAGTAACATGTCAAAGTGACAGTACAAATGTTGCAGTAGTTGCGTCAACCAGCACAGGTAGTTCAGAATGACAATGGCCTCTAGCCAAGAAGAAACGCCCAAGATTTACAAATACATTAGTGTGTTTTTTGTATTTTTTTGTATTAGTCTACTAAAATGACACACAGCCAGGATGCTACTGTATACACCCTCATGTTGTTCCAAACCCATACATCATCTGTTCGTTCTTGAAACAAATATATTTAATCTGTATTGTAATCTATAATATGTATCTGTTCCTCTATTGAAAGAACACCAATATTGATGCTTCAAAAAGTTCATAAAGACATAGTAAAAGTAATCCATATGAATCATTTAATCGGCATGTTTTATATGTTTGAACCGGTTTAATTTAGGCTTTTATTCATGTTAACCTTGATTAATGCAGAGTGCATCAAATTAATAAAAAATAATTGAAGCTCAACCGTATTTGATTGAGAACAAACCTTAGTGGTTTGTGCATCAAGAAAGTACACAATCTTTCATTAACAATATGAATGTTGATTTTGTTAAATATAAGAAATGCTTAAATGAAATTTGTTTATCCTATAAAGTGTCTTTTTTAGAAGACTTCAGTGGTGTGATTCAAATGGATTACTCTTAAAATTGTCTATGAACTTCTTGAAGCATCAAAGTTTTGCTGGAATAGACCATCAATGGAGGGGCAGAAATATCTTGTGTTTTATTAAAACATCTCCATTTGTTTCAAAGATGAATGGAATACTTATAGGTTTGGAATGACATGAAGCTAAGTAAATGACTAAATGTTCATTTTTTGGGTGAACTGACCCTTTGAAATATGAGGCCAGTAAGACAGTGCTCTGTGATTATCAACAGGTGCACATTGAGTTCACTGAGGGAGAGGACAAGATCACGCTGGAGGGTCCCACCAAAGATGTACAGATAGTACAGGGTCAAATTGAAGCCGTTGTTACAGATCTGGTAAGACTTTAACTTCCCTATTATTTGACAAATGCTTCCACTTGCTTTGTTATATTTTGGCGTATATAGGCCTCTATGTCCTAAACAATTTAGTTGATTTTTCATGTATTCTTTATAGGTTAGCCGAATGGACTACACTGAGATTAGTGTAGACCCCAAGTTCCACCGACACTTAATTGGGAAAGGTGGCGCAAACAGTGAGTACAGCTGTTTTGATGTTTATAGCAGATATTATGTGAACACACTAATGTGTCATTCATAAACCCATGTTTTTTTTTTCCATCCACATCTAGTTAACCGCATAAAGGAGCACCACAAAGTGTCAGTCCGCATTCCACCTGACAACGAGAAGAGTAACCTGATCCGTATCGAGGGTGACCCCCAGGGAGTGCAGGAGGCCAAGAAGGAGCTGCTGGAGCTAGCGTCACGCATGGCAAGTTGGATAGATTCATAATTGAATAAAGAAGGCTCTGTTTACCATTCTCTCTTCACAATGTTCTTTAGGTTAGGTTTTACTAGTTATGTGCGTGTATCGTTTGCTTTTGTCTTAAATGATTTACTTGTTTACTGTCTGCAGTAAACTTGTTTGCGTAATAATTAAATTGGAGTCAGATGCATGTGTAGCTTGTGGCAAAATAAACATCCGTAGTCTCTACAGCCTCAGTATAAAGTCCTCTGGGTTATTTGCCTGGCAGCTCTTGACTGAAAGTCTCTAAGAATGTCATGATTTTAAAAGGAGAATGAGCGTACAAAGGACATGATCATTGAACAGCGTTTTCATCGAGCCATCATCGGACAGAAAGGGGAGAAAGTTAAGGAAATTCGGGATAAGTTCCCTGAGGTAAATGTTTTAAAATACATGGAATATTTTTCAAATAGCACATTTCTGTGTCTTACAGTGGAGAGAACCTTTTTCCCCATTTGCTTTCAGGTCATCATCAACTTCCCTGACCCAATGCAGAAAAGTGACATTGTACAACTACGTGGACCTCGCACTGAGGTGGAAAAATGCACGAAGTTTATGCAGAAAGTGGTGGCTGAAATGGTACACTTTATTTATTTTATTTATTTATTTTGAAATTTCCTGAATTTTCTATCGCCAAGTCACAATTCTACTCAATAATTGCTGATGTTGGGAATAGGGCTGGGTATTAGGGCTGTGCGATATTGGAAAAAAAAAAATATACGCAATACCTTGTTAAAAAAAATTAGAAATGCGATACGATATTGCTTGAGGAGTTGAAAAATCTATTTAAATTGTTTTAAAATATTTAAATGAAAATTATATAACCAATTTGTTTCACATTCTTTCTTGGAAAAGAAAGAATCACTACAACTTCTGAAAGTGACCAGCAGTGTTTTAGCAGTACATAAAAGGTAATGTCACAAATCAATTTTAACATCAATGTGAATGACAAAAAAATTAATGACACATTTTATATCATTGTAACTTTGCTTTCCATACACTTTAAGTACTACTTCATATACCACAGCACAAACGATAGTCTGAGAAAGTTCAAACATGATTAAAGGCAAGTGAACAGTTAGTAAAAAAAGAAAGAAAAAGGGGGGAAAAAGAACTACACAATTTACAAGCATAGATAAAATAAATAGTATTCAGGTACAGAAATGTAATAATTAAGTGTAAAATAACACTGCATTGTGTTCACTGTGTGAATTAAATTTAGATTAATCTTTGTCATAGCTGTTTTGTTGTTTGATTAACATTAGTGACATATTCAGCAGCACGTATTTATAGGCTGCTGTGCCTTTAAATCTGACTGCACGGATCCAGTATAATGATACACATCTGATTTCTTTGTCAGCCGTTTACATTCATTTAAAACATAACTGACTGCGTTTACAAGAATGATCGTCGAGACGGGTACTATTGACATAATTCTGTGTGTATGTGTCTGTTCAAACATGAGGAGGAGATGCGAAAGGCAAATCAACTCGTTCGCACGTCCTCTGAAACACGTCTCTCTCTCTCTCTCTCTCTCTCGGTGTGTGTGTGTGTGTGTGTCTTGTGTGCGCGGGCTTTGTCTGTGTAAAAAAAATGAAAGAAAAAGAAAAAAAAGAAATACACAATTTACAAGCATAGATAAAATAAATAGTATTCAGGTACAGAAATGTAATAATTAAGTGTAAAATAACACTGCATTGTTCACTGTGTGAATTAAATTTAGATTAATCTTTGTTATAGCTGTTTTGTTGTTTGATTAACATTAGTGACATATTCAGCAGCACGTATTTATAGGCTGCTGTGCCTTTAAATCTGACTGCACGGATCCAGTATAATGATACACATCTGATTTCTTTGTCAGCCGTTTACATTCATTTAAAACATAACTGACTGCGTTTACAAGAATGATCGTCGAGACGGGTACTATTGACATAATTCTGTGTGTATGTGTCTGTTCAAACATGAGGAGATGCGAAAGGCAAATCAACTCGTTCGCGCGTCCTCTGAAACGCGTCTCTCTCTCTCTCTCTCTCTCTCGGTGTGTGTGTGTGTGTGTGTCTTGTGTGCGCGTGCTTTGCACGTGTGCGGCAGAACTGAAGAGACTGTGAGATGCGGCTTGTGCGCGCGCTTCAGGTGTGAGTCAGATTCACTGTATGAATTCAATTTAGATTCATCTTTGTTATAGCCGTTTTGTTAACATTAGTGACATATTCACACTGTGTGTGTGCGCGCTTCAGGTGTGAGTCAGACAGCAAGACGAGACTGCAAAGAGTTGTTTTCTGCAACTTATTGCACAACTCTAAAACTATTAAACTCAAACTATTTTATGCTTCTTGACATTTTTTACAGACTCAGACTCGATCTCCCGAGCCACTGCACAAAGGAACAAAATGTAACCAACACAATAAATCAGTGCAGATGCGAAAGGCAAATCAACTCGTTCGCGCGTCCTCTGAAACGCGTCTCTCTCTCTCTCTCTCTCTCTCGGTGTGTGTGTGTGTGTGTGTCTTGTGTGCGCGTGCTTTGCACGTGTGCGGCAGAACTGAAGAGACTGTGAGATGCGGCTTGTGCGCGCGCTTCAGGTGTGAGTCAGACAGCAAGACGAGACTGCAAAGAGTTGTTTTCTGCAACTTATTGCACAACTCTAAAACTATTAAACTCAAACTATTTTATGCTTCTTGACATTTTTTTCAGACTCGATCTCCTGAGCCACTGCACAAAGGAACAAAATGTAACCAACACAATAAATCAGTGCAAATAGTTTTCAGTTTCCACGTCTTTTAGGCTGTTTGTTTTAAAATGCATAGCTTAAAATCATTTTCCATTAATTTTCCACTGATTTACTGATGAGCATTAGCTGCTTCTAGCTCTGTTTGCCTGTGTTTTCTCTTCCGTGATCGCTGTTCTGACTCGGAGGAAGCTCATTCGCTGCTCATGTCAATCATATTACATGTTCATATCCCGCCCTGTCTCCTATAACGAACATCCATTACACTTACATGTTCAGTTCTGTACATAAGAAACCCATAAAAACATTTCTACGGATAAAACGCGAAGCTAATAATCACAATTACGACAGTATTTGATTTGTATGTGATTTTCATGAGATTTTGCCTATTTTCATATTAATACAGGGTGTTTACAGGAGAAATGCTAAGCAGGTGTAGCGATTATCTTGATATAAAAGGCTACAAGTAACATATTTCAGCAAGATTATATGGCCAAAACGCATTAGATTGCAATCAAGTTTATTGCAAACACTGGATGGTTGTTTAAAGTGAGTTTTGATTGAAAGCGTAGTATAAATCTTATAATTTGCCTTATTTCGCATGATGCTAAAGTGTGATACTACAGCATGAATGGTCACGTGAAGTGTTATAGTTCATGTAGTGTGGACCGATCTTTTCTGAAACCCAGTGGAAATGCCAGTATGTATGAGGCTTCACATCTTCAATCACTTTCATACAGAGTATTTGAGTTCTACCATTTAGATTTTTTTCTTAAATGCACCCTTTAAATAACTGTATATATTGTTTTACCTTTTTCAGGTTGATGTTCGGTTCCCTCAGAGTGGAGCTGCGAAGCCCAATTTAGTGACTGTGACTGGCCGTCCAGAACAGGTTGATGAAGCCATTGATCACCTTCTAAACCTGGAGGAGGAATATGTAAGATAATTCTATACTTCAGCAGAGGAAATTTAAATTAAATTTATAAATTTTAGAGTATTAAATTAGCAAAAAGGTAATTATTTTTGTTTTTCATGTTTACCCTCAGCTGTCTGATGTAGTTGAAAATGAAGCCAAAATGGCCTATATGAAGCCTTCTGGTTCCACTGCCTCCAGCATGGAAGAACCTCGAGGCCCATCCAAGGGCTTTGTTGTGCGGGAGGCTCCTTGGGCCACTGGCAATGAAAAGGTAAATTAATATGTAATCAGTCATGAGTTAATGAATGAAATTAAGTCACAGATTTATGCATAATTCTAATGTTGTAATTTAACCTCCTGTCTCGTGGTTGTTTTTTTTTTTTTTTTGGGTGTTAGGCCCCCGATATGAGCAGTTCTGAGGAATTCCCCAGTTTTGGTGCACCTGTGACTAATGCGAGATCATCTCCATGGGGACCCAAACGTTTTTGAAATGTCTCCTTCAGTGGTTATGTTGCAACCTCCTGTTTCCCCTTACTATAACCCCTCATTTGGATGTGGATGGACCACTTACCATAACCCCCCCACAATCAATACAGGTGATAAACATCGTTATTATGTGTGTGGCCTCTACCAGGTATGCCTGAATTGGTATGAAATGAGTCGACCTGTTTGCATTTTGAGAGAGAATTACAAATTGAAGGAAAACAAAAGTAGTCCTGGCCCTGAGCAAAGAAATTTACATCAAATTCTGGATTTAATCTGGTTTAAACCTGTATAGATTTTGTACAAGTGATAAATTAAATCTAAATGCACTTGTTATTAGTATAAATGCTACAGATTGGCATTTTATTGAATCTTTTATGCTCATTGACTCCTACATTAATCCAGATTTTTAATCGGTTACAATAAAGAATGGTTTTAATAAATATATGTTCTTGTATTATAAAACATATTGGCCAGTACGGGGATCGAACCCGCGACCTTGGCGTTATTAGCACCACGCTCTAACCAACTGAGCTAACCGGCCATGATTTAAAAAAAAGTACTTAATGCAATAAGAGGGTCTCCCTGGTCAGTTCAATTCCCCTATTTCTTGTCTGCCTTTCCACTGGCACGCAGCGGAGCGAGCGATTTCAATGAATTCCTATGGAAATTGAGTTTAAACGCTCGCGCGGTGTATTATGGGATTGAAAGCGGCGCGGAGAAAGCGTTGACAGCGGTTGAGAGCGTCAAAAAGATTGGGCATTCCTCGACTTTATGCAAACGTCGAGCGAAAAACGCCGGGCGACAACCAATCGCTGTGAAAGGAAGGAGAAGAAACCATAGACTGTAAAAAAACAACAGGGTGTTTTTCAGAGGCGTGCTCTGCACTAAATTTGACACGCCCCAAAGCAGTGGCGTTGTAGCGTTGCCAGCAGCGCCACTGAGCGCAGATTTGACGCTGTAGTGGACCAGACGCGACAAAATAGTGTAGCATGTTCAAAATGTTGTTGTATTGTAGATAACAATGTGCTTAATATTAATGTTGCACTTCATTCATTTTTGTGTTGCGAGCTGTTATTGGATGTTCGAGTTGGATGTGAAAAGAGGCTCCGCCCCTGTGTGGAGAAGAGTGCCGCTGGTTCCAGTGCGGTTCTCTTAAGTCGGGTGTGTACGGCGTGGGTTGTGGCCGACAACAGCCCAAATAAACACCCCTTGTACATCAAAACGCCTCGTCCTTGTCTGAGAACGCTACAATGCTATAGAACCCATTATAATCCGTGATGCTGTCTACACTGGATGCGGTGCGACCTGTTTTTATAGTCTATGGGCGCGACACGACAAACCCCCGACAGAAACTGCTGCCTCGTTCTATCTATGACGTACTGAAATTCTAATAATTTGCAGCGGGCGCTTTGTCGCGTCAGACTTTAGCTTTTGCAGCTTGGCGCAACAACTGTCGCATCCGGTGTAGACACGATGTTACAGTATTTTAGCTTATTATACTGTTATAGGGTTTCTTTAATAAATACTAAGAAAAGCAATGGCGGTATGGCTCGTTGGTCTAGGGGTATGATTCTCGCTTTGGGTGCGAGAGGTCCCGGGTTCAAATCCCGGACGAGCCCATATTTTTGAAGCTTTTAGGAAGAAACGAAGGAAGGTTCACGACTTTATTTTAGTGTGCACTTTAAGATTAGAAATAAGAGTAATAGTGAACCGTGGGACTGTTTTGCTGAATCAGATTAACAACGGCAAATCGTATCACTGCTCATGAGTTGGTGGTGTAGTGGTTAGCATAGCTTGCTTCCAGCGGGTGGTCAGCCGCACATAGGTGTAGAGCGCTGACTAGCCAATAGGAACGAAGGAAATTCCAGGGAGGCAGGACGAGTAAAATACACCCAATTGATAGTTTTCACGTGACTTCACACACTCATAGGAACGCCCACCTGGAGGGCAAAACATCTCGGTTACGTATGTAACCTTGGTTTCCTGAATCGGGGAACAAGATGCTGCGATGACGTCATTGCTTTTGGAACACCTCCGGTGTGATGAATGTCTGAAGCCCTTATACAATCACGCCAATTTATTGGCCAATAGCGCTTAGCACCGCCTCAAGTATGCTTATATATGCGTGCTGCGCGCTATTTCATCAGATTTTACACTATGACGAAGGAAGAGCTATCAAGGTACAGAACGGCCAAGCATCGCAGCATCTCGTTCCCCTATTCAGGGAACCAAGGTTACTTACGTAACCGAGATGTTCCCTCTCATAGGCTCACTTCGATGCTGCGATGACGTCATCGCTTTGGGAATGCTATACCATAACTCCTGATGTACCTTAGATAGCTGGAGACCAAGGAAACTGCCACAGCACAGACATCTCTCTTCAAAGGCCCTTAAAAAAGAACCTGAGAAGAAGCCATTGCTCTCGTAGAATGAGCACGCACCTCTAGAAGTGAAGTCAAACCACACGCCTCATAGGCTAGAGGTATAGTACTATATGACCCCACATAGCAAGGGAGAAAACCTCCAACCACTTGCTGAAAGCAAAACGGAGTCAAAGCAGCCTTAGGATTTTTAACTAGGCCTAGGAAGCAGTAAGACTTAACCAGCCTCGGGGCAAAGTCCATACAAGAGGAGCTGACAGTGCCTGCAGATCCTCAGTCCTCAGATTTTGTCCACTTAAGGGCATACAGCATCTCGTGGAGGGAGCTCTAGAATTAAGAATAATGTCTGTAATCTCTGCCAAGAGACCGGAACACATTTCAACTCTGCTCAGGGGTCACACCCATTAGTTCCAAAATCCTGATGGGGATGTCCAAATCATGCCCCGAACCCAAGTCAACAGGTCGTGACTGAGGGGAACCTCCCAAGGGGGCCGGCCAACAGACTGACCAATTCTGAGTTTTAACCACGCATGAGAGGGCCTAAACGGCACCACCAACAACAGACGTTCACTCTGACCAACCTTACACTGAACAGAATCGTTGGAAGCAAACGGGTCGACTGGAAGACATAAGACTGGTCCTGGCCATTCTTGGGCTTGAGCATCCCCACCCACTTCCGCTCGGCCAAACCTCTGCCATATGAGACTCACCACCTGAGGGTGCAATCTCCATTCTCCAGCCTCCAACTCCGTCTCAAGAGTAAGTCCACTCCTGAGTTCAGGTGACCCAGGACATGAACTGCTCTGATCGACAGGAACCTGGTCTTCATCCAAAGAAGAACATCTCACCAACCTGTACAGGGGGCGAGAGCGTAATCCTCTCTGACAATCCATGTATGGGACCACAGCCGTGTCATCAGTCCTTGACCTAATGTGACAACCACTCAACTGGGTAAGAACCGTTGGGGTGCCAGAAGAAAGCTGCTCCAAACAGTTTGTGTGATTGAGCTAATATCAGCCAATCGTCAAGGTAATGAAAGAATACAGTATTGGTAAGCTTTATTCCAAAAGCAAACCTGAGGAACCTCCTGTGTCTCTTTACGATCTGGATGCAGAAGTACGCATCCTAGATCGATGGTCACAACCAATCTCGGGTTCAGATAGAGACAGAATGAACTTCTACGTCAGCATCTTGAAATTGCTTACTCCAAGCATAAGGTTAGGTGACGCAAATCCAATCAACCCATAGAAGCTGAATGGTGCAACCATACGACAGCCTGATCCTCCCTATGAGGTCCCGAGACACCTGAGTTGCGGGAAAAACCTCTGAAACAGGAACGGATACTAAAATCAGGCATGCCAGCACCAACCACAGAGTGGGGACTTGGATGTCCATATAGACTCTGCACCAATGGCTTTAGGGCTATCCTCTCGATCTCCAAAGCTAAGGCACGAAGAATGGTCAAAATCAGTCCGAACGCAACAAGCAGCGGAACAGCTGATAGAGAGGCAAACACTTGTAGGTTGCCCACGTTCATACACAGTTCCAACTCAATGCAGCAGCGGAGCTGAAAAGAACAGAGTAATTAGTCATGCAAACCCCTGCTTGGTAGCATGAAGCACCCAGCATCTCTAGTGCACAATAATGTTTTATGCTGCAGTCACAATGCAGCCAGTCGTGTGAAGCGAGTGTTGGTAGCAGAAGCACCGCATCAATCACATGAAGTAGGCTGACCATGGTGAGCATTAATAGCTTGCCATAAGAGATACTCTTACACGTGAACTCATTCCCACAGTAGCTCAGCTCAGTGCATCTCAATTGGGATGAGAAGAATAATGATTAGTTATGCAAATAGTGTTGGTAGCCTGAAGTGCCAAAACCATGTTGCACGACAAATGTGTGTTGCAAAACTCCACAGAGCCCGCTCATAGCACAGAGGCCACTATTTGTTCCAGCTCAAAACAGCAGTGGAGCTGAAAGAATAATTATTATTAGCCGGGCAGACTAGAGTTTAGTAGCATGAAGCGCCAAAAACTATAGCGCACGGCAAATGTCAGCTGTGGAGTCCGTGCTTAAAAACAGTCACATGAACAAGAGTTGGAAGCGTAAGCGCCAAATCAATGTACGTGCCCTAATTAATGCAGTGCAGGAGTGGAAACAGGGAACAACCCGCTCACTCCACAGCCCGAGTCACTATGGCATTAGGTGTAAAACAGCTTGCCATAGGAATTTACTCTAGATATGTGAGCGTGCCCTCTGACTTGTTCCAGCTCAAAGCATCAGCGGAGCTGAAAGAAAAATTAACTGCCGGGCAGATTAAGGCATGGTAGCATGAAGCGCCAAGACCATAATGTATGACAAACACCCGCTGCAGAAATCCTAGAGTCCGTTCCTAAAAGCAGTACACAAAATAAGAGCTGGAAGCGTAAGCACCAATTCAATGCACGTGCCTGCATTAGTGTAGTGCGGAAGTAGAGAGAGAGAATGCGGAAGTAGAGAGAGAGAAAGAGAGAGATAGGAAAACCGGTCTGCTCAACTCTACAACCTGAGCCATATAGCTTTAAATGTTAATACAGCTTGCCACTTAATGTTTCAGCTCAGCGCAGCAGCAGAGCTGAAAGAAATACAGGTGCATCTCAATAAATTAGAATGTCATGGAAAAGTTCATTTATTTCAAGTCTTTGGTTACACGTCTGTGTATGGTGGCTCTTGATGCCTTGACCCCAGCCTCAGTCCATTCCTTGTGAAGTTCACTCAAATTCTTGAATCGATTTTGCTTGACAATCCTCACAAGGCTGCGGTTCTCTCGGCTGGTTGTGCAGAAGACAATTAAAATACACTATTAAAATACCTTTCTCCCCATCCTGGCACAAATGGCTCGATTAGTTCCGGCTTTGATGAAGGTCCGCCTTCCGAAAAACAAAATGTGTTGTGATTGGTTAGCTGTCCCCGTGCGTTGTGATTGGCCAACAGCTTAGACTGTGTTTCAGTACTGCCACACCCCCTTGCTCCGTCTTTCAACAAAACCTTTTGGCGAATCCGGCACTTCTCACTCGTGATGTGGAAGCTGTCCTCAGTAAAATGCGCAGCACACAATAGCAAATTGGGGTTATAATGCTCAGGAACAGAGTTAAGAAGTAAATTGCAACCACTGTTTCCTGACATCATCCGCTTTCGGGAAGTGAAAAAAAAACCCAGCGTTTCAGGCGGTCGCACAACGGACGAGAAGCACAGCTTCGCGCCACGGCTTTAAAATTTGAACAAAACTAAATATCTCCCTTTGGAGTGGACTTTGAGATTTGTAACTTTCTAGATCTTTTTTATGCCCAAACATACACACTGACTAAAATTAAAAAAGTGAAAAAGCATAATAGGACCCCTTTAAAGAGAGAGAGGGGGGGGGGACCCGCCTACTCACTGTTATAGCTTGCTATAAGAAGTACTCTGAAACACATGAGCTCTTCCACTTATTTGTTTCAGCTCAATGCAGCAGCGGAGCTGAAAGAAACAGTAATTAGTCGGGCAAACTAATGCTTGGTAGCTCGAAGCGCCAAAAACATAGTGCACAAATAACTTCTGCTGCGCGACTCCTCAAGATTCTGCATCTAAAAATAGTACACGAATACGAGTTGGAAGCATAAGCACCAAATCATATGAAGGTGTCTGCATTAGTACAGCGCAGCAGTAGAGAGAGAGGGGGGAAAACCGCCTGCTCACTGTTATAGCTTGTTATAAGAAATACAATGAAACACAGTAAGCTCTTCCACTTATTTGTTTCAACTCAATGCAGCAGCGGAGCTGAAAGAAATAGTAATTAGTCGGGCAAACTAATGTTTGGTAGCTCGAAGCGCCAAAAACCATAGTGCACGACTTAACGTCCTAAAAACCATAGTTTATATCTACAGCTTCTGTCGCCTGCGAGCTCGAGCCCGAGGCTGCTGTAGAGTATGCATCATCTAATCCGCAGCCGAAAGAATCGATTAGGAGCTTCCGGAGCGGGAATCAGATTTGACTAACCACCTGACTCACGAGGCGCTCTTCTGATGAACGCACGCGGTCTGGGGAAGAGAGCCGGAGAGAATGGGATTAATTCCGTTCTCTCACTCTCTGTACACTCGGGCTCATCGCCGTCACCCCAAGCGTCGAGCTCGTGCGGCGCCTCGGCAACCACAGAACCGGAACAGCGGGGGTTGAACGAACATCTCTCCTTCCTCAGAAAGAGAGCGAGCCCAGAGCGCAACTTACAAACACAGATATCACAGATACAACAATAGATAAAGGCCGCAAAGCGGTCTTCCTACCTGTTTCCTCGTGAGTCTGTGTGACATGCATTTATACATACATCGGAAACTCATTGTGTCCGCCTTAGAGGAGTAAACTGCTCTATATAAATAGATGGCTTAGAACACAAGAATCTCTTTCCGACAGGCAACAGATGATTCGCTTCCTGAAGGAATTAAAATCTGATGAAATAGCGTGCAGCATAAGCAAGTATGCTTGAGGCGGTGCTAAGCGCTATTGGCCAATAAATTGGCGTGATGGTATAAGGGCTTCAGACATTCGTCACACCAGAGGTGTTCCCAAAGCGATGGCGTCATCGCAGCATCGAAGTGAGCCTATGAGAGAGAACGAAGCTTTGCTCCACTGACTGCCAGTTATTTTTACGCAGATTGCATTAAGTAGTAATGTAGTAAAACGCAGATATTAAAAGGCGAAATTCAGTAAACACCTTATTGATTATGTATATTTTGTACAGGCAAGCAGATGAAGCCAGAATATAAACGCAATGTACAAAGTTTCACGTTAAATGGTTTCCCATAGAAAACCATTAGAAGGAAAACACTAAACCATTAAGCAGATAGCGTTCATATTCCGACCTCATCTGCTTGCCTATGTAAACTATGCATCATTAATATAGAGAATATTACTGTTTTAAATATATTAAAGCACTTTTTGATTAATATGGATTGCAAATGGCCAAAACTTGCATTTTGTTCACATACCTTTGTTTTATTCTTTTGAGAGGTGATCTAAATATTTGTGGCTCTGAAACAGATGGAAAATTGACATGCTTGTCCTGCAGTTCTATGGAAGTTTTGCCCTCCAGGTCTTCGAGCTGGTCACGTGACTGAAAGCTATCAATTAGAGGTTCGAATCCCGCACGAATTTGTATTCGTTTTTCATTTAGATACACTTTAAGTAAAAATTTACATATAATAAACGAACTTTGTGCACAAAGATAAAATAAATCTTGTAATAATTGTTCTTGTGTAGGATGTACAAAATGTGCAACGATCTTAATAAACATTTACTTTATAATAGGGTATAGTTATCTTTAATATAGAAAATGTGAATGTGAATAATTAAAAAGAACATTTCGATCATGTTTTAGACCTTTATTTTTAAAGAGACATTCACTTTATATTTGTATAACTATGTACAGAAAACCCATATATTTGAAATATAACAAACTTACCAAGAAAATAAATTTTTTCATTTTATTTATAGTAAAATAATATACTTATTATATAAAAATGAAAAAAGGGTAATTACTACAGTATAGTACTAACCAAAATATATAATTAAATAAATATACATAAAATAATTATAAATTAAACAACAACAACACATATAATAAAATGTAAAGATGTGGAGAACACAGAAAAAACAAGAAAAATATGTTTTACACATATCAAAATCAATGCAAGTCAATACAATATAATATCAAATATATAATTGCAAATATCAATGCAAGTCAATAAAATGTAATATCAATAAAAAAATAATCAATAAAATTAATAAATTTTTTAATCAAAACAAAAACATTTTTTAAACACACTAAAATACAGTGCAAACAAGGCCAATACGTCTGGTACTTTAATGAACAAATGGAAATAAATGAAACCATTTAAATGTATAGATTCAACAACAACAACAAAAATAATAAAATCTAAAATTGTGGAGAACACAGAAAAAAAAACAAGAACAAATGTACACTACCACTCAAATGTTTTTGAACAGTAAGATTTTTTAATGTTTTTTAAAGAAGTCTCTTCCACTCACCAAGCATGCATTTACTTGATCCAAAATACAGCAAAAGCAAAAATATTGTGAAATATTTTTACTTTTTAAAATAACTGCTTTCTATTTGAATAGATTTTAAAATGTAATTTATTCATGTGATCAAAGCTGAATTCTCAGCATCATTACTCCTGGCGTCAGTGTCATATGATCCTTCTGAAATCATTCTAATATGCTGATTTGCTGCTTAAGAAACATTTCTTCTTCTTCTTCTTCTTCTTATTATTATTATCAATATTTAAAACAGTGGAGTAATTGTTTTTCAGGATTCTTTGATGAATAGAAAAATCCAAAGATCAACATTTATCTGAAATAATAAGCTTTCTTAACAATATACATTATACCATTCAAAAGCTTGGAGTCAGTATAATTTGTTTTTTGGGAAAGAAATTATGTTTTTTAAAGCAGTCTCTTCCACTCACCAAGCATGCATTTACTTGATCCAAAATACAGCAAAAGCAAAAATATTGTGAAATATTTTTACTTTTTAAAATAACTGCTTTCTATTTGAATAGATTTTAAAATGTAATTTATTCATGTGATCAAAGCTGAATTCTCAGCATCAATACTCCTGGCGTCAGTGTCATATGATCCTTCTGAAATCATTCTAATATGCTGATTTGCTGCTTAAGAAACATTTCTTCTTCTTCTTCTTATTATTATTATTATCAATATTTAAAACAGTGGAGTAATTGTTTTTCAGGATTCTTTGATGAATAGAAAAATCCAAAGATCAGCATTTATCTGAAATAATAAGCTTTCTTAACAATATACATTATACCATTCAAAAGCTTGGAGTCAGTATAATTTGTTTTTTGGGAAAGAAATTATAGAAATTAATACTTTTATTTAGCAAGGATGCTTTAAATTGATCAAAAGTGATGATAAAGATGAAAATGTTACAAAAAAATTAATATTTCAGATAAATGCTGTTCTTCTGAACTTTCTATTCATGAAAGAAACCTGAAAAGATTCTACTTAGTTGTTTACAGCATAATAATAATAAAAAATCAGCAGCAAATCAGAATATTAGAATGATTTCTGAAGGATCATGTATATATTTAAGAAAAAATATGTTATGTTTATATTTAAAATATATTTATATATAATATAAATTATATAAATGTAAATACATGTAAATATTTTTGAAATATATATTGTTTGCGTGTTTTTATATATACATAATGAATGTACACAGTAAGAATATTAGAATGATTTCTGAAGGATCATGTGACACTGAAGAATGGAGTTATGATGCTGAAAGCTTTGATCACATGAATAAATTACATTTTAAAACATATGCAAATAGAAAGCAGCTATTTTAAATAGTAAGAATATTTCAAAATGTCACAGTTTTTGCTGTACTTTGGATCAAATAAATGCAGGCTTGGTGAGCAGAAGAGAATTCTTTAAAAAACATTAAAAATCTTACTGCTGAAAAACTTTTGACTGGTAGAGTATTTTCAATTAAATAATTATTTACAGAGTTTAATAATAGCAGTTACTAACATTTAGTGTTTACAAATCTTAGCAAGATAAAATAACAATGCAAGTCAATAAAATTAATTTTAAAACACACTAAAATAAAGTGCAAACAAGGTCAATACTTCTGGTATCTTAATGAACAAATGTAAAAAATGATTTAAAATGGTAGATTAAAACAACAACAACAACTACAATAATAATAATAATAATAATAATAAAATCTAAAGTTGTAGAGGAAAAAAACAAAAACAAGCCATCCACCTGTTTAAGAAGATTCTTGCTCCCATGGTGCGTTGCCAAGAGATGATCATGGGCAATTCTCATCAGATCTGTCCATCTACTATGGTCCAACACAAAGATCACCCGTTTTGATGGGTCCAGTGCGAGCTGAACGGGGGGAGGCAGCTATGGGCAATGGTGTTGTGCTCAGCAGTTCTACAGAAGATTAACAGAATTACTTAAAATATTTTTTTATTCTTTGTGTGCACATATGAGACAGATAGTTAACACACATTAGTGTCTGTATGAATAATTGATTTACCTGCATCTGGAAGAAACACTTCTGACCTTTGATCCTTCACTGTCAAAGTGCCTGGTGTGATGTTATGGTGGAATAAGACAGTCTTTGGGGTTACCTGCTTTGTGGGAGGATGGGTCTTGTCATCATCTAAACATTCCTGTGATATAAATTAAAATAAAATATATCAAGTGTATTTTATAATTCATAATATATATATATA
>NW_015505623.1:1114904-1116896 GCF_001515645.1 Sinocyclocheilus grahami
TGTGTATATATAAATACACACACATGTATGTATATATTTAAGAAAAAATATGTTATGTTTATATTTAAAATATATTTATATATAATATAAATTATATAAATGTAAATACATGTAAATATTTTTGAAATATATATTGTTTGCGTGTTTTTATATATACATAATGAATGTACACAGTACACACACACATATATAATGTAAACAAAAACTTTTATTTTGGATGCGATTAATCGCGATTAATCATTTGACAGCACTAATTATATATATATAGTATTGTACTATTATATTTATATGGATATATACGCAACAGTAACATTGCATTTTTTTTTTTACAATTTTAAATGAATTGTTTTACATTTGAATATATTTTCTAATTATTGTAATTTATTCCTGTGATGCAAAGCTGAACTTTTTCATTATTACTCCAGTCTTCAGCATCACGTGATCCTTCAGAAATTATTCTAATGTGCTTTCAACATTGTAGTGGGATTGATAATATCAACATTGATTATAATAAGAAATGTTTCCTGAGCAAATCATCATATAAATAATGATTTCTGAAGGATCAAATGACACACTGAAGACTGGAGTATAATGATGCTGAAAATTCAGCTTTGCATCGCAGGAATAAAGTGCATTGAACATAGGAAACAGTTATTTATTTTAAATTGTACATGTCACGGTTATGGTCGGTTTTTGTTTTGTTTTCCCTGTGTTCCTGCCTCCTGTTTCTTTATTTGGTCCTTCCGGTTCCTGTCCCCATTTAGTTCCATTTGTTCCAGGTGTTCCTAGTTATTAGTTATCCTCCTTCTGCCCCTCGTTATCCGCCCTATTTGAGTTCTAGCCCGTTCTGTTCTCCCTTGCCTGGAATTGTTGATGTCTACCCTTGCTACGTGTGTTTTCCTGTTTCCCTGGATATTATTAAAGTCTATAAGTTTTAATTTGACTCTGCGTCTCCTCGTTCTCCGCACTGTAGCGAACCGGGACAGTACCACACTGTAAATGTTTAAAATTTATATATAAAATTTTAAACATTTACAGTGCGGTAGAGTTTGGTTCCAAAACGCGATAAACGGCAAAATCAGTATTGTATCTGGTCGGTATTGAAAAGTCAATTTTTTTATTTTATGCAAAATGCGATATCCGCCGAGTTATTCGGTCATGTTTTCTCCATTTCTTTCCAAACCGTGACAAATGCCAGTCTCCCTTCTCTGCTAGGGATGTGCATCTCCATAACTGAGGCCGATGCGATACGCATCTCGATGCATAGCCAACGATACGATGCATTGAAGATACATATGAAGCAGCTAGCGATGAGATGCGATACGACTGTCGGAATTCGCCCCCTTGTGGCAGTCGCACGGAAATTTCATTATGATCGTACACGGCAACATGGGAGAGAAGCTTATCCTCACGGTCTCAGAAAACCTCATTCTGTATGATACTTCTCTAGAATCATACAGAGACTTTAATAGGAAAATGAGACTTGGAAGAGAGTTAGCGAGATTGTCAGTTTGTCAGGTGTGTTTTGTTTGCCAAATTTGCTTGATGCATGCAAATCCTTGTTGTGCCTTAATTAGTAACCACCATTAGAAACTCATAGTTCAGCATCACACACCATGGGTTAAAATGAGAGCCCATTTCTCTCCAAAGTACAACTGATAAAAACTACTTAATTTCTGTAACGCAAGTATTTGTAATTCGTTACTTCACACCCCTGATCGCGGTACAAATGGCAACTTGTATCCGATGCACACTTTTTAAACCGATGCATCGCATCGTTAACTTTTTTGCCGATGCACCGAGCGAATCAGTGAATCTTCCCGTCCTTATTCTTTTACTTTACTTTTACTTTTAGTCATTTAGCAGACGCTTTTATCCAAAGCGACTTACACATAAGAAAAAGTAATTAAAACAAAGCTAAAACTCTATAAATACTATATATATATATATATATACACACATTTAAGAAAATGAAATAAATTAAATAAAAAT
>NW_015505623.1:1117154-1137724 GCF_001515645.1 Sinocyclocheilus grahami
ATACATGTACATATATATATATATAAATACATTAAATATATATTATTTCATTTACATTTTGTATGTTGAAGTACTGAAATAACTCAAAATAAATAAAAGTAAAACTTAATAAAAAGCCTATATAGACATAAAAATAAAAAAAAATAATAAAATGACAACATTACTACAACTGTAACTAAAACTAAAATAGATAACTAATACAAATCAAAGTACATTAGTTCATCGGTAATCCTAAAAAAAATAACACTGAGGCAAACACACATGCTAAAATAACAACAACTTACTGACACATAGTAAGAACTAGATTATAAAAAACTGAAACAGAAGTGGATAGAGGAGAGATAAAAAGCGATACTTATGTCCTTTGCCGGTGTCCCTGCCTGGTGGAGTCGCACGGTAGAGTCGATGGTCTTTACACTCTTCGGTCTTCACACTACCGCAGCCGCGACCGCTTCCGCGGTAAACTAAGCTTCTTTTTAATTCGTTTAACAAAAGTCAAATTGAATTCAGAATTCTATTCTTTGCAGAATGTGATATATCCGCTCAACCAATCACAGCGCAACATTCCACACACTCTAGACAGTAATGGCGGCGCTTTGAATACACCCGGCATCCTAGTTTTCCTCATCTATTTTGTACTTTGTGATCAACAAACAAACTTGGGGCTGCACGATAAATCGCATGTGATTGTCATGCGCATCTCGTCGGTAAAGCTGGTTCTGTGAATAGTAAATCTCCATCACGTGCTTTCAGATGGAGCGGCATTTAATACACACTGCTATATCGCGTTCATAATTGCAGATGAGTCGCATTCGATTATGAACGCGATATTGCGTAGCTTGTCAGTGTAAGTGTTTTTATTAATGTTATTAATTTTTTCGTTAATACAGCATATAGCACTAGTCAATTAAGGGGGGGGGGGTACAATGCTGTTTCATGCATTCAGAGTTGTTTACACTGTTAAAGAGTTGGATTATCATGCTAAGCATGGACAAAGTTTCAAAAAACAATTTGGACATAGGACGGAGTATTTCTGTGCTAAAAATCGTACTTCCAGTTTCGTACAAGTTTCGGAGAGTTTTTCTCGATCGTGGCTCTTCATGACGTAGACGAGGGTGGAACTCCTTATATGGGCATTTCTCCCGGAAGAGCACGCCTGCGCACATATTGACCAGCGCGAGATCACGCCCATCAACGCGCTTCATCTGGCGGCAGCGCTGCACGGGACTTGAGAATGTCTCCAATCCAAAGAAGTGTGTTTTTGGTTGTAAGGGAAAGATAACTTTGTTCAGCTTCCTAAAGAACCCAGCCTTATGTAAACAGTGGATACAGTTTGTTTTTCCGGGGCAGCAATGGAGTTTCACAAGTGTGTTTTGTTGACAAACGTTTTATAAACAAGGCTCAGTTCGACACTGGATTTGCACATCGTTTGATACTGAAAGATGGAGCATTTCCAGCTATAAAAGATCCCGGTCATGATCTGGAACTGCAGACGATAAGTGAAATGGCATCAAATGTCTTTTTTTAAAAAATTTTTATTATAATATATGAAACACAGAATGACATTAATATACTACATGCCAGGGAGCAAGAAAATAATGTACCTTTTAAAAAGATTCACAGTTTTTACAGCTTTCTTATTGGAAGAGTCAGAAATCAAATACATATACAGTTTTAACTCTTCCAGAAAAAGGTTAAAGAAAGGCTTACACTTACAATATTTACATTTGTGTACAAAATATTTGGCGAGAAACAAAATAAGATTGAGTAAATAAAAAACATCTGATTGTTTTCTTTCAAAATGTGTATAACCCAGAATAACATTTTCATATTTCAATGAAATTTCAGGAATTATACCACAAAAAATACTCAAAATGTTTTTCCACAGATTCTTAGTATACTCACAATACCAAAATAAATGAGACAAATCTTCAGTCTGGAGACCACAGAAGAAGCAATTTACATCAAAATCCTCAGAAATAAACCTTTGTAAAAAACATTTTGTGGGATAGCACCGATGTATCATTTTATAAGACACTTCTTTTACCTTATTGTACAAAAATAATTTTTGAGGCAAAACCCACACTCTAGCCCAGTTAATTTCACCTACATGTCTGTTCCAATAAAAGATGGCATTCGGACAAGAGACAACCTCATTCTGGAAAAGAGCACGAATGCTCCTATTATTTGATTTGGTGTTAAGGGATAATTTACCAACATATGTATCAAATAAATTGAGATATGGTACAATCTGAGAGACCTTGTTATTAAAACCCTTCATAAACATAATGATCCTAGAAGGGATAGCTCCAAAAACAATAGCATATTCTTTTGCTGTAATTGGGATTTTATAATGTGACTGTAACACCCCTGTGGACTGTTTGTTGTGGTTTCTTCCCCTGTTGTTGGTTTAGCCCGTTCTATCATTAGTTAATTACCCTCATTGTGTTCACCTGTCTGCCCCTCGTTATCTGCCCTATAAGTTCCTGTCTCTTGTATTCTAGTGTTGTCGGTTATTGTGAATGTTCCCCCGAGTGTGTGTGTGTGTCTCTCTCTCTGCCTTGTTGTCGCGCCATTAAATATCCTTCTTTTGAATCCTTGTCGTCCTCGTCATCCTGCCTGCCTCCACACACCTGGACCGTGACAGAATAACCGACCCTAAAGTAAAGTATAGCAGCGTCTTTCCCCTTGTTTGTTTTGCTGTTTTTTTTGTCAGTTTTGATTTTGTTTTTGTTTTTGTATAATGGATTACCCCACCTTCCAAATCCTCCAGCTGGAGCAGGGGGAACACTCTCTTGAGGACCACACAAACTACTTTCTGTCCCTGGCCCACCTCACGCATTACCCGGACAACTGCCTCTGTGGCTTCTATCAAGTTGGACTAAACGCCACCACACGAGCGCAGTTGTCTGGGGAAGGTCCTCGAGAGAGCTTCACCACCTTCGTCGAGTGGGTGCTGGACTCTGAGCCTAGCCCACCATCTCCCCGCGGTACGGAGCACAAGCCTGAGCCCACCGCTGACGGAGAGCCATTTCCCACTGCGATCCACGAGCCGGAGCGAAGCCCTGCGGCTGAGCAGAATATGGAGGGCGGTCAGTGCCAAAACGAGGAGTAGAGACCTCTGGATCCCCTGTCGAGCCTAGGAATGGCTCCCGATCCCCTGTCGAGCCTAGGAAGGGCTCCTGATCCCCAGTCCAGCCCAGGAAGGGCTCCTGATTTCTCATTAAGCCCAGGAAGGGGTCCTGATCCCCAGTCCAGCCCAGGAAGGGCTCCTGATTTCTCATTAAGCCCAGGAAGGGGTCCTGATCCCCAGTCCAGCCCAGGAAGGGCTCCTGATTTCTCATTAAGCCCAGGAAGGGGTCCTGATCCCCAGTCCAGCCCAGGAAGGGCTCCTGATTTCTCATTAAGCCCAGGAAGGGGTCCTGATCCCCAGTCCAGCCCAGGAAGGGCTCCTGATTTCTCATTAAGCCCAGGAAGGGGTCCTGATCCCCAGTCCAGCCCAGGAAGGGATCCTGATCCCCAGTCCAGCATAGGAGGGACGTTTTCTACAAAGTCCCTCCTTCCGACAAGCGCAGTCTGCTCTGATTGGCCAGCTGACCCAGTGCATTGCGATTGGCCGAACACCGTCGGAAATGTAACGCCCTGTACCATAATTGCGAGCTTCATCTTTCAAAATAAATGTAAAGACAGAGCCCGAAAGGGGAACAGAGTCTCGTGACAGACACAGTGATGAATATGTGTTTGCAGTACACAAGCCACGGTTAAGACAGCAGACTCCACTGTGATGTGTCTCGCTCTCTCTCTCTCTCTCGCTCGCGCGCACGCACGCACACACACACAAACGATGCGCAAAACTCTACATTTGAACAGTCAATAGCTAATACTTAAACTAATAACGAAACTGTGGCATTACAGATATTTTCCGTACTTTGTTTACTTTGATTTTCTCTGTCACCGCCCTCCAACTAAAATATGATTGGAGGCGAGGACCAATTAAGAGGAGGAGTATTGTGTATATAGGGCGAGGTTTAGGAGGGTTTTGGAACGGACCAGAATCTGTGTAAAGTTCCCTGTGGAGGCAGTCCTTGGGGGTGGATTTTTGTGCATTTCCGGGGATGGTGGAGAAGAGGTGGTGCTACCTGTTTAGCCTGTTGTTAACGGGCATTTCTCTTGGCTGGCGGATGCCTCTTTGTCAATTCTGGGATTGAACTGAAGTTTCGCACCCTACTCCTAAAAATCAGTGATTGGAGCTGTCTAAAAGGAAGGCGCAAGACCGGCTGACGCCGCCGATGTTCCCGAGTCACTCTTAGCCACCCGTGCTGCCAGCTTGGTCAGTGCTTCGCTCTAATCACAGTCACGCATACACTCATTGCACTCATTTCTGCATATTTAAAAAGTGCTGTTTTATTTCTGTTTTGACTTATTTTTGTTCCATTTGTTATTCATTTGTTTTTTCCCCTCTCCCTTGAAGTGGAATTGTGGTGTTTAGAGATCTAAAGTCTTGTTTATATTATATTAACATTATCTCATTAAAAACGAAGAAAGTTGCATACAACTATTCCTGTAGTGTTGCCTTTGTTCTGTCTTTATTTATTTTATTTTTTTTGTATGTAGCGGATGGTTTTGTTTGTCTGTTTTGCTATCCGGGATGAATGAAATGTAATATAAAATTGTGGCAGGTGTATATACTTGTCTGGCGCCCGAACAACAATAATTTTTTCTTTTCTCCCCTGAGGCTTTCGGTCTGAGAGACGAGTAAAGTCTGAGCGCTGTACTTGTTAATAACATGATGTGGTCTGGCGGTTAGGACACTGCGTCATCACGCGGGTGACCTGGGTATGATACCCACTTCAGCAAGTACATTTTGGGTGTTTAACTTTTTTGTTATATTTTGGGACAAGACAACCACCGTTACAGAAATGGTGCCCGAACAGGGACATGAACTAAACATAAACTGGATATGACCATTTGAAATTGTGACTGAGTTTTGAAAAATTGGGTGAAATGTGAATATTTGAATCTATTAACTTTTGTGCCTGAAATCATTTTGGGATTTGGAAACTCATGAGGGAATTGATGAGTAACTGAACCTTTGTGAAAAGAAAATACATATGATTGTTATCTGTGATCTTGGAGTGAAAATTTAAATATTGTGGTGTTCTTGAATAACCTTCGTCAATTGAAATATTTTTCTTTTGGGTCTTACTAAGAAAGTGTGTGGGATTTTTATTTTATTTTAATTTAGGGAAACTGCTAATCTATTTTGTTAACTGTTTTGGATATGTTTTTTTTTTCCTCCCTTTTTTTTTTTGATGTTGGAAAAATGCTGTAATTGACTGTGTAGAAGAACTTTTTTTGTGTGTGTGTTTTGTTTTGTATTTTGCCCCGAACACACACACAGATTTTATTATAATTTTTTCCCCCCAACAATTGAAATATTCCCACACATTACAAGACATGGCCACTTCCTCTTCTCCACCTTCCACCTATGTGGATATTGATGCACCTGATGTCCCTAGTATTTCCACTCCAATTTGGCCACCTCCTGTTCAAACTCCGACTCTTTCAGGACATCGTGCACATGACCCAACCATGTATAACATTTCCATTCCACACAGTTTCACCTATTCTGGAACCCAGGTGCAGATGCTCTCCCCTGCTCTTGGAGGCAGCACCCCAGTGCAACCTGTCACTTGGGCCCCACAAGATGACCGCATGCAAATTTGTACATCTATGGATGTTACATCTCCTTCATTGGCTCAGCATGATCTGCCTGGCATCCTTCCAACTCCTGGGAGGGGAATTCAACAATTTAATGCTCATGTGCAAGGTAACTGGGACAATCTGATGGAATTCATGAAAAGACAGGAGAAAACCGTAAATGAGCTTACCCAGGTATTCAAGGCTTCATCTTCTCATCATGAGAACCAGATCACTGATCTTGCAGCTAAGATGGAGACCAACAATCAACGGGTTGTCACCTTAATGACTGCAGATAAACAACAAGAGACAGCCGACGCCAACCAATTAATTAAGGCTGTGCAACTGATGATCTCAAAGGAAATTCAAAAAATGGAACTATCCTTCACCTCTGTAGTCCGGGATAAGTTGGAACAGCTGCAGGTGGAGGTACAACAGGATATCAAAGCGATCCAACGCACAATTCAGGGTAACCTTGATCATGTAACCACAAATCTTCAGCAATGTGAAATACAAATTCACAAATGTCGTACTTGTGTAGCTGAGCTGCGAAATGATCTTGATGACCAAGTGTTCAATGAGGAAAAGGCTGAAGCGCAAGCAGAAGAAACAACTCCAGTTTCTAGTACTCCCCCAATAGAGACTGTTTCCACTCCTCTATCAATGCCTCTGGTCAAAAGTGACCACATTAAATTAACATTTCCCACATTTGGGCGGCCTAACGATGATATTGACCCCCTGTTGTACTTGACCAAGTGTCAAGATTTTCTAGCCCTACATCCTTTGACAGATGCAGATCTCCTGGCTACCTTCCGCACAGTGTTGCATGGCACTGCACGCGACTGGTGGGAAGTAAGTCGCTCCAATATAAACACTTGGAAAGAGTTTGAGACTGCGTTCCTCTCTGCTTTTTTGTCTGAGGACTATGAGGATGAGGTGGCTGAACGTGTCCGCACTAGAGTTCAAGGGGAGACCGAATCAGTAAGAGACTTTGCATTCACTTATCGAGCACTGTGTAAAAGATGGAAAGCTACATTAACAGAAAACGAGATTGTCAAAATGATCTTAAAAATGAGAACCAGATCACTGATCTTGCAGCTAAGATGGAGACCAACAATCAACAGGTTGTCACCTTAATGACTGCAGATAAACAACAAGAGACAGCTGACGCCGACCAATTAATTAAGGCTGTGCAACTGATGAGCTCAAAGGAAATTCAAAAAATGGAACTATCCTTCACCTCTGTAGTCCGGGATAAGTTGGAACAGCTGCAGGTGGAGGTACAACAGGATATCAAAGCGATCCAACGCACAATTCAGGGTAACCTTGATCATGTAACCACAAATCTTCAGCAATGTGAAATACAAATTCACAAATGTCGTACTTGTGTAGCTGAGCTGCGAAATGATCTTGATGACCAAGTGTTCAATGAGGAAAAGGCTGAAGCGCAAACAGAAGAAACAACTCCAGTTTCTAGTACTCCCCCAATAGAGACTGTTTCCACTCCTCTATCAATGCCTCTGGTCAAAAGTGACCACATTAAATTAACATTTCCCACATTTGGGCGGCCTAACGATGATATTGACCCCCTGTTGTACTTGACCAAGTGTCAAGATTTTCTAGCCCTACATCCTTTGACAGATGCAGATCTCCTGGCTACCTTCCGCACAGTGTTGCATGGCACTGCACGCGACTGGTGGGAAGTAAGTCGCTCCAATATAAACACTTGGAAAGAGTTTGAGACTGCGTTCCTCTCTGCTTTTTTGTCTGAGGACTATGAGGATGAGGTGGCTGAACGTGTCCGCACTAGAGTTCAAGGGGAGACCGAATCAGTAAGAGACTTTGCATTCACTTATCGAGCACTGTGTAAAAGATGGAAAGCTACATTAACAGAAAACGAGATTGTCAAAATGATCTTAAAAAATATCAAGCCTTACCTTGCAAGCCAGCTGCGCAGTCGTGTTAATACTGTCGAAGATCTGGTTAGACTCGGACACCAACTGGAAAAAGACCATGAAGAACAGCTTCGGTATGAAGGTTGTGTGGGCTTTAAACAACAACCCAATTCACAAAAACATGTATCTAACCGATCTGCTGAGAAACCGCCTGTTCAGTGTTGGAGATGTAATGGACCACATCCTCCAGGCAATTGCCCAATGTTCGTACATCCATCTTCCCAGCAGTCTTCTGGTCAACAACATTTCACCCATGGAAAGTATTCTTATCACTCTGCAAAGTCAGGAGGACGACCATCCAATAACAATGTAGCAGCTTCTGAACTATCCCAGGCACAAGTAGAAATTCCGATTTCAACCCCTTCAAGATCGAATGCATTCATGACCATACCACAACAATTAGTAGTTCCAGTGAGCATTGGATCCTGGTCGGGGAAAGCGATTGTGGATACTGGAGCAAGCTACACGTTAATTCATGAGAGTCTCGTGAAGCAAATTGCAACACCTGTTCAGCTTCAACCTTGGTCCTGTGGTCCTCCTTTACCTGGCTAATGGTAAGACTGAGAGTCCTCTAGGATGGATAAACATTAATACTCATCTGCACAATAAAGCCATTACAGTACCTGCTGTTGTCCTTCCCTCTCAAGCTCTAGCTTATGCCATCATCTTGGGTTTGGACTTCATCTTTTTCAGTGGCCTGAAAATTAATGTCCGTGAACAAAAATATTCTTTTGAGTCTGACCCTGCTGAAGAACATCCATTTCAACCTGGAAATGCCAGTGAACCACGGTTTACCTCGTCAACAATGGAGGAAGGGAAAAGAACCAGCAAAAGTAAACTAAACTTGACCTTGTTAAGTGCTATTCCTCCTCCCCAACCCTCTTTGACCATGCTACACTTTGACAATGTGGACGATGCAACATTAATTAAAGACGCTGTAAGTAAAGCACATCTATCCATGGATGGAAAGCTACAACTACTTCAGATCTTAGAAAACAACCCACGAGTATGTACTCACCAAACTGGGCGAACGAATGTCCTGCAACATCACATCTATACCACCTGCCAGGTTCCTATCAAACAACGGCCATATCGGTTATCTCCTGTCAAACAACAAGCAATGGAAAAACAATTGGAGGTAATGTTGAAAGAGGGAATTGTGGAGCCATCACATTCTGCTTGGGCCTCACCGGTAGTTCTGGTTCCAAAGAAAAATGGAAAGTTAAGGTTCTGTGTGGACTACCGTAAAGTCAATGCAAGTACAGAAAATGACGCTTACCCTCTCCCAAACATCACGGAGATACTAGAATCACTCTCCGGGGCATCCATTTTCTCTACCATAGACCTCAACAGCGGATATTGGCAAGTGATAATGGACCCTGATAGTAAAGCCAAGACTGCTTTTATCGTGTCTGCAGGTCTATATCAATTCAATGTTATGCCTTTTGGGTTAAAAAACGCACCTGCGACCTTCCAGAGGCTGATGGAGACTGTCCTGGGAGAGCTAAGAACGAAAATATGCTTTGTCTATATTGACGACATCATTATTTATTCTCCCTCAGTGGCCCAGCACTTCTGTGATCTGAAAACCGTTCTCCACAAGCTGGAAATTGCCGGTTTGACCATTAACTTGGAAAAGTGCAAGTTTTTTTCTTCCAGAAATCACTTTTCTGGGACACGTGGTGAGCAATAAGGGCATCACAGCCGATCCAAGTAAAGTTGAGGCCATTCGTGCCTTTCCTGCTCCCAACACCTTGAAGGAAGTTCAGAGGTTCTTGGGATTAGCGGGTTGGTACCACCGGTTTGTGCCAAATTTTTCTAAAATTGCTGAGTCCCTCAATTCCCTGAAAAAAAGGGACAAGTGTTTAAATGGACGACGCAGTGTCAACAAGCATTTGACCAGTTAAAAGCATGCCTTACCTCGCCCCCTATTCTCGGCCACCCTGATCTTCAAGTTCCTTTCATCGTATATACAGATGCCAGTGACACTGGACTGGGTGCCATTCTCACACAGAGGAAAGATCCAGGCAGAGAGGAGGTTATTGCATATGCCAGTCGAACATTAACTGGAGCAGAAATTAACTACACGGCAACAGAAAAAGAGTGTCTGGCAGTTATATGGGCCTTAGAAAAGTGGCAACACTACCTTGAATACAAACTTTTCACGGTTGTCACAGACCATTCCGCCCTGCAATGGGTCATGGGATCCACTAAAACCAACAGCCGCCTCATCCGATGGGTCCTGAGACTGCAAAAATTTAACTTCATCATTGAATACCGTAAAGGGAAATTAAACGTAGCCCCTGATGCTTTGTCTAGGTCATCAATCACAGCAAATTCTCCCATCACAGCAATTTACACAAAGCAAAAGATGGACCAACACCCAGAGCTTCCAGTGACCGATATTGTCCTGTGGGAGGAACAGCATAAAGACTGTGAAATAACAAAGCTATTACAAGCAGTGGCAGAAGAACAAAGCCCTCAGATAGACCAATATGAAGTGGTAGAGGACAAGTTGTATCATAAAATTCACCTGAAGAATAATCAAATACACTATAGAGTGTATGTTCCCAGCAGTCTCCGGCCAACTCTCCTGCAGCACTATCATTCACATCCCCTGAGTGGCCATAGAGGAATTTATAAGACCTATAAGCGGCTTCAGGAAGTAACGTTTTGGCCAGGGATGTGGACAGATGTAAAACATCATGTCAGGGAATGTGTGAAATGCCAAACCCTTCAGCATGATAATCAGAAACCTGCGGGGAAACTCCAATCAATTACCACCACTAAACCAAACGAAATGCTGGGAGTTGATATTATGGGTCCACTACCCAAGAGTACACAGCAAAATGGGTATTTGCTGGTTTTCGTTGATTATTACTCACGATGGGTTGAGTTTTTCCCCATGCGTCATGCCACCGCTCAAAGTATTGTAACAATTCTCAGAAAAGAAATCTTAACTCGTTGGGGAGTTCCAGACTTCATTCTTTCTGATAGAGGCACCCAGTTTGTCTCATCTGTGTTCAGAGAAGTATGTGAAAAATGGAGAGTGACACCGAAGTTAACCACAGCATATCACCCTCAGACAAACATGACGGAATGCGTGAATAGAACTCTCAAAAATATGATTGCGTCATATGTGGACGACAACCACAATAAATGGGACCAGTTCTTACCAGAGATGAGATTTGCCATTAACTCTGCCATCCAGGAAACCACTGGAGTAACTCCAGCAGAATTGCAGCTTGGAAGGAAACTGAAAGGGCCAATGGATAAAATACTGCACGGTCCAAATCTCACTCCTGACACCACCTCCTATGACGTAGTCTCTTACATACAACAACTGCAATCTCAAGTGTAGGATATCAGACCGAATCAGACAATCTAAGATTTGGTCAAAACCGAGTTGAGGCACGAGGAGTCACAAAAATTCCACTGAGGCCCAAGACAACAGGATGTCATAAATCAGACCCCAGCCTCTCTGAAGCAAGCCTAAACCTAAGACCCTGTCACAGAACAGTTTTCAACATTAACACAAAAGAACACATTGACAAGTCCAAGGAGATTGTAAAATTTTGGGGCAAGTTATCAAGAATAATGGTCAAAAGAGATGACCGCATGACTATCACACGATAGTAACTACAGTCACAAGCTCCTCGTAAATTGACTTCCCCCACTTCACGACAAGAACAGACAGACTAAAATTCCTTACAGACATTTTAATCTCTAGTCTTCATACATTCACAGAATGGCACGGAAACTGCCTTTCCATGCACCTAAATGACACTAAAAGGACTGGTGACCAGCTAATAATTGCTATGCATAACTCCATATTATGTATCTAACCCACATGTTTAACCATCATGTCTTAATCATTTATTGTGTATGTATTGTTAATAACTATTGAAACAATTGGAGGTAATGTTGAAAGAGGGAATTGTGGAGCCATCACATTCTGCTTGGGCCTCACCGGTAGTTCTGGTTCCAAAGAAAAATGGAAAGTTAAGGTTCTGTGTGGACTACCGTAAGGTCAATGCAACTACAGAAAATGACGCTTACCCTCTCCCAAACATCACGGAGATCCTAGAATCACTCTCCGGGGCATCCATTTTCTCTACCATAGACCTCAACAGCGGATATTGGCAAGTGATAATGGACCCTGATAGTAAAGCCAAGACTGCTTTTATCGTGTCTGCAGGTCTATATCAATTCAATGTTATGCCTTTTGGGTTAAAAAACGCACCTGCGACCTTCCAGAGGCTGATGGAGACTGTCCTGGGGGAGCTAAGAACGAAAATATGCTTTGTCTATATTGACGACATCATTATTTATTCTCCCTCAGTGGCCCAGCACTTCTGTGATCTGAAAACCGTTCTCCACAAGCTGGAAATTGCCGGTTTGACCATTAACTTGGAAAAGTGCAAGTTTTTTTCTTCCAGAAATCACTTTTCTGGGACACGTGGTGAGCAATAAGGGCATCACAGCCGATCCAAGTAAAGTTGAGGCCATTCGTGCCTTTCCTGCTCCCAACACCTTGAAGGAAGTTCAGAGGTTCTTGGGATTAGCGGGTTGGTACCACCGGTTTGTGCCAAATTTTTCTAAAATTGCTGAGCCCCTCAATTCCCTGAAAAAAAAGGGACAAGTGTTTAAATGGACGACGCAGTGTCAACAAGCGTTTGACCAGTTAAAAGCATGCCTTACCTCGCCCCCTATTCCCTGATCTTCTGATCTTCAAGTTCCTTTCATCGTATATACAGATGCCAGTGACACTGGACTGGGTGCCATTCTCACACAATCCAGGCAGCCAGGCAGGGAGGAGGTTATTGCATATGCCAGTCGAACATTAACTGGAGCAGAAATTAACTACACGGCAACAGAAAAAGAGTGTCTGGCAGTTATATGGGCCTTAGAAAAGTGGCAACACTACCTTGAATACAAACTTTTCACGGTTGTCACAGACCATTCTGCCCTGCAATGGGTCATGGGATCCACTAAAACCAACAGCCGCCTCATCCGATGGGTCCTGAGACTGCAAAAATTTAACTTCATCATTGAATACCGTAAAGGGAAATTAAACGTAGCCCCTGATGCTTTGTCTAGGTCATCAATCACAGCAAATTCTCCCATCACAGCAATTTACACAAAGCAAAAGATGGACCAACACCCAGAGCTTCCAGTGACCGATATTGTCCTGTGGGAGGAACAGCATAAAGACTGTGAAATAACAAAGCTATTACAAGCAGTGGCAGAAGAACAAAGCCCTCAGATAGACCAATATGAAGTGGTAGAGGACAAGTTGTATCATAAAATTCACCTGAAGAATGATCAAATACACTATAGAGTGTATGTTCCCAGCAGTCTCCGGCCAACTCTCCTGCAGCACTATCATTCACATCCCCTGAGTGGCCATAGAGGAATTTATAAGACCTATAAGCGGCTTCAGGAAGTAACGTTTTGGCCAGGGATGTGGACGGATGTAAAACATCATGTCAGGGAATGTGTGAAATGCCAAACCCTTCAGCATGATAATCAGAAACCTGCGGGGAAACTCCAATCAATTACCACCACTAAACCAAACGAAATGCTGGGAGTTGATATTATGGGTCCACTACCCAAGAGTACACAGCAAAATGGGTATTTGCTGGTTTTCGTTGATTATTACTCACGATGGGTTGAGTTTTTCCCCATGCGTCATGCCACCGCTCAAAGTATTGTAACAATTCTCAGAAAAGAAATCTTAACTCGTTGGGGAGTTCCAGACTTCATTCTTTCTGATAGAGGCACCCAGTTTGTCTCATCTGTGTTCAGAGAAGTATGTGAAAAATGGAGAGTGACACCGAAGTTAACCACAGCATATCACCCTCAGACAAACATGATGGAACGCGTGAATAGAACTCTCAAAAATATGATTGCGTCGTATGTGGACGACAACCACAATAAATGGGACCAGTTCTTACCAGAGATGAGATTCGCCATTAACTCTGCCATCCAGGAAACCACTGGAGTAACTCCAGCAGAATTGCAGCTTGGAAGGAAACTGAAAGGGCCAATGGATAAAATACTGCACGGTCCAAATCTCACTCCTGACACCACCTCCTATGACGTAGTCTCTTACATACAACAACTGCAATCTCAAGTGTAGGATATCAGACCGAATCAGACAATCTAAGATTTGGTCAAAACCGAGTTGAGGCACGAGGAGTCACAAAAATTCCACTGAGGCCCAAGACAACAGGATGTCATAAATCAGACCCCAGCCTCTCTGAAGCAAGCCTAAACCTAAGACCCTGTCACAGAACAGTTTTCAACATTAACACAAAAGAACACATTGACAAGTCCAAGGAGATTGTAAAATTTTGGGGCAAGTTATCAAGAATAATGGTCAAAAGAGATGACCGCATGACTATCACACGATAGTAACTACAGTCACAAGCTCCTCGTAAATTGACTTCCCCCACTTCACGACAAGAACAGACAGACTAAAATTCCTTACAGACATTTTAATCTCTAGTCTTCATACATTCACAGAATGGCACGGAAACTGCCTTTCCATGCACCTAAATGACACTAAAAGGACTGGTGACCAGCTAATAATTGCTATGCATAACTCCATATTATGTATCTAACCCACATGTTTAAGGATTGAACTGAAGTTTCGCACCCTACTCCTACAAATCAGTGATTGGAGCTGTCTAAAAGGAAGGCGCAAGACCGGCTGACGCCGCCGATGTTCCCGAGTCACTCTTAGCCACCCGTGCTGCCAGCTTGGTCAGTGCTTCGCTCTAATCACAGTCACGCATACACTCATTGCACTCATTTCTGCATATTTAAAAAGTGCTGTTTTATTTCTGTTTTGACTTATTTTTGTTCCATTTGTTATTTTGTTTTTTTTTTCCCTCTCCCTTGAAGTGGAATTGTGGTGTTTAGAGATCTAAAGTCTTGTTTATATTATATTAACATTATCTCATTAAAAACGAAGAAAGTTGCATACAACTATTCCTGTAGTGTTGCCTTTGTTCTGTCTTTATTTATTTTATTTTTTTTGTATGTAGCGGATGGGTTTGTTTGTCTGTTTTGCTATCCGGGATGAATGAAATGTAATATAAAATTGTGGCAGGTGTATATACTTGTCTGGCGCCCGAACAACAATAATTTTTTCTTTTCTCCCCTGAGGCTTTCGGTCTGAGAGACGAGTAAAGTCTGAGCGCTGTACTGGTTAACAACATGACATGGTCTGGTGGTTAGGACACTGCGTCATCACGTGGCTGACCTGGGTTTGATACCCACTTCAGCAAGTACATTTTGGGTGTTTAACTTTTTTGTTATATTTTGGGACAAGACAACCACCATTACAAAACAGTAGCTGATTCAGAAGCGCCAGATTGTCATAGCAAAGTCAGAATTACCTCCTCTCCTAGGTTCAAGAAACGGTCGTCCATAAAATGCATTGCTGTTCTGTTGTAAGTAATCTTAAAGATTCCTAAATGCATCTACTTTCGGAAGGCCAAATAAAGTGCTTTTGTTTTCGCCTAGAAACACACAGTGTCTCCCTGACATGGCTGCTTCAACACTGACTGCGGTTACTGAAACCATGCCTTCTTTCTTTGCGTGCACATTTGGGCGGCATTATGCAAATATCCCCACATAGTGAGGTAGATATGTGGGGGCATGTTAGAACGAGCCGTTTTAGGGGGGCGTGGCAGAGTCTTAAATTTGATAAAGAATATCTCTTTGGTTTTGAGACTTTAGTCTTTGCAACTTCAGAGATCTTATCTATGCACAATCAGCTTTTAATACTCCAAAGAGAAAGGAAAACTTGAAATCGCAACATATGACCCCTTTAACATAATTAACCCAAAAGGTGCAGTATGTAGGGATGCACGATGAGCCAGTTGAACATCGATACAAATATGTGACGATTCAAATTGGTTGAAATGTTAAACAAATCGCGATTTAGGGGGTGGGTGATTATATGAAATAACATTATATAAATCTATCTCTGAGGGGAACTGACTGTCTTTAGAAAAGTTTAGATTTACTTTTCATCTCGTCTCTGAAAAGTGACGTGACGTGGCCATGTATGGTGACCCATACTTGGAATTAGTGCTCTGCTTTTAACCCATCCAAAGTGCAGACACACAGCAGTGAACAGAGCATGTGAGCAACTCAAGGGCACCTCAGTCGTGGTGGTGGGAGAGAGCACTGTACATTCACTCCCCCCACCTACAATCCCTGCCGGTATGAGACTCGAACCCGCAACCTTTGGGTTACGAGTCCGACTCTCTAACCATTAGGCCACGACTTCCCCTGTGTAATGCCTATTAAAGCAGCGTTCATAAGCGATGCCCTGCTTGGTTTACAGCGGAAACACTGTATCGCTGCTGTTCCATAAGCGCCACCTGCTGTCAGAGTGAATATAATTTATAATAATAATTAATGCATTTAGCAGACACAAAGCCACTTACACTGCATTCAGGCTATGCATTTTTTACCAGTATGTGTGTTCCCTGCAAATCCACGACCTGATGCGCTGCTAACACAATGCTCTACCACTGAGCCACAGGAACATCTGAATATGAGAATATAATATCAGAATATGCCTTTTATTCAGCCCATCTGCTGTCTTTGTTTCGTGCAGATGTTTTATGTGGTATAGTTTCACAAAACAAAAGTAAGAGCATTCTGTTTTTGTTTTAAAATTTCAAATTATACAAATCTATATTTCACCACTGTTTTTTTTGTTACAAGAGTGCTCCTCTACATCATAACAAATCTACATCATAACAAGAGTTCTGACCTTTGTCACAAAAAGTATTTTTATTTTTGCCTTTTTCCCTATCACACGCTTTAGTAATCATCATAAATTGAAAGCTTCAAATCTCAAAAATCATCCTGTAAAAAACATTTTGAAATCGGACATTGGGTTACGATAGAAATGGCCTACTTCAAAATATTTTAGAGGCCTCCTCCCCCTTAGTGGTGGGTGTCATATTACAACATGTATTACGGTCTTTTAGAATACAAACTTTTTATAATTGTGACAATATACGTATCGTTGGAAAGATCTGAGTCTCATTATTCCATAGTTGGTGGATTCAAAAAAATAAATGGAGTTTGGAAGGCACCCGGTGGATGTTTTTTGTATAACGCCTAAACAAAATTGCATAGGAACCTCAATTTTTTTTATATCAACTTCAAATTTGGAACACAACATATTTAGACTTAAGGCTTTAATTTTAGAGCAATTTTGGATTCAAAACTATTTTGAAAAATATTTATTTTATATAAAATAATGAAAAATAGTACAGTACATTTTCTTTACAGTAAAATTTCTATAACTTTTTAATTCTTTCTATTTAAAAAAAAATATTTTACTTCTGCCATAATTTGCTGATTGTCTTCTTTATAAAGAGTTCACCCTTAGGTCTGTATTCAAAAGCGTTCATGAATTATAATAATTTAAGTTTGGATAGTGGACTTTCACGTCTATGTTCAAAAATGGGGGGTGACAGGTAAGGGGTTAAAAATAACCGTGTGAAAATTGTATCATGAAATGAGTATCGTGAACCGTGTTGAATCATGAGTTGAGTGAATCGTTACATCCCAAGCAGTGTGTAATCTTGACAGCTAGTTGCTGAAATGGGTATTGCAGTCCAAATTCAAAATATTGTTGTTGTTTCTCCCGTTTGTTGGGTCATGGAATGTCTGAGCAGTGTGATATGATTTTCGAACAAACGACAACCAGAGCCTCTCAATCATGCTCTCAATGGCTCTGAGGACAACAAACTCTGACGTAATCTGACCTGACCACGAACCATTGCCATGAAGATGCACATACTTCACTTAAAGCGAGCGTCACCCATGGACTCTTTCATTTTATTCGCCGTCTTTTTAGGCGAAGAATGACACGCAAAGACATTAATAACAGTAAAATTTTGTTTGAGGTTAGGACCATCCATTTTTTCCCCAGTCAGACTTACACAGTGTCTACAATACATTACACAATACATTGTAATCAGAGGTGGACTTACATATTAGGCAAAGGCAGGCGACCGCCTTGGGCCCCCAAAAGCTAAGGGCCAAGCCTGTCTCAGTTGCACCAAGTCTGGCTTGACAGACAGGAGCATGTGCCCAATGGCAGGTAAGGGACCGCCCCTTTACCGAGTGCATAAAGTCCCTGCACATGCTACCTTTCCTCAGTTGACATTCGCTTCTCACAATCTCTGGACTTATACACAGCTCGGTTGGATTTACACTGTTCACTTGCGTGTCTGAGCCGCCCACGCTCTCTCTTGTCTTTAGGTTGCCCGCCTGTTATCGTTTTCTCGCCTGCTCCCCTTTCCACGGTGGCTCACCACTGATTTTTCTCAGTTTTTTGCCAGTATGTTGCTCTCGAAATCGGCTGCTTATCATGGGCCTGCCCGGTCGAGTGTGGCGCATTTATCGCCTCTAAGAATCTTCACCTGTTCTGCATGGTCTGCCTGGGCCTCAAACATGCAGAGGAGGCCTTAGAGACCCAATGCATCGAGCTTGGCCTTTCCGCTTCAGATGGGGGACACAGCAATAACGGCGCGCTACCGGGGGCCCCCCGTGGCGCAACATCTCTCAACTAGGTCGACCAGCTCAATCTGACGTTCACCGAAGAGGATATCTTCGTGGGCAACCTCCCGTTTGCCGATGAACTGGCCGGTTCCGGCGATGATAACAACGCGGGCCTTCTCGGGGTCTCAGAGGACGATGAGACCATCCTGCCCTCTGGAGTTCCACTGGCTAACGCCCGCACTGCCTTGCCCCAATCCATCCTTCTGGACATCTGTGAACAAGCGGCCGCTCACCTCAACATTGAGTGGCCAGCTCCACAGAATGCAGGAGAGGGATATTTATGATGGGAAGCTGCTGGGACCCCCTCCCGGCCCGAGGAAACAACTCTTCCCCGTTCTCCCAGCGTGTGCGAAGCACATGAGGCATTACTGGAGCAATCCACTTAACCTCAAAGACGGTCTCGCGGGCCTCGAGGTTAAGGATATGGCGGTGCTCGGCTTGGGTGATCCCCCCATTATCGAGCCTTCGATTGCCAGGCATCTTAGCCCTGTTCAGGGCGGGCTGCTCGCCCCTCCAAAGCCGGTATTGCCGAACAAAATGGATAATTTTCTGCCTCAGTTCACCCGCATATAAATCCTCTGCCTTGTCTGTCAGGGCGCTTAACGTTTCCTCTCTACTCTCCACATACCAGGCAGAGCTTTTGGATGACTTAGGTCAACAACTCAACAAGGGATCGCCTTCACCTACTCTGTGGAAAGAGACATACTGCCCTGATGTTCGGCCGTTAGGGGCACCGAGTATGCGTTCGCGGGCCACAAGCCTTTCAGATTTGCGTCTTACCCGAGAGCCCCCGTCCAGAGGGTCTCTCTTGGGAGGGTCGGCCACCTTCCTCCCAAGGCTGCCCAGCCCAGGTGTTCAGTGGATGTTGTGTGCTCTCCACCCACGTTCAGGGGGTCTGTTGGGACGAAAATGTCACAAGCAGTGTCACCACACTACACATACTTTGTTTCCCTCACCCAAATAAGAAAGGCTTTGGCTGCTGTGTTCCCCGACACAAAGCACACACAAAACACAATAAATCAAACTGTGACTAGTGGGGCGGGGCCGAGAGCCATGGGAACGGAGCGAGGCCGGTGGAGTAAATGATAATGAGCGACACCTGCGCCACTCACCATTCTCGAGTCCCACGGAGGAGCTCCAGAAGGATAAAAGGAGGAGCAACGACAGTGAAGAACGAGAGAGGACCAGGCCTGGACTATTTATGTTGTTGTTTTGGTATGTTTTATGTGGCAGTCGTCTGTGAGGGGCTGCCGCTTTTACTTTCGTTTTGTGTTCGTTCATTTGTTTATTAAAGTTTTATGTTTAAATGTTTGCTGGTTCCCACCTCCTTCTTCCCCGATCTACGAACATTGTTACACAAACGAATCAAATGAATTCATTTCAAGGGGCATGCATCTCTCTACAGAGAGAGAACATCTCTCTGCAGAGAGAGCACACCTCTCTAAACCCCTGCATGTCACCTCTAGTCTGTCCACTAGATGGCGCCATTGCATCACAAACGAGCAAACCGGCTCACAAACGAATTGCCAGCTCTAAGCAGTTCTCCGGTTCGTGTAGGAACTCTAGCGAATCATGTAACAGCCTGGCTGTCTGTGTCAGCTCTCGAATGAGTGATTCACACAATAACAATGGGGTACATTTTCAAACAACTTCAGTTTGCCAAAAGACCCCCGTGTTTCAACTGAGTTATCTCTTTTCATGTTGAAGAGAGCTCTGCTCACATTCTGAAAGACAAAATCTCCTCTCTCCTCAAGAAAGGAGTGGTTTGAGTGGTCCCTCCTCACTTACGCAGTCAGGGGTTTTACTCATGTGTAAGGGAAACAGGTAAATTTAGCTCAAAGGGAGTCATTTAAGATTTTAAAGGGAATTTGGACAGAATCACTGTTTTACGGCTGATCACTGAGACGGCCAGCGATTCATTGAACGAGCCGTATAACATCAACTCTGCAATGGATATGTAATAATTTTACTTAGTTGTAAGGGAATTAATCATTATTAATTCATTCAGGTTTATTTCTAGCTCAGGTTTTAAAAGAACTCGATCTGAGAATTCGAGGTCCACCTGATCAAAACTGACTTTGACTTTCAATAGTTTATACTTTTATCAGCTACTCGGCCAGCGAGAAGTTGATGTCAGTGTATATTACCAATTGAATATGTAAATTTTGTATTCTCCCTGGCCACGGGTGAAATACAGTTATGATGATTTGTCAGCTCTTGAAAGAGAGGTAATTATTATGAGTAAGCTACGAGCTAAGGTAGCAAGCAAGGATCTTTTGGCAATAGAATTGACACGAAATTATATGACACCAG
>NW_015505623.1:1138626-1145423 GCF_001515645.1 Sinocyclocheilus grahami
GTGCAAGCAATCTGCTGAGAGTCTTAGACTTTCAAGTTTGTTGACGATTTCAACGAAGTATCACTGAAGTGTTGAGTTTTAGTTTGCTCTAACACAGCGACCAGCGAGAGCCGGAGAAGTTGCAAGCCAGCTAGCTAACCAAAAACCCCTGGATTCTGTTCTGCATTCGGGTTTTGCTCTGTGGCATAAGTCCGTCCCCTGACGCTGGCTTCCAATCGACTTCTTAAGGGGCGGAGTGTGCATACATTAACCAGAGACTCTCATTTATATGAGGCCACCTATAAAGTCTCTTAAATGCAAATATTGTACATACTATTAAAGTCTACTTCATTTCAACCTTCTGCATTTCTGGTTTTCATTCGTTCAAGATTAAACTTCACATATTACACAGTTTTAATATCCTTATTTCCTAAAAAGGGGTAATTAAACACTGGTTAAAGTTGCACCGATTACATGAAACACGTCAAGCATATATATATACAACAAACAACCTACTATTTGTAATTCTATGCTCTGATCATTTTATACTTTCAATGATTAGCAACGATTGTCAAACGAAATCTTGTCTCTTTCCTTTGGAATGAAAGGGGGAAAAGGGAAGGGTCCTTCGGTCATTCTCAGGTCAGATTTGAGAGTCCGCTGGAGAATCTCCTGCTGGACAGGGAGCTATAAAATTGTCTCTTTTGTTGATCGGAGTTTAGCAATTTATGCGTCCACTGGTCATGAGGGTATTTCTATCTGCTCTTTGCAAGCCCGTAAAACCATTTTAAGCACCGTTAAAGTACTGTCCTTTTTAGCTTATCTTGAGATATAGCCAAACAGTCCAGGGAATGCTTTCACCTTACTCGCTGGAGCATGAGTTTTACGACTACAGATGCGGGGAAGAAATGAACCTCAACAACCTTCCATGGAATGAGCGAGTTTGATGTGTGTGTCTCCATCATGTAGGTGGGTCTGTTGTGAGACAGATCCTACACATCCCCCTTTTGCGCGGTGATGTTCCTATTGCGAATGTCAGCGGGCACTGGAACAAGAGGCAGAGAGGGAGAACAGACACACACAAGATACAAACAACATCTCCATCACTGACTGAATCCTGGTGCAGGACTTGGGTAATTTGGGAATGATCAGGTTCGAAACTTGAGACGACATAGGGGTGCATTATTTAGAATTACTTGTATCATTATGGTGTCATTTTGGATTGCTCTAATTGTCAGAGGTTTGACGAGGCGGTATAGGCGTAATCTCAATTAGGTTTGTTGAGTTCTCAGGTTCAGGTTCAGGTTCTTGGTCCGTTTTATCACGTCGGAACATGCGCGGGACGCCGGACGTGCATTTGTTGAAAGACTCTTGAACGGCGTTCACTCGCTTGTGGAGGAGGAAGGCAAGTGTCAGAGTCACAACATGTCCTACGATAGTAGAAATGCAAAGCGCTGTGTCAGCGGCAGACCAAGACCGAATGATTGGCGCGCCAGCGGGCGGCAGGCGAGCGATAGCTTCTAAAGCCGTATCAACAGGAGTCAACTCAATAAGTTGCGTTCCTTCCTCCTTGATCCTTTCTTCCAGTTCTGGATCGAGGACGAAGGAATGCTGTTTGAAGGGGGGCGAGATTTCGAGTTCGGCCTTATACTCGTCGTCGGTAAGGTGATACAATGCTAAATCGTCAATATGGAGGATCGAGCCCTTAGGGACATTGATCCATAAAGTTTGATTGGGCAGGATACTGCGCGTGGCGGTGTCGTGTTGATCGTAGGTGAAGGTAGCCGTACGCTCTGGGGTGTTGACTAGCCATCGGTTTCAACAATTTACGACAACACAAAAGTTTTGGTGAAAGGAGTCAATCCTAGTTTCGGGACCTGTATTTAAAGTTGAGCTAAGGGAGTTCCCTGATGAGGGGACTAGAAGGGAAAGGAATTGTAGTGAGAGAGAGAGAGAAAATGTTTTCCCTTTTTTTTCTATATAGCTATAAAGGAAAACACAAAGAGAGAGAGAAAAAAAAAAAAACAGACACCCGGACACCGAATGAGGTGAGACAACAAACGAGTGTCACGGGTGCGGAGTACCTCCTCTCTACTAGAGGTTGGTCTTAGCAGTGCGGTGGAGGAGAGTATGTAGGTGTTGTGTTTAAGAAAGATAGCTGTATGTCTTCCTAAAATGACAGAAGTTATGTCGGTGTGGTGTAGAGTATGAGATTGTCGGTCTGTGTCAGTTGGTTTGATCTTCCCCCTTTTCCTGTCGGTTGGAGCCCTGGTGCCTCTTTATCTGGTTTCGGTGGACCCATCGAAGGACTGGCTCGCTGCGCCCTTGTCTGATTTTGATTCGATAGGCAACAGGTGAGAGTTTGTCCACAATCTCATGGGGTCCTGTCCAGTGAGGTAGGAATTTCTTTGACAGGCGATGGGGAGCGTTCTGCCTTGGTTGGGCGAAGCTGTAGTACCATACTTTGTCTCCGACATTAAGTTCCTGGTGAGAGGCCTTTTGGTCATAGTAGGCTTTTCGACCTTCCGCACTTCTTTGGAGTTGTTGTTGCGCGAAGGTGAAAGTTGTTCTCAGGTGTTGATGCAACTCTTCCAGGTATTGATGAGTGGTGTAGGCGGTAACGAGGTTCAGGTCACCAGGTTGGTACAGCAGGTGTAACGGTAGTGTCATTTGTCGCCCCGTCATCATCTCGAACGGGGGTACTCCGGTAGACCGGTGAGGGGTGGCCCTGATGGCCATCAGTACCAGAGGAAGCTTAATATCCCAATCCTTTTGATTGGCGGACACGTACTTCTTCAGCATGCTGACCACGGTCCTGTTGACTCGTTCCACTTGACCTGAGGAAATTGGGTGATGGCTTATATGGAGCTTGGCCTGTATACCCAAGAGTTTCCACACTTCTTGCATGACTTCGGCGGTGAAGTGGGTTCCTCGGTCAGAGTTGACCTTTAAAGGCAGTCCGAACCTTGAGAAGATGTGGTTCATCAAAAGGCAGGCTGTCGTTTCTGCTGTATCGTTGGGAGCTGGGAGACACTCTACCCACTTTGTGAATTCGCAAACCACGGTGAGGAAGTATTTGTTACCCCGTGTTGGCCGTGGTAGGGGTCCCACCCAATCTATTTGGAGGTCCGACCATGGGAAGGTCATTCCTTTCCGTTGCAGCGGTGCTCGGTGGTTTGGGTTTGCCGGTTGGAACTGGCAACACACCAGGCATCCTTTTACGTACTCCGTCACGTCCTGCTGCATGCCAGGCCAGTATGCTACTTGCTTGAGCGTTTCGTATGTGGCCTTGGTGCCATGGTGTCCAGCGCATGGTGAATCGTGGGCGTGCGTCAGCATTATCCCCCTTTGGCCCTGAGGGACTACGAGCTTTGGCGCAGTGAGGGGCTCAGGGACATATGTGAGGACGCCGTCTTTGAGATGCAGCATGTGCTTGATAGAGTTGAGCGTGTGGAGGTCATAGGAAGTGGCTAGGTTGGAGGTGGGAATGGGATGAGCTAATGGGTCTGAAAGGTGAGCTGCAATAGTTTGCAGTGTTGGATCCGTAGCTTGGAGGGTGAGGAGATCATCAGTGGCGAATTGAGGTGAGAGTTCAATGTGGGAGGAGGTGGGGGTTTGCACGCCAGTGGCGTGCTGGCGGCGGGTGATAGCAGCCACTGATGGGGTGGGTGGGAGGGCAGGACATGTCCAAGACTCTCCGTGTAATGCACCTGCTTTGGCGAGGGCATCAGTTTGGTCATTGAGATCTTTGTCTTGTCCTGGTTGACGTGAGTGGCCTCGGACCTTTTTCCAATAAACGATCATGTCATGTTCAGTGACAATGGCTTCGCATGCTTGGAAGAGTTCCTGATGTTTGACAGGCTTGTTGTTAGCTGTCTTGAATCCATTCTGTTTCCATCCAACTAGATGGCATGTGAAGCTTAGACGGGCATAGTTCGAGTCGGTACAGATGAGGAGTTCTTTAATGTTGTGGGATGCAGCACATTGTAGGGATATGAGGATGGCCGCAATTTCTGCGTATTGCGATGAGTGAGGGCCTAATTTGAATTGTTGCGGCGGGCACGGGGGCTTGTTGAGCCAGACCACTCCCGCTCCAGCTTTCAAGTTGCCCTGTTGCTTGTAGGAGCAGCCATCGACATATGCTGTGGGCATTCCTTCACACACATTCTCCTCGAAGTACCTGTGGTTTGTCAGTTGTGGCGGTAACGGTTCTTTGGGTTCTGCTGCTGTGTGCAGCGTGTCCGTTGAACAGTTCTGGCAGGCTGCTAGCCCGTTTCCTAGATATGATCTGTGGTTTTGGGCATATCTTGCTTCGACGTCCTTTCCTTGGAGTGTCATTAGCCAAGTAGCAATGCGTGCGTTGGTTACCACGCCATCCCTGATTCGTCGGCTGTTGAGGAAGGTTACTGGCTGGTGACAGGTTTCAATGATAACCTTCTGAGCTCCAATGTAGTTGGAGAAACGCTGGATGGCCCACACAGTGCAAAGCAAAGCTTTTTCGCAATCTGAGTATTTGCATTCTGGGGGAAGCAGTGTTTTACTGGCATAAGCGACCACTCGCTTGTCTTTGTCATGGAGCTGGTACAGGCCTGCACTGAGGCAGTGATTGGAGAATCCAGCGTCCAGATAGAACTCTTTTCCTGGGTCTGGGTAGGCCAGGCATTGTGCAGCGCACAGACGTTGCTTGAGCTCGCTCATAGCCTTGTCTTGGGCTTCAGACCAGTTGAAGGGTTCGTCCTTTCTCAGGAGGGAGGTTAGTGGTCGTGCGATGTCAGCGTAGTTTTCAATGAACTGTCGTGAGTAATTGCACACTCCCAGAAAGCTTCGTAGCTCGGAAATGTTAGTGGGTGTCTTTATGTTTTGGATTGCTTGGGTGCGACTGGACTGTGGTTCAATACCGTCCCGTCCAATTAGCAGACCGACGTATTTTACTTTGGTTTTGCACCATTGTCCTTTGTGGAGGGCGATCTTTGCTCCTGCTGTTGTCAGCTGGTTCAGGACGTGATCGATTTCTTTGAGGTGGTCTGTCACATTTGAGCTTTTCAACAGCACATCATCCACGTAAACGAGGTTGCCTCTGGTTCTGGCATCAGGGCATGCTTTGTTCAGGAAGATGTTGAATTCAGCTGGTGAGTTGGCATAGCCAAAGGGACACCGTGTGAAGGTGTATTGTCGATTGGCAAAGGTGAATGCCAACTTGTGTTGGTCATCAGGGTGGACAGGGATCGTCCAAAATCCAGAGGCGACGTCCATTGTGGAAAGGATCGTTGAGCCTCTGATTTTGGGAATCTCTTGGTCCAACTGGGTCATTGGCCATCGTGACAAGGGTACTTGCTGGTTCAACTTGCGGTAGTCGATCGTGGGCCGCCATTTGCCGTTGGGTTTCATGACTGGCCATATCGGAGCAGAGTATGTGCTGTTACAGGGCCGGATGACCCCCTTTTCCAGCATGGAGTCAACAATTTCTTGCACTGGCTCATATGACGCTATTGGAATCTTGTACTGTCGCACAAATGTGGGTGGTGCATTTGGGCTTGTCGGGATGCGCACACTGTGGATGTTGGTCAGTCCACAGTCCAGGGAGTCCTTTGCGAAGGAGTCCTTGTACTTGTACAGAACTTCTTTGAGTCCTTGGCGGTCCGCTTTCTTGTGGAGGGCATCCGCCTCACTCAGGATCTGTTGGATTTGTGCGGCGAACCCGGTGTAGGGTTCCTCCATGGTTAAGTCATTTGATGGGCTCTGTGCCTTGATGGTCACCTGTGCAGGTGATTCTGTTGTGGGCTGCGTTGAGACAGCGTAGACTGCAAGGTGAGTGTCGTCTGTGATTTCTGATCGGCAGACGCTTTCTCTGGGCACTGGCAGAATAGAAGTGATGGCAATGGTTCCATTGGGTCTTGTGAACGTTACTGTGTCATCATATTCATCTGACAGTAGTTGTACTGGTATGTGGCCTATGACCGGCCTCAAAGTCTCAAAGTCATGGAACGTCTGGTTAATGAGCCATCCCAGGTGACTGGCTTTGGGAATGTTGATGTCTTTGGTTGTTGAACAGTTGAACAATACGTACACAGCACGAGATGACACTTCAATGAGAGGTGTGGCTTCCAAGGTCAGTCCTAGTCTTAGGCAGGTCCTGGAAGGTTGGAAGAAGCCTAGCTTACTGTCGAGAGAGTGGCCAGGTCGCATGTTGAGGCGGACGCTGACACTCTTGCTGTAGGCAGGTATTGCAGCTTCTTGCTCACTGATCATGGCACATGCGTCTGGCATTGTTTGACCAGATCGAAGGTTCTTGAGGTTGACTGCCGTGGTCAGTTGGTGTGACAGGGGAGCCCATATGACGTCGTTCACCATGTCCACACAGGCATTGAGCCGGACCATGATGTCTGCTCCAATGCAGATGTCATGAGGTAGGTTGGGGACAACGAGGAAGTAGTGACTCAGGTGTCTGTTGTTCCATCGTATATCCACAGCGCAGATAATCTTGGAGGTAGCCATGGTTGTCGACCCGGGACTGAGAGGGAAGCGACTGTGTCTTGAGACATGTGGGAGGCTCGGCTGTCCTTGATTCAATGCTCTGAATAGCTTCAGGCTGATAGCTGAGTTCTCCGCCCACAGGGTTAATGCCGCGTCGGACACTGAGGTGTCGTGGACATTTATGGCAGTCATGATTCGAAGGAGGCCTGAGTCTGAGTCAGGCGCCTGCAATGAGCAGAGGAAAGGGTCCAGGTTCTTGCTGCTTGGAATTGAGCTTGGCCCTGGCCCTGGCTTTGTCCTGGCCTTGCATCATCAGTCAGTGAGTTGGCGGCGGTGTCTGTGGT
>NW_015505623.1:1146025-1146817 GCF_001515645.1 Sinocyclocheilus grahami
CCAAGACAGCACTTTCAGGAACTTGAGTGGTTTTGTCAGCAGGTGCTTGTTGGACACTGCTGTGATCTGACGCATCAGGTGTTGGGTCAATTTCTGACTGTTTTGCAGGTTGTTCAGGTAGGACTTCTTGTCCGTCTGAAGTTATGGAGGTTACGGTTCTCTGAGAGTGAGGTGAAGGAGTGCTGTTCTCTGTGGCTGGTTGGGTCAGTTGGTCGCTGCCTTCTCTTCCGACTGTTAGTCAGGCTGACTCTGGTTTCTCTTTCTTTTCCCACTTCCGGTCCTCCTCCTTTCGGTGGAAGAACTCTTTCATCATCATTTTCATTAGCTCTTGTGAGTCGAAACACGGTGATGTGTTTTGTTCTGGTGTGGATTCAGTTTGAGCTTGGTCAGCTTGGAATCTTTGCGAGTTCCTTCGTTGATTCCTTGGACTGGTGGCTCCAGGGTGTGTCTGTCGTTTTCCCTTGGAGGTTCCGTTGGATTCCCATGAGCCTTTTCCTCTTGAGTTTCCAAACGAGTTGCGCTGATTCCACGATCTGTCCCATTGAGTCTCACGAGGTCTGGATTGGTCCCAAGATTTTTCCCAGTGACGTCCAGGTGAGTGTTGACGTCCACGCGGCCAGCGGCTGTTTCTCTGTTTAGGTCAGGTACCAGCATGGGAGTCTCGTTCTCTGTTGGACGAGGGTGTGTTCCACTCTTTGCGTGGTGGCTTGGCATGGTCTTGATGTTGGGCGCTCTCTAGAGCCAGAATTTGACTTTGAGTGTTGAAGTCAAGAACTGTTGGGGTTTTGGCGC
>NW_015505623.1:1147738-1151026 GCF_001515645.1 Sinocyclocheilus grahami
TAATTTATGACATGAAATTAAAATTTCAAATCTGTAATTAATTTAGGAAATGGAATGTAAATCTCGCTCAGCTTGAGGGTGGCGATGAGTGTGTGGCTTAAGGAGCCGGTGATCTTTGCTAATTCTTTGTGACTGTAGTTCTGACTTGGGTCTTGTTTCATGAGGTTTGCTATGTCGTCATCCAGCTGGTCTTGTGTCTGATGCCTCAGTGTTTCAGCAGCCTTAGGTAGGAGGCTGTATGTTGTAACACTTAGCCAGGTTTCGAGGTCTTCCCAGTGGCCAACAGGGTCTGTCGTGCGAGACATGTTTTGGCGTGATGAGGGAGATCTTAGAACCTAGACTGACACAGACCTTGAAGAAGAGGAAACAAACCAAACAAAACAAATAAGGCAAAACAGAGGTGTAAGTGTGCAATGTCACTTGTGGTTTGACAGTGAGTGTGTAAGGGACAGGTGAGTGTAGTTCTCGGTTACTGTGATTCTCTGGTGGGCGTGCTCCTAACTTGTAGTCTCTGCGGGGAAAATTAGTAAGCACACAGGTAGCACAGCTAGAGAACGGAGGGATGAAAGGAAAAGAAAAGAACAACACTGAGCAGTGGACAGGATAGTAATTGGCTGCTTCCAATTTTCCTGTAAGAGAAAAGTTTTTTTTTTTTCTTGAAAAGAAAGAAAGTTAATGGTAAGATGAGAGGGAAAGATAAAACAACAAAATACCCTTTTCTGGTAGCAGAAAATGAGGATAATTGAATTTTCTTCTTTTCCTTTTGTTTAAGTTTGATTTAGAAGGATGCTTCTAAACCGGCGTTTGGGAACGAGAATTTCGTAATACCACAAACCACAGGACTGTGATTGTTATTAAAAATTCCTCCTTGTGAGGGAAAACAATAAAAATGACAGTATTGGGTTTTAGCTGTTACGATTGACACCAGTCACCAATTTTTCGTTTCTGGATGCTTGTTCAAATTGTGGCCTGTCAGTCTTCTTAGCTAGGTAGGGTTTCTAAAGCAAGTGACAGGTAAATGGAAGACAATTTTGAAACGGCGTTCTCAAGTTTCACAAAATACCTGTTCAATTTCTCAAAATTCTTTGCTCTGTGATTTCCATAGGCAACCTCCCAGCAAGCAACCACAGTCGTCACCTCAAAAGGAAACGGCTGAGAGAGAGAAGCAGAAGAGAGAGAAAAGTTTCGCTCTCCCAATGTATTAAATTAATTAACTGAAAGGGAGAGGGAAAGAAGGCCCATTTGCTAATTAAATTAGAATTTAAGGTTAGCAATAGTATTTCCTGGTTACAATTTAAAGATGTTATCTTTAAAATTGATGAGAGTAATTAAAATTACTATTAATCAATTTATATCTTGAGACTCAAACCCTCAAACCCTAATGATAGTCCTGAACTAAAAATGTTATTGCCTTATTGATGGTTAAGGATTAAACATTTTATGATGTTTGTTATTAAAATTAGCAACGCAATTATAGCTGACTGATCAGCAAATATCGTGGCAATATGGACACAGGACCCGTAATTATTAAATGAAATTAAAATTCCAAATACGTAATTAATCGTGAAATCAGTATTAGTAACTTGTTATCCTTAAAGCTTAAACTTCTAATGTCGTTGTCTTTAAACCCTAATAGCGCCTATAATCAAATTTCATCAGTAAACACTGTTGCCATGTGGAAGCAGGATGCAATTAATTTGACATGAAATTAAAATTTCACATCTGTAATTAATTTATGAACTGAAATGTAAATTCCAAATTTGTAATTAATTTAGGAAATGGAATGTAAATTCCAAATTTGTAATTAATTATTAAATGTACTTCACAATTTCAAATCCTTACGTATAGCAAATTGATATTTACCGATGTAAGGTCGGTAAATAAGATTATAAGGGCTGTTATAGCTGAATTAAACAACGTAGCATTACAGTAAAACGGCCTAGGCTGGCCAGGATTAATTGTTAATAACTTGCAATAAGGTTTATAAAGTTTGCATCTGTCTGTTCTTTTCAATGGGAGGAGAAGAGGAGAGAGAGAGGTAGGATGAGATCAGTGTGAAATAGGGAAAGAAATCAGATGTGACTGATAGTCACCTCAAACACTGCAAAACTCTTTGCCTTTGACCACAAAATGCTACGTGCTAACCACTAGCCTTCCATGCTAATAGCTTAGCTTGACTCTCTGTTTACAAACAGCTCAAAATGATGCTGGAAGTTCCTTCCGGAAAATGTTTCTCCGAACTTCCGGGTTACGGCTGCTACTATGGTTACTGTCCTGCGATCACACACAGTTGCTGGTTATACACAGTTTACGCCCTTCAAGTGGGAATGACGGTGCATTCCACACTGAAAAACCAGAAAACACTATTTAGAATTTTATCTTACAGTGCTGTGTAACACTCACTCGTTAGAGTGAGATAAATTAATGTACAGCTTTACTGCCATTAATTCAATAACTGTCAACGATATCTTCGGCGGATATCAGCACATGTCTATTTCTACAAACAAAACACACGTGGATTTAACCACATTTCACTTGATCAAGCTTTCATAATTCTCCCAAAGTAAATATCGTTTGGACACTCTCTCTGAGCACCGCGTTTTCAAGTTCACTAGTTTTTTTTAGAGAATTAAATGGCAAGAGCATTAATTAGCTAGTTTAATGGTCTGAAGCCGGGAGATTTATTTATCATAGACTCATTTGGAGATGGAACACGCACCAACAAATCGAACTATGAAGGCCTTTTACAGAAAGTAAATGGGGGAAAACGCCCGTTTCTTCCTTGTACACTCTGACGCGACTTATTTTGTCTCGTTGGACAAATTAAAACGTTTTTCTGCAGTTCAATTCTTTAAAGAACAACTCGAGTTTCATATTCAAACAACACGCTCTTCTGTGCTAAAATAACATAACCAAATAACACAACAAATTCAGTTTCTTTTGTCTTTTATCTATTTTTCCGGATAAAAATAGACAAAATTCATAATATTTGTCTTGGGTCATTAATTTTTCAGTCAAATCTTGCCAGCTTATTTTTCTCCACCATTCTGTAAGGAATTTTAACTCAGTTGTAAGGGAATTAATTATTATTAATTCATTCAGGTTGATTTCTAGCTCCGGTTTTAAAAGAACTCGATCTGAGAATTCGAGGTCCACCTGATCAAAACTGATTTTGACTTTAAATAGTTTACACTTTAAATCAAGGGTCGTCCAGCGAGTCGGTAACAAATTAAATATGTGTTTTCCTGGCCACGGTTAACACACTTATGATAATTTGTCAGCTCTTAA
>NW_015505623.1:1156447-1173423 GCF_001515645.1 Sinocyclocheilus grahami
GCATTCCACACTGAAAAACCAGAAAACACTATTTAGAATTTTATCTTACAGTGCTGTGTAACACTCACTCGTTAGAGTGAGATAAATTAATGTACAGCTTTACTGCCATTAATTCAATAACTGTCAACGATATCTTCGGCGGATATCAGCACATGTCTATTTCTACAAACAAAACACACGTGGATTTAACCACATTTCACTTGATCAAGCTTTCATAATTCTCCCAAAGTAAATATCGTTTGGACACTCTCTCTGAGCACCGCGTTTTCAAGTTCACTAGTTTTTTTTAGAGAATTAAATGGCAAGAGCATTAATTAGCTAGTTTAATGGTCTGAAGCCGGGAGATTTATTTATCATAGACTCATTTGGAGATGGAACACGCACCAACAAATCGAACTATGAAGGCCTTTTACAGAAAGTAAATGGGGGAAAACGCCCGTTTCTTCCTTGTACACTCTGACGCGACTTATTTTGTCTCGTTGGACAAATTAAAACGTTTTTCTGCAGTTCAATTCTTTAAAGAACAACTCGAGTTTCATATTCAAACAACACGCTCTTCTGTGCTAAAATAACATAACCAAATAACACAACAAATTCAGTTTCTTTTGTCTTTTATCTATTTTTCCGGATAAAAATAGACAAAATTCATAATATTTGTCTTGGGTCATTAATTTTTCAGTCAAATCTTGCCAGCTTATTTTTCTCCACCATTCTGTAAGGAATTTTAACTCAGTTGTAAGGGAATTAATTATTATTAATTCATTCAGGTTGATTTCTAGCTCCGGTTTTAAAAGAACTCGATCTGAGAATTCGAGGTCCACCTGATCAAAACTGATTTTGACTTTAAATAGTTTACACTTTAAATCAAGGGTCGTCCAGCGAGTCGGTAACAAATTAAATATGTGTTTTCCTGGCCACGGTTAACACACTTATGATAATTTGTCAGCTCTTAAGAGAGAGGTAACGTTGATCTTGGCAAAGTTTTAACCTTGAAATGATATGACACCAGACAATTGATTATTTATAAATGAAACATGAAATTTTATTGGCTATTCTAGATTACATAAAACTAAACTAAAACACACAAAAATACACACACACACACATGTACAGTTTCTTAGACCACGAGTTGACTGAGTTTCATAGTTCTACCTCGTTTTCACGAGTGATGTAATTTCACCTTAAGAATTTACAGAGCAGAGAATCTTGTCTTAAATTTTACTGCTTATCTAAATTCACCATTTCAGCAGTTCGAAGATTTTGTTTGTACTTGCGTTTTCTTGGTTGACAGCTGGAAAGCTGAGGTGATTCCGTCGCTGACGCGGGCTTCCGGGATGTCTTTGAGGGAAACCCCGTTACTGATTGGTCGGTGACGTCGGAATGACGTCCTTTGGAAAAAACCCTCGTTGGATTGGTTGGTCTTTGATGAAGCAGAGGCTTGAGCAGTTCTGCTGAAAATCTTAGTTTGCAAGACTTTAAGTTCTTTGAAGATTTCAACGAAGTTTCACTGAAGTGTTGAGCTTTAGATGGCTGGTCGCTTTTGATGGTAAGCGCATGAGCACACGTGGGGTGCTCTAACACGGCGACAGACGAGAGTAGGAGAAGCCGCAAGCAAGCGACGAGTCTGTCCTGCATTGGGTTTTTGTTCCGCTGCATAAGTCCGTCCCCCGACGCGATCTTCCAATCGACTTCTTGCGAGGCGGAGCGTGCATACATTGCTCTGATATTTTTATACTTTCAATGATTAGCAACGATTGTCAAAGAAATCTTGTCTCTTTCCTTTGGAATGCAGGGGGAAAAGGGAAGGGTCCTGCGGTCATTCTCAGGTCAGATCTGAGAGTCTGCTGGAGATTCTCCTGCTGGACAGGGAGCTATAAAATTGTCTCTTTTGTTGATCGGATTTAGCAATTTATGCGTCAAATGGTCATGAGGTCCGTGCGATTCTGTGCAGGACTCTGTCCAGATACCAGGTTCTTTGTTCTTTGGTCCATTAGATGTTTTATTGATGCTGAAACCAGTCACGAAACCTACTGACCTTCTGTGGCTTAAATGAATCCAGATGGGAGGGGGTCAATTCTTGTTGTCTTAATATTGTGTAGACATCGGAGGTGGTTTGGTAAATCATTATCTCCGTGTTTTCTTTGTAAAGATAAGCAGAGCGAGGCAGGAACTCACTGGAGAGAGGTACGCCTGGGCTGACCATGGTTCATGCTTTTACGACTTTCATCTGGTTTGTGTGATGTTCGGAAATACCTTACAGCAGTTTGCATTGAATGCAGGAGTGTATATTAATCATATTAGCAGCAGCATTTAGCATCTGTGTTTATACAGCTGGAGCAAAACGCAGTTTGTGCAGGACTCTGTCCAGATACCAGGTTCTTTGTTCTTTGGTCCATTAGATGTTTTATTGATGCTGAAACCAGTCACGAAACCTACTGACCTTCTGTGGCTTAAATGAATCCAGATGGGAGGGGGTCAATTCTTGTTGTCTTAATATTGTGTAGACATCGGAGGTGGTTTGGTAAATCATTATCTCCGTGTTTTCTTTGTAAAGATAAGCAGAGCGAGGCAGGAACTCACTGGAGAGAGGTACGCCTGGGCTGACCATGGTTCATGCTTTTACGACTTTCATCTGGTTTGTGTGATGTTCGGAAATACCTTACAGCAGTTTGCATTGAATGCAGGAGTGTATATTAATCATATTAGCAGCAGCATTTAGCATCTGTGTTTATACAGCTGGAGCAAAACGCAGTTTAGAGCATATGTAATCGCTCTGAGGACACGCCGATAGTAACGGACACGAAACAGGTTAAATGAAATAAGCATTCTTGTGCATGCATTTCAATGGGGGCACATGCACATACATCGACAATTATCCCAGTGTTCACGTTCGTTATTTCATTGTCATTGTGATGAGTGTGTGGTTGATTTCAGCTACACACAGCATCAGAAACAAGCACTTATCGCTGTCATATCAATGACAGTGTTGCGGGAGATGCTGAAGATCACTATCTACGATTGTAACAGTTAGTTCCGAGTGAAATACATTATGGGTAGTGTAGTTCGGAGAAATGTGCTCTTGCGACGTGTGCTCTTGCTGTGCTGTGTAATTCTGAAAATGGGAAAAGAACATTTATGTTCTGCTTTTTTTTAGTTCATTCAGGTCAGTCCACCAAGGGGTTTTTGTGCACTGTAACTTTGACAACTTTTATCTGCATGAGAGCGTAAAATGGCATGTATCGGCTAACTTTGTCCGTCTCATCATTGCATGAACATGAATTAACAAGCTGTTACGCTGCCGCTGGGACTGATGAAGTGGAGAAAGTAACAGCAGTTATCAAATGACTAAATTATGATATTTGCTCAGGTGGGTGCTGGGGTCTTATCTCAGATTTCAACGTGTATCCATTTTGTTAATTAAACATTACACATAGTGCGCATCTAATTAGAGTTAAGCCAGTCGGCGTGGTAGCCAAGGCTCACATAGCCATATCCCACTATTGTTAAGCCGGTCGGCATGGTAGCCAAGGCTCACATAGTCATAGGCCACTAGTGTTAAGCCAGTCGGCGTGGTAGCCAAGGCTCACATAGTCATAGGCCAATATCGTTAATGCAATATCACATGGCTCTTCGGAGCAGCAGCATTACGTATGTCTTTGCGATAGATCTGCTTGTTGGGGGGTGTTTTGTTCTTGTTTTGGCATGTATTGTCCCTTCTATGTCTCCTGCTTTGTGGGGGATTATTTAATATTGCAGCAGCAATATTTCTTACATGCTCACAGCAGTATGTTGTAGATGTATTGGCAGTAGCAAGTCTCGGTACTTGCTCTGCCACAGCAGCAGCAGCGTAGCAGATCTATTCCGCCAAGACCAAATACATTAACCCTCTGGGGTCCGAGGGTGTTTTGGGCCCTGGAGATGTTTTGACATGTCCTGACATTTGTGTTTTTTTCAGTTGCTAATAAACATTTTAATGGCTAAGTTTAGTAGCACCATAATCAGCACAAACTGGGCTACAATAATATGTGGGCAGCATGTATGTATGTGATTGTGTTTTTGAGAAAACAACGTTTATGTGTGCTTAGTGAAAAACTAAAATTTTAAAGTCACTGAAATAAGGCCATAAAACACATACAGAACATTTGTTCACAAGGCTATTGAGAACTGTCTTTGCTTCAGAATGATGTGAAAATCATCTTGTTTACTCACTCACAGAAAACAATATATTGATTTAAATTTTCTAAGACACATTTTGTGTAGAAAAGGAATATGCGCGGGGCGTGAATGGTCATGGATAATGCTGTGATTCACACCTGAGAAGACAAAGGCCTGCATAGTGAGCTGCAAAATGAGCCTTTCAGTCAGGTGTGTGACTGAGAGGGAATTGCTACAAGAAGGAATGTGGAAAAAGAAATGCATCTATTTTTTGTTTGTAGCTTATTTAGAATATATATAACTCTCACATCATTTTGGGAGTCTGTGCATCACATGGTCTTAGCTCTGGTCCAGGTTCTTGTGCGGGGCAGGAATCTCAGAGCCTGTGGAACATGTCAACTTCAGTCTCTGTTTTCCATGACCGAGTGGGCTGCTTATTTGCTTTGGCTCTCTTTGCAACAGGCTCTTTTAATTACAATTACCACATAGCAAACATATTTGACCATACAGTAACTAAATCAAATGAAAGTAACATCTGTAAAATAGTGAATGCACACTTACTCTAAGATTCTGAACGGAGTTGAAAACAAATGCCCCCTTACTGTGAGAGATGCAGGTGAAGGCAAGAGTGGTGTATTCCCCACAGTACCTTAGTATAGTATGCATACTTCATGAGAAAAAAGAATGCCAATTCTTACATTTTAACACTATCAACCACAAATAATATTACCACATATTCTAGGAATAATACAATTACAATTACTATACTGTGCACTTACTCAGTAGGATTTTCCAGCGAACTCAAAACTGAACGACACGAGTGTGCAAGATGCCGGTGATGCAACCACAGTCCCAAATGAAAATTAAAACCGTTTCAAACATTTCAGCGTCATTACTCCATAAGACACGGGTATAACACATTCAACATATTTACACCAGAGCAGATATTCATGAACAGAAGCTTAGTTACATTCATAAACACAAGCATGCTTTGTATGTAGGCCTATACAATCCAAAAACTATAGTTATAAACATATATGGCTATATTCGTGAACAGAGAATATCCTATTACAGTAAAGTTTTAACTAATCATTCTTACTGACATTAGGCTAGTAACATTATAACTCATATTACTTTTATATCGTATTTCTGTCTGTTATAGAACATAAAAAAAACATCCTGGCATCGTGACATTTAGATGCTGTGAATGAAACTTCATAATGTTTCACTTGATTATACATTTAGTCAGGAATTATAGTTTGGAGAAAGTCTGACTAGTAAAATGTGTACAAGTTATGTGAAAACTAATACAAGTAGGTTAATAAAAAAGACTTACTCATGTTTATGATCACTGCTGGATCAAGCCGCTGCATTGTTTTTTCCTGAGGTAATCCAATGCTTCTTGAGGTGAATTCTGTCTTATTCCTCTCAGCGCGACGCGAACAGTAAAATAAAAAAAAATTGCTGCTTTGTTTGCTGTGAAGTGGGCGTTTACCCGCCACGCGCTTCACGTGGATGATTATAATATCTATAGCGCACTCAGCACATGGGCGTGGTCGCATTAGATATAATGAAGGGAGACGTGAAAGACTGGACATCGCGTTGGTTTCATATGGATTACTTTATCACAGAATATTTGCTTTCGATAAGACTTGCTTATTTTAAAAGTAGATATGTCAAGCTTTCTATAGATATATCTCTCATGTCTCTTTTTTGAGTATTTACAGTTAATTTTAACGACACGTTTCTAAATAAAGATCACGCAGACCAAGGCGGCAGACAGCGCACCCTGTTTGTTTTCTTTATTTTATAAATGCACAAAGTCTTGTTGTTATTATGTGTGTGTACAAATAAAAGTATACCATTTACAGATTCGATTGATGTATTGCTCTTATCTGTAAGATCAAAACTGAAAGTGTAATTTAAGTTCTTTTCAGTATCATCAGGAGAAGATGCCACAAAACGAGTATCCGCATTAGTCGACCCCAAAGGGTTAACATTGTCATGTACATTACCATGCCAATCCCTCCGAGAGTTCTCTTTGCGTTTTATATTTCAATTTAGTGTGTTTAATCGTAAATTTAGAACAAGTCAGATAAAAATTAATCTAAATAGTAGTCGGATTACATCACCTAAAATGAGTAACCTAGATTACGTTACTAAATACAGAATTCTGGCATGAAACTCTAGATGGCGCAGTCCGATAGGTCTAACTCACTCTGACCTAATGACATCATTATCACATGGCACAGCTGATTTGTTCTCTCCTGTATCGGTAGCCAATGAGCTCGCTGCTCAACATTCAAATATATGACTAGTGCTTGCTGTAGCAGTTGCAGCTTCCTTCAGAAAACCTTCACCTTCCCCAGCTCCTCCTGTATATAGATCTGCTACAAGGTGATTCATGTATGCTATATGGGGTTATTTCATGTATGTTATATTTGCAGCAGCAATATTTCTTACATGCTCACTGCAGTATGTTGTGGATGTATTGGCAGTAGCAAGTCTCGGTACTTGCTCTGCTGCAGCAGCAGCAGTGTAGCAGATCTATTCCACCAAGACCAAATACAGTATCTCACAGAAGTGAGAACACCCCTCACATTTTTGTAAATATTGACACTCCCACCACCATGCTTGACTGTAGGCAAGACACACTTGTCTTTGTACTCCTCACCTGGTTGCCGCCACACACGCTTGACACTCTCTGAACCAAAGAAGTTTATTTTGGTCTCATCAGACCACAGGATATGGTTCCAGTAATCCATGTCATTAGTCTGCTTGTCTTCAGCAATTACAGGATTCTAGAATTAGGACACTTCTGTAATGTGGCCCTTGGATTCGTGTCAGTGTGTCATTTCAGTTTATTTTATTTTTTATTTTATTTTTGCCAGAATTTATAAAATTCTGTTTTTGCTTTGTGTTATGATGCATTGAGTGCAGATTGATTGAATTTAAGTATCATTTCTTCAGTGTTGTCACATGAAAAGGTATAATAAAATATTTACATAAAGGTGAGGGGTGTACTCACTTCTGTGAGATACTGTACATTAACATTGCCATGCACATTACCATGCCAATCCCTCCGAGAGTTGTCATGACAGATATATATATTGCATTTTATTTTACAGTACATGTACTTACAGTGTACCTACCTAAGAAAGTTCTGGTAATACCTAACTAAATGTGGTAGGGTTATACACACACACACACACACACACACATACATATATATATGTTAGGGCTGTCAAAAAAATTAGCACATTAACGCAGGCGATTAATTTTTTCAGTTTAACGTGTTAAAAATATTTAATGCAATTAACGCAGGGGCGGGGCCACCCCACTCACAACTGCTGTTTCTGTCACTGCTGTTTCTGTCACTTGTAGTGTATTTATTCAGTTGCAGAGCATCCTTACAACCACATCAAACGGGAGACGTTTCAGACGCGCACTCCACTTCACTTCAGCTTCAGGCACGTGTCAAACGAGCGCGGAAATGGTACTGTGCTCACAGCGCATGCTCTTCAATTGCACACACAAAGGTGCCGGCGCACGCCGTACCCTGTATCATTTCATATCAGATCGCGAAAGAAACTATGTGCATGCAATGTCGTGGTCAGATAAAGCCGGGCTCACACTATAGGAGTTTTAAAATCCTAACCGATTATGAAATCTTGTTGCAGCACACACATAAGGAGAATCTTTGCAGATTATCTTTCCTCAAATCTTAAACATGTACACACTACAAGATTTGAAAATCATGGCGTATCACACACTACAAGATATTATTAAGATTATCATGCCAGTGGGAGCGCCTCACGTGATCTCACACAGCAGCTTGTCAGTAATGTTTACATATGTTAGCTAGCGTGCTAGCAGCTTTGTGCGCACACCCGGTACGTTCAAAACTGAGGTGATTTCACCCCAGCACTTCTCTTTCTCATTACGGTTGTGATACGTTTCGACACATTATACAGACAGTCGCTTTAATACAAAACGTCAAGAAGCAGTTTCCTCCGTCTCCAATGGAACCGTACATCAGCTGTTTTGCGGTCGCACATTGGCTATTGTGAAAGTACTGACGTAATCATATAGCCGTCATCATCCCGATTTAAATCCTAAATATCAAACATGTTTGATATGATCGGGGTGGCCAAGATTTGTGTGCGAGCAGATCGTGTGGTGCAAGATTCGATCTTTAAATGCCTCAAATTTTGAATCTGTAGGTTGAAGATTCAGCTATTACTGCTGAGACGAAGGCAGGGGCGGAGCCTACCCCCAAAAGATATGAAGGAAATTATATACCCACCAATTGAGTGTTTCTTTGAGGATCCTAGAATATAAAAACAAAAGAAAAGAATATTTAATTTAGTCATAGTTAAGGCAAGTTCAATAAGCCTAAATTTGTACCAGATTAATAACTTAAGTATAGGTGCTTTATAGAGTGGAGGAGAGGGACCACGATAAGCCACAGAAGAGAGAAGCCACTAAAGGTCATAGGCCTCGATAGGCCACACATAGACAAGGCCATGATAATCCACACAGAGACAAGGCCTCGATAGACCACACGGAGACATGGCCACAATGGCCGCAGACACGACGGTCGCACAGGGACGAGGCGTCGATAAGCCACACAGAGACAAGGCCACAATGGCTGCAGACACAACGGCCTGGATAGGCCACACAGAGACAAGGCCTCAATGGCCGCAGACACGACGGCCTCGATAGGCCACACAGAGACAAGGCCACAATGGCCGCAGACACATCGGCCTCGATAGGCCATGCAGAGACAAGGCCACAATGGCCACAGACACGAAGGCCTCAATAGGCCACACAGAGACAAGGCCTCGATATAACCGGCAGAGAAACCAGATAGCATGAATTATGTTAAAGAAATACTAGGAATGAATGGAACTAGGACATAGATAGAGATAAACCTTGTGGTACATTACCCTTGCAGAGGGATAAGAACAATTTATATTTGACGACGCTGCTTTACTAGCTAAATGAACACTAGCTAGTTATGGACCCTGGAAAAGCATTGTTCAAGGAAAGTCCTTTCACAAGGAACATTTTTCACAACTGTAAGTCGTACATGCTTGAGGTATTTGGCCAATCACAACACACTGGATAGCTGGCCAATCAGAGCACACCTCACTTTTTTAGAACGATGAGCTTTGTAAAAATCTATGCATTTCAGAAAGGCGGGGCATAGAGGAGAAACAATAATGTACATTATATGGAAAATAATGTGTTTTTTTAACCTTAAACTGCATAAACACATTGCATTACACCAAATACACAACATAATGTTCTTTTTAGCAACGTCATATGACCACTTTAAAATATTTTATGGTCTTGTTTCTGTTAAAATATGTTAAAGGTATCACTGAGCTTGCCAAGATGAATCGTGCAGCATTATGTGAACTAAGAATCAAACAGAATCAAAGAATCACTCTAGTTACAGTACTGTAACCTATTTCACCAATAAAACGCAGAGCAAATAATGATTTGGTTTTTTTAATCACACTAAGGTAAGTGCAACCTAGGCTCAGATTAGGTTAATCATGAAGAGCTAGTCTGCTAGATTAACCTCCTACACCAACACATTGTCTAAACACGTGTGTGTCACCAACACCTTTATATCATAGCAATACTACCAGACAACCGCAAACATTCAAATGTGAGACCAGTTCATTACACAATACCAACAATCTAGCGTACATCTTGAAAATAATGTCAAACCCACAAACGTTCAGAGAAAACAAACTTCAACTATATGCAAGTAACCCCAATAAAAGTCGGGCAATAAACCGAGCAACAGCTTGCCTGACTGAGTGGGAACGTCAATGTCAGTTTCTGCAAACACAACAAAGGGTGAGTAAAGAGCTTATATATATCTCGTGTCGAGTGACGATTGGCTAGATCTAATTTTAATGCGTGACGTAGCATTAAGTCTTCCTAGTAGAACTTGCTCTAAAGCTTCCATTTCTGCTGAAGGACACAGATAAAAATGACATGTATTATGATGGGTTTATGTGAAGATTGTTTTAAGTTCACTTAAATTAGAAGTTCTTTTTTTTAAAGTCTAATAAATGTTCAAATTAATAGCTCTCAATTATACTGTAATGTTGAATGGCTATAGTCAATGGTTAAGGAAGAAAAGAAAAAACTATTTCATAGAGACATCTGTAGTACTGGTATCAGTGATACTAGTATCATTGATCCTATAAAAAATATACTGTCTTTATGTTGTTTGTACATTAATTTGAAGATTTAATGTGAAATTATTAAAATATAAAAGTATATTCAAAAACTTTAATGTTTGTTGGGATTAATCGCGATTAATTTCAGAAAAAAGAATTGCGATTAATTAGTTATGTTTTTATCGATTGACAGCACATATATATATATATATATATATATATATATATATTATAGTTATTTATATATAAAAAAAACTTTCTATGCTTTACTTCACATAAATCAATTTGAAGCACCCTTTCTCTTTTTTCATAAAAATTTAAGTGAAGCATACAAATAAGTTATTTGACTAAAATGGTGAAAATCCTAAAATAAATTACATTCTAAATACAATCCATCAAATTCCACATTTTGACATTTCCAAAAAGTTCCAAATTGTGAAAAACAGTATGTAGTTCTTATATCTATTGGTCATATAACGTGACAGTTGTTGGGTGACAAATATAAATTATTGTCACATATGCATAAGCGTTTGAACTGATGCAGGCAAGGTGGAAGGTAAGCACATTTTAAAATGTAAAGCACATTGGAATAAACTCCCTGACTGTGTCAAAAGCAATGGATTTTCTGAAATGGTATAATGTTGATGTTTATATCATGTCTGTATGGATTTATGATTGTTTTAGTTCTACTCTTTAGCATCTGTGTTCCTTTATTCTAGCAAATAAGAACCATTTGCCACCAATTTAATAATACTCAAAAGAATTAACTAAATTGTGCCTAAATGTAGAAAGAATTTCAAAATGATGAATAAATTTTTTAAGGGCTGATCATTTTCTTATATTTTTAACAGACATAATTTTATCTGGACGCACATGGTTCAGAGAATACTATACTGTGTTAGAAATACTATATTTTTTGGGGGAAGGGTGACAATCAAAAGCTGACTGTCAATTTATATGCATTTTGAAATATGTAATATGTCAACAAATGTGCATAAAGAATTATTAAGAGATTTACTCGTAGTACAGACAGGCAGAGTTTAAACAATGGTGACAGGTATATCCAAGGCAAAAGAGTAGCGTAATCACAAGACACAGAATGGGTCAGGGCAGACAGCAAACAAAGCAGAGAATAACCAGGTGGATGAGGCAGAATCACAAAGGCAGACAGCATAGGGTAAAAACAGGATAAACAGTCAAGGGTCATACACAGAACAAAACCAGTAAACAGGAGAAATGCTCAGAATCGTTAGTCACAGCAAAACAAGACTTAGAAGCCCTCTGATGGTGATAGCTGTAGCTCCTTGACTAAGGAAGGCTGTGGCCATTTCAGCACTGCCTGAACCTTGCTATCATCCATGGCAACTGCTTCTGAGCTGATTATATAACAAGGAATGAAACCGAGGTCTGGTGAAATTCTCACATTTCAGTTTTGGCATACAGTTGGTGTGATATTAGGCACTGCAGTACTGCACGCACACGTTAGACGTGATCAAAGGAATTGAAGTAGATGAGGATGTCATCGATGTATACAATAATCCATCAATTGATCATGTCTTGGAAGATGTTATTGATGAAGGCTTGAAATACTGAAGGACTACTGACCAGCCCGAACGGCATCACCAAGAATCTATAGTGCCCTATAGTGGTAGAGGAAGCAGTTTTCCATTTGTCCCTCTCACAGATCCGAATAAGATTGTATATACTGTGAAGAGCAAGTTTTGTGAAGTATTTGGCTGTGCAAAGTTGTTCAAGAGCTGCTGGTACCAAGGGTAATGGGTATCAAAACATGACTGCAATCTTGTTCAGTCCTCAATAATCAATACATGGACAAAAGCTCCTGCAGAAACAGGAGAAGTTGAAGGTTAGATGAATTCCTTGGCCAGGTCTTCCTCAATGTACGATTTCATGGCCTCTGATTCAGGATGAGACAATGGGAAGATTCTGCATTTGGAGCATTGTTCTAGGTAAGAGATAAATAGCACAGTCACTGGAGTGATGAAGTGGAAGCTGCAATGCCTTGGCCTTGCTAAAAACCTCTTCCAGGTCATAATATTCTGGTGGGAGGTTGGGAATGTATACAGTTTCCATTTGAACAGCGGCAACTTGAACATTCTTAAGGGGAACAGCTTGAACACAGTTTTGAGGACAGGAGTCAGACCACTGGACAATCTGCTTCTTTGTCCATGAGAAGTTGCAGCCAGGGGAGTCCAAGAGTAACTGGCTTCTGAGGTCATTGGATGAGGAATAGATGGATGGATTCAGTGTGTAGTGCTCCAGTTTGCAGAATGATATTTCTAATTTTGCCACTGCCAACAGAGAGTCACAAGGGATTAGGGGCATGTGATAGGACATGGCAAAATATGCATCAATAAAACTGCTGTAGCGTCTGGACCAATCAAACACACAATATATATTTTGTTAGCTATATTCTGCTTGAATTGCACTGGCATGCATTGGTTACCATGACAACAACTTGTCACTGGAAGCGCTAACTCCACATAGCACCTGGTGATGCCATGTTGTAAACAAACCACCTAAGCTAGCACGACTAAGCATAGATTCATCTTAGGCTAAGCTACCAAATAGCTTTAACAATTAGGGGTTAGCACCCCTTTACTTGAAGCTTTTAAATACAGCATGTGTGTATGCAGTGTGAAGTCATTTGAATTTAACCTAATCCCTGGTTTCGAATGTTTCACTTTCTCTTTCTTCTTTTTGTTCTTTTTCTATGTTTATCCATCTTCGATTCGTCTCAGCGAATGCAACTACCTTATACAGTATGTATCCTTCCTGAATGCTATTGCTCAGTTACTAATTAATTAAATCTAAATGTAATTACATTTTAACTGTCTATCTAGAGAAGAATCATTAAGTTATTGGGTGTTTTTAGTAACACAGTGAATAACATGCTATGAAGGGCGGGGCACACACATGGCTGGCCTCAGCATGGGAGCTGAACACGCAGCAGCTGTGACCAGACATGGTGTGCTGCCCAACACAAATCTTACACTTAATCACTAGTGCTACTGATTGTTCCTAATACCAGATTGATTACCCTGTTTTAGGACCTTTCCAGAGGATCACTGCAGACACACACACCGTGTGACCCCACAGACCCCAACAAGCTGGCCAGAGACAATACATCTGGCAACCTAAATACTCCAGAGATCCTGAGGACATCAAAGGAACTGATCCTGAAGCCTCACGAGCAGTGTAAACAAGCCATCACAAAGGAATTCTCAGACCCAGAGTCTGAAACATGGACTGATCGCTGCTGATTCCGAACTTCACAACTCAGAATCCAAAGCAGGCACCAGAAGGCACCCAGCATTGCCACAATGCAAAACCCTTCTACAGAAAGCCCCTAGCCAGAAGAAGACAGAGCCATCACCATGGCAACAGACCCAGGTTCCAGACCAACCACTGGGAAAAGCCATGGAAAAAGGCATCCTCATCCTGCAAACACCACGGTATGTCCAACAGCAGTCCACCACAACATCCTCCTCCACACCCTTCACACAGGTGCCGAACGGAGGCTACACAAGGACAACTGGTGTGGTGTCGTCTGGTGCTCATCTTAGGAACCACACTCAGTCTTGGGTTTTGATGCAAGGAGATACATTTTATTACATCATCAATGAGAATAAAACGGAGATGCTCTCTGCAGCGAAACATCTCCAGAATGATCATCTTGTCTTCTTTTTATACAGTTCTAACTTTAAGGCGTGGGATATATATTCCATACATAGAATGGTTCCTTTGTGCATACAGTTCTCCCTAGAGAGAAAGCCCCCCCCTCTCTAGTCTTGTTATGGTAAAGGAAGAAAGCCCCCACCTATGTTTTTCCAGATGTTTCTAATCTTAGGTCTGTACATTATGCCACGTAGGCATTTTTACACACAGGCATATGGGATTATAATGGAAGTAGAACTGGATATTTAAATGGCTATATTCATAATGATTATACTTGATTAATTCCTATTTGGATTAATACAAATCTTCTATATTCCTCCCTTTGAGACTTAGTAAGTCTCACATTCGCTTAGTATTTTTTACCCAGAGTGCTACTTCATAATTCAGTTGTCTTAGTTAACACTACTCAGTGACTAAATAAGTCACTCTGTTTTATTACCAATGACTAAATGATGCAGCATCACTCTGGTTTTGGAGCATCAGGACCAAACGTCTCCCCCCTCACTTCACTAGGAAGGGAGTAAAAGATCCAGTCTCCATAATTTCTTACTTCTATAGAAAACAATTTTATAAGCATGAGCGTGCAACTGGTTCAGCGCTTGCCTGTGGTTGTCACAGTTATGTGTAAAGACATAAAAACACATTCAAAAAATCACACATAGAATATCACAGAATTAGCATAGTTGATCTTCAGTCCAGATACTTTGCGCATCCTAGAGGGCCTCCCTTGGGCAGAAGATAGGCTAGCACTTATTCCCAGGGTATTGTTTTCTTGTCTTTTTTCTTTTCTTTCCGTCATTTCCGTGGGAACTTTAGTACAGTGGTCCAGATGATGCCAGGTTGTGTTTCCCCCCACTTTGACTGCTGCTGGAGTAGCTCTCACCACTTCATAGGGTCTCTTTGCTCCTGGGCTCATTCCATTTTCTTTTTTTCCTGTAAATAGATAGCTCTATGTATGGCAGTTAATTTCTTCATATATGATCGAAGTTCCATTTGTAATTGCTCTAGAGGCAGTTCTTTGTAGGAACCTCTACAATATATCACAGCATGGGTCGACCCGTAAGCATTTCATGCGATGTTAAGTGCGTGCTCCTGTTAGTTTGCATGCGATAGCTCATTAGTGCAAGAGGTTGCATCAATCCAATTAAGTTTAGTACTTTCACATATTTTGTTAATTTTGGCCTTGATAGTTCCATTAACCCTTTCGACGCACCCTTGTGCCTGTTTTATTCTTAATTGTTTCAATACTTGTTTTACAGTTTTTAGTATAATGCCTACCCATTATCTGAACTTATTTCTGATGGTATTCCAAATCTAGGAATTACTTCTCTTGTTAGAAATTTAATTACTGTTCCTACTCCCAGATCTGCTGATGGGACTGCCTCCACCCACCTGCTAAATCTGTCTATGATCACATGATCGCATGTATCTTTTTCCTTGTACTCACTTTATCTTATCCACATAGTCCATTACCAAATGGCACAAACTTCACATGTGGACAAAAATTCATCCACCATTGCATATAAATAAGGAGACCAATATCCTTGTTGTTTAATTTTTCTTATCTCTTCATATAAATAAAGAGACCAATATACTTGCTTTTTAATTTTCCTTATCACTTCCCCCCTTGCGCAATGGGTTAGGTCTTTTCCGCCTGGTGCACATCCCATGGCGAAGACCCAGTTTCATGTGACATATCGGTGATATTGTCCTACCTACAAGAGCTGTTGGACAAGGGACGCTCCCCTTCCATGCTCAAGATCTATGTAGCAGCTATAGCAGCTTCCCATGCTCCTACAACCGGACAGTCTGTGGGTCGGAACAACTTGGTTGTCCGTTTCCTGAGAGGATTCAGGAGGCTGAATCCGCCCCGGTCCCACACGGCCCCTGCGTGGGACCTGCCCACGGTCCTGAGAGCCCTCAAGGGCTCCCCCTTTGAGCCACTACACTCTGCAGACTTGAAAACCCTGTCTTTGAAAACCGCTCTACTACTGGCTTTATCATCGATTAAACGAGTAGGTGACTTGCAGGCTCTCTCGGAAATAATAATAATAATAATAATAATTTATTGTCATTGCTTTAGAACAACGAAATTACATTAGAGCATCAATCGACAGTGCAATTTCTTAAGTGCAAATGCGTAGGAATGACATTGACAAAAGTGACATAATAAGATCCAACATTATCAACCATAGCACAGTATGTCAACAGGACAATACGACATTGGTAAGGAATACAGTGTATAGGGTAGAGAAATAGTAGTAACCATGAAAGATGTGTAGTGTTGTGTGTGCTGCAGCAATGCAAAGTCCAGTTCACAGTTAATGCAAATTGTTAAAGAATGGTGCATAATGGATACGAATTAAGTGGATGGAGAGGGGAACAGTGTTTATTCAGCAGTCTGACTGCCTGGGGATAGAGGCTGTTGGCCATTCTGGTGGTCCTGGCCTGAAGGGAACTGTACCTCCTACCAGAGGGCAACAGGTGGAACAAAGTGTGCTGGGTGAAACCGGTCTTTTATGATGTTGTGTGTCCTACGCAGGCAGCAGTAGTGTACACAGTAGAAACCTCCGGGAGAACAGTCCCGGTGATTTTACCAGCAGTTTTTACCACCATCTGAATCATCTGCTGTTCAGCTACAGTGCAGCTGGAGAACCACACTAGCAGCCCATAAGTCAGCACACTATTAATTGCACAATTGTAGAAATTTATCATAAATTTCTGGGGCAGTTTAGCTATTTTCAGCTTCCTCAGGAAAAAGAGACGTTGCTGGGACTTCCCTACAGCTAAGGTGATGTTATTGCCCCAGGACAGATCCTCCGACACAGTGTGACCCAGGAATTTAAAACGGTTCACCCTCTCAGCAGATGGTAAGGCCTTTTTTATGTGTTTCATGACCAGCCGCTCTAGGCACTTGGCAGG
>NW_015505623.1:1173825-1187798 GCF_001515645.1 Sinocyclocheilus grahami
TAGAACAACGAAATTACATTAGAGCATCAATCGACAGTGCAATTTCTTAAGTGCAAATGCGTAGGAATGACATTGACAAAAGTGACATAATAAGATCCAACATTATCAACCATAGCACAGTATGTCAACAGGACAATACGACATTGGTAAGGAATACAGTGTATAGGGTAGAGAAATAGTAGTAACCATGAAAGATGTGTAGTGTTGTGTGTGCTGCAGCAATGCAAAGTCCAGTTCACAGTTAATGCAAATTGTTAAAGAATGGTGCATAATGGATACGAATTAAGTGGATGGAGAGGGGAACAGTGTTTATTCAGCAGTCTGACTGCCTGGGGATAGAGGCTGTTGGCCATTCTGGTGGTCCTGGCCTGAAGGGAACTGTACCTCCTACCAGAGGGCAACAGGTGGAACAAAGTGTGCTGGGTGAAACCGGTCTTTTATGATGTTGTGTGTCCTACGCAGGCAGCAGTAGTGTACACAGTAGAAACCTCCGGGAGAACAGTCCCGGTGATTTTACCAGCAGTTTTTACCACCATCTGAATCATCTGCTGTTCAGCTACAGTGCAGCTGGAGAACCACACTAGCAGCCCATAAGCACACTATGAATTGCACAATTGTAGAAATGTATCATGAATTTCTGGGGCAGTTTGGCTCTTTTCAGCTTCCTCAGGAAAAAGAGACGTTGCTGGGACTTCCCTACAGCTAAGGTGATGTTATTGCCCCAGGACAGATCCTCCGACACAGTGTGACCCAGGAATTTAAAACGGTTCACCCTCTCAGCAGATGGTAAGGCCTTTTTTATGTGTTTCATGACCAGCCGCTCTAGGCACTTGGCAGGGATAGGTGTGAGTGCCACAGGCCTGTAATCATTCAGGCACGTGACACTGGCTTGTTTAGGGACAGGGATTATGGCTGCTATGTTTCAAAAATGGCTGGGACCCGTGACTTGGACAGTGACAGGTTAAAGATGGTGGTGAAGACCTCTGCCAGCTCGACCGCACAGTCCTTTAGCACCCGGCCCAGCACACCGTCTGGACCGGATGACTTTCTGGGGTTGGTGTTGCTCAGGCAGAGTCTCACTTCATGAAGGCTCAGGACTGGTGCAGTGTTGTCGTTGGAGGGCAGGGGGAGCAACAAAGTGTCCTTGTTCTCCCTATCAAAACGGGCATAAAACAGGTTTACTTCCTAGAGTGGAAGTACTACTCACAGAGGCAGATGTTGTTCCCTTGTAATTCAGGCAGACTTGATGCCCTTTCTGAGAGCACACCTGGCTGTGCTGTAAACCCCCCTGTCCCCAGACCTATAGGCTGCATCCCTGGCTTTAATCAGCAGCCGAACCTCATGTGTCATCCATGGTTTTTGGTTAGGAAAGACATGGATCAGCTTCCAGGATGTAACACAGAAATTGATATAATCCATCACTGTGGTGGTGTACTCATCAAGGGTCTGGCGTGTTAATAATTCCCAGTCTCTGAAAACATCCCAGTTTGTGTAGTGGAAGCAATCCTGTAGCTCAGGGATAGCATTTTTAGGCCATATTCTAACTGGCTTCACCATGGGCCCAGCAGTCTTAATAGTGGGTGTATACCAAGGATGGAGCATGAGTGAGATATGATCACTCAAACCCAAATGAGGATATGCCTGGACTTTGTAAGCATCAGTCACATTGGTATACACCTGATCCAGTGTTGTATCTCCTCTAGTTGCACAGTTCACATTACGATGGAATTTGTGAAATACAGTCTTTAAGTCAGCATTATTAAAATCCCCCACTGCTGTAAAGACACTGTCAGGGTGTGCAGCCAGGTTGTTATTAATGCTGTTGTGTAGCTGTACTAGAGCCAGTTTAGCATTAGCGTCTGGGGGGATATACACAGCACAAATATACACCACAGAAAATTCTCTCGAGAGATAAAATGGTCTATATTTAAGCAGCATTAACTCCACGTCAGGGCAACAGTGTCTTTCAACTACAGTGGTATTTGTACACCAAGAGTTGTTGGTGTAAATACACAAGCCTCCGCCGATCTTCTTACCCGAGTCAGCTGTTCTGTCGGCTCAGTAGGCAGTAAGGCTGGCTAGCTCAATAGCCGCGTCTGGGGTGGTGTAATCCAGCCAGGATTCCGTGAAGATCATGCTGCAAAAGTTGGCTATATTCCTCTGTGTTGTCAGTCATCTGCCATCATGCATCGGCAGTCCTGCCTGTCTTTAGTTTGGGCCTAACGACTCCAAGTCATCTCTAAAACCAAGCCATGGGTACGTTCCTAAGGTGCCTTACACCCCGTTTAGAGCCCAGGTTATTACTATCTCTGCGCTTCCTCCTTCTGAGGAGGACCAGGAGTTTAACTTGGTTAGGGTGCTGAAAATGTACATTGAGCGTTCCGCCCCGTTTAGGCGGTCGGAACAACTTTTTGTATGCTTTGGTGGCCACAACAAAGGGTCTCTGGTCACAAAGCAGAGGATTTCTTGATGGTTAGTTTACGCTATCGTGCTAGCATACTCCTCCCTGGGTCTTCAGAGCCCCATAGGAGTCAGAGCCTATTCCACTCGGGGCGTGGCCTCGTCCTGGGCATGGTCTAGCGATGTGTCCATAGCAGATATTTGTGCGACGGCTGGCTGGGCCTCTCCGTTTACTTTCACCAGGTTCTATAACTTGGATGTTCCAGCCTTGCAGGCTCGGATTCTATCTGCTTAAATGGATACGTGCCTGCCTAAGGCGGTCTAATTCTTCGGGCATTGCCTGTTTTTTCAGGTACGCTCTTGGTCCTTTCAGTAGTGCTGAGGCTGTACAAAACCGTAGGAACGATTATCCAAGGCTGGGCTGACCTCAGTGAGTTCAGCCTCTTGCCTCCTGCAGGGCTCACCCTGCGTATAATTGGTCCCTCTGAGCCTTTTATGCTCAAGGCCAGTTCATGTCAGTCGTTCCTCTATCATGACATGGCGGGATTGTATTGGTTCCCCATAGCGTCTAGCGACACAGTAAGAGTGAAGTATCGAACGGGAACGAGTACTGCATTCATTGCCATGCCATGACCCTGCACGACTCAGTGTCATCGCTTCAGTCGAATTTACCTGAGATCCTATGGCATCCCCATAGCGTCTAACGACGCAGTACTCGTTCCCATATCTCAGGGAACCAAGGTTACGTAAGTAACTGAGTACGTTTTTTCTTTGTTCATGGACGTGAGATGCTTATAGCATTGTTTATAATACATTTTACATAGTTTTGAAGGAGGTCTGACCGTAAGTTCCTCCTCTTCACTACTCGGAAGTGACGAAAAGTATGGGATGATATCAGACTCAAAATTATTAATAGATGCACACACAATTATCCAAGTACTGCATAAATTGTATACATGTATCTTACTAACCACAAACATATGCCTTTCAAGTTGAGTCTGCGGAATTCAGGATTAAATAATTGTGCAGCGATTTTTACAAATACAGGCATGCTTGGAATAAAAATGTTCTGTTCTGCATTAATATATCATAAATTGCTCATGCAAAAAGGAATCCATGCATATGTGGATCAGGTGACACGCGTGCATTAATTGACGTCTAGTTCGAGTCAATCTTGTTCGGTTCATTTGGATTTTGAGACTTAATTTTCGCAGTTTACAGCATTTCACGTCCCCCACACACACAACTAATAACGAACAAGGCCCAGTGCAATTCATTAACGTGTACACAATTTGAAAAATTGCGAATCATTTTAACGAATTACAGAAAATAATTACATTAATTTGCAGCATTTTGTTCAAATAGAGACATATTTTTTTAATACAAATGTTATAGTTTGTATTAAAGTATCATGATTTGTGCATGTAGCGATTAAAATGTGCATTTGTGGATCAGGCGACGCGCGTGCATTCATTCACGTCTCTTCTGAGTCGATTCTATTTGATTCATTTGAATTTTGAGACTTTCGTTCCGCCCTTTCAGCCTTGCCCAATCCACACACACACAGCTCGAGATCCACGCGCAGCTGAGCCTAAGAAAATCAGCGACCAGTAGATGGCACTAGCCCCAGTCACATGTGCGCATTCCATTGAGAATTTTTTTCTGTAATTCAACGGCACGTTGTCAGTTATTCATTCCTTGTATTATTATTATTATTATTATTAAAAGGGCTATTATAGTCGCTCATTTAAGCCATTAGTAATCGCACGTTTATATTTAATTAAACTATTAAATTAACTGAAACTAAACTATACTAAACGAGCGTTTTATAGGCTATAGCCAATTCCGCGATCAAGCAGATCGCATAAATAGCTAGAACATATTTTATTTAGGCTACTTATTACTAAACTGTTTTCTGAGTCAGTGTCTGCAAAGATGAAGTTGACGATGCTGATGAATTACTTTATTCTCGAAATTGAATAATTTTTATTTCAAAATTTTTCTGGATATTTAATGAGTTTAATCTCGCATTATAGGCTAATGATTTTATTCTGCAGATGTTTTTTTTTTTTATTGTTTGGCCCTAATCCTCTTTCTTACTCTCTCATTTGGCACGAATCCAAATGTTTCCATATTCACAATGTTGACTATTTGAATTTAAATGCAACAGACTAGTATTTATTAGGCCTATGTAAACCAGGCTTTGTACTTAACCCACTTTCCAAAAAAAATAAAAAATCATGGTCTTCCTTCACATGAAAAATCCTCCTCTTCACATGAGCAAATACAGTATGTGCTTGGCCCGAGCTCAGGCTAAACGGCACGGATTGTACTACGGGCTGTTTTAATTAACCAGTGTATCTAGATTCTATAATGTATCTATATGTTTGGTTGACTGTATTTTATTCTGATAATGATCAGGCTGCAGCATTTGCAATGTAGGCCTATTTGAAAGGTGCATTTCTCTCGTGCAGAGATGGCTAATCAGCATCGTTAACTTCATCTTTGCATAATAATAATAATAATAATAATACTCTAAAAGGAAGGAATAACTGATGTCATATTTAAAAAAAAAATTCCAAAATACACATTTGTATTACAGTAGAAATTGATGATAAATGCATTTATTAAAGCAACAGAACTGAAATTATTTAATTTTTATCAGCAACACTGAGTGTGAATAATGCGATATCTGCCTTTGATCTCATGGGTATCTGTTCCACTTCGAGAGGTCAGAACTGTCCGTCTTGACTGCATTTATTTCACTCCTCCCCTCTTGCCTAAATCTCAAGCAAGGCTAGGTGCATCTCAAATGAGTCTAATGTGCGAGACCGTTTCGAAAGGGAACAAACATAGCATTACTTTTCTGTCAGTGTGGACACTTCTGCCTCCTTTTAAGATGATAACAGATTAGAACTAAACAAATCAATTTAATTATGTGTTTTTATGAGATTACACTGTGCTAATAAGCTTTGAAAGTAATGGTGACATCAAATCACCCCTAAATTTGTTCAGATACATATGCAATTGTAATCTAAACATTTTTATGCATTGCATTTTTTTTATTAGTCCACAGCAAAACTACAGCACTATATTCTCCAAGTTGTCATAGCTAAATGTTGTCCATTTCACAGGCTACTGAAAGCAGCAAATATGTGTATTCAGTTGATAGATGCTGCATTTAGCTTTAAGCTTTAAATAAAATTAATTTATTTACAATCCCCCTCCCCGGGATTCTGCTACAGCTACAATCAGCGCTTACTGTCCCATTGGCAGAGAATAAAATATCTAAAATATTTGTTTTCATGACAGATTATCAGAACAAAACAATGAACTTCTTTAACCAGCTTACTTCACTTAAAAATAAAATTATCACTGAGGAACAATTGACAGAGGTTTTGTTCCAGGTTTCTACTATATTTGTCAAAAATAAAATCGCTTTTGCGATTTAAGTCCTATGACTCCCCTGGCATGTTATTCAAGGACCAAATGACCAGGAGCAGGAGCAGAGGGACACTGGGACTGACTGAAGATACTTTCAATGATTTGTAATGAGTTTTCTTAGTCTGGAAAAAAAAAGATTTTTGTGTTATTAACCTGATGTTGTTCTCTGATTTGATAGAGTTGGATATGATGATACCCAGAAGCTTGAATATGACAGCAGATCTTCCTCTGGTCATCCCAACAGTACACATAGTCCTTATAATTTATTTCACAAATACATGTTTATACGATCACCTGAATAAAACAGGCTTGTTGATGAATTATTCAGTCCTGTTGCCTGGACACTAAAATCAGAGCAGCCAGTGCCTGCAGAAAATCTCATTTTGACAAAAATATAATTTTATCACTCTACACTGAAAAAAGTGAAATTACCATGTCATTTATTTAAATTGGATAATTATACTTAAACATGTTTTGCTCAGTTTTGTCTAAAAACAAATAACATTCCTCATAGGGAAGAAAAATCTAAACAAAAATTCTGCAAATCAGAGCACACGTTTCATTTTGAAAACAAAACGTTCAAATTTGACACCAATATCTTAGAAATACCCAATACATACTTAAAACATATCAGTGGCTCTCTTAGCATTTTATTATGCAATATGCATTATGAAGTCTCTCTGTTACACTTGAAAATGTCTGACAGATTTGTCATAACTGGTTTACTTCAGCCAAATAACCTTCATCGAAGGGTTACAAAATCAATGATGCTTGCAATGATGCTTTTTCTCAAGTTAATATATTTCATGAATTGTATTTAGCCGCAAGGAGCCATGAAAGACCAAATAATATAAAATAAATATCTCTTTTTTTCTCTCCATATGATGGAGGTCAGTGCTCACTAAAACTGTTTGGATACTTGTGTTCCACAGAAGAAATACATGCATACAGGTTTGTATGACATGAAACCTTTCCTTTAAAAGTGGCTTAAATAACTCTCATTCAAATCCACAAGAATCCAGTCAAAACATTGAATTTTTGAAAATGTTTTTCTATTAAAAAAAGCCACTTTCTCTAACATGAAATCTGCTATGCACTTACTATATAAATAGCATTTGCAAGCAAAAGAAGAATCTTTGCAACTGTGAATGAGTTTGTATTGTGTGAAATCCAGACTGATTTTGCACAAGGCTGATTGGGGGTGTGCTAGAGGCAATTGAGCACAATGAAGGTATATACAGTGGGGCAAATAAGTATTTGATACACTGCTGATTTTTCAAGTTTTCCCACTTACAAAGAATGGAGAGATCTGTAATTTTCATCGTAGGTACACCTCAACTGTGAGAGACAGAATAAAAAAAAAATCCAGAAAATCACATTGTATGATTTTTAAATAATTAATTTCATATATATATATATATATATATATGTGTGTGTGTGTGTGTGTGTTCTATTCCTTTAAACTATCAATGCTACAGTTCAATGTTACTGCAGTTATCTATATTATGCTACAAATGCTCTTGATTGAGCTAAATTGTTTCATCAGGAATATTAGTGTACATTAAAAATTTGAGTTGACAATGTGATAAAAAGTAATATGTATATGCTTAAGTTTACAGCATATATTCATCATACTACATGCTAAGAGCAAAAACAAACAATGGTTATTTGCCAACCAAACTGAAATTGTCTTTGGCAAGCCCAGAAGTAAAGCGACAGCATGGATGTTAAATAAATTAAACTTAGTTTTGTGTGAAAATGCTGTTGAATAAAATCTCAAAGAAACTCTTTTACAGCATCAGCACATGGTTTGTCTAGTCAAGCACACTGTTTTAGACGGTTTAGTGCCAGAGGTGCAGTTCTGATGTTGGCAGAAACAATATCTCTATGCATAAGAATCATATGACACATATGTATAGATCAGGAGGAGGCAGTAGACAGGATGCCCCACATACATAGATCGCTGTTCGCTGAATGTGTTTTATTTGCACATTGTCAATGCTGGTGACTTAAAGTAGGGGAAACTAGGGCTAGTTGTCACACTTTTTTGTAACATTTTTGCTTACGTTAGGGTTATTTCTATAAAATCTTGGCTACAAAAAAAAAAAGCATTTTACTGTTGTTCTCTAAAATTATTATTATTAAATTCTTGATCTTTTACAGTGCAGTGGTATTATTACTGCCATAATATAGCTCTTGTTTATGGTTACTGATTTGTTTACATTTTAAAATGTACAATTATAACGATAATTATTAAAGTTTTTAATAATCATTATTTTACTAATATTTCAGGAAACATTAAATATTTCATTTAATGAATAATCATTTAATAAATAACAATTTCATTATGTAATAATTTAGTAGTAGTAGTAGTAGTAGTAGTAGTACTGTGTAGTCATATTGAATGGGTTCCAATAAAGAATACTGTTCATGAGGCAACTCTCAAATCTTTGTCAAGCTTTTTAAACCTGACGGTTTAACTTTTGTATTATTATTGAAAAATGTGTGTTTGTGTGTGTGGTATACTGGTATTCACCACGTTATCGGGACCAAATGTCCGCAAAAGTATAATAATACTAATAAATTTGGACCTTTTGGGGACATTTTTAGGTCCCTATTAGGAAACTGACATTTGGTTTAATACTGATGCATTGACGCATATGATTCATTGACATTAGTACATTTTAAATGCCAGTTATGTCATCGTATGTCATAATATGTAGTTATAAGGTCATAATATGGCATAATATGACGTATGTCTTAATATTCTGTTATACTTAATAAGTCCTTGTTTTGCCTTTACGCGTTAGCAGCCCCGCGCGCCCCTGCATGGAATAAATCAGCGATGTCATATTCACGCACAGATGCTTGTTTCAGCACGTTCCAAAAGGACACAAATAATCAGTGTTTTGTGTCGAGCATTTGGAGGTTTTAAAGAGAAATGACATCAAAAGAAACTTCGTGGGCTCTGAATCTAATGACAGAACTTTGGAATCGTGTTCTGGAGAACAGGACCCAGCAGTGCCCGCTCAACAGCACAGATTCCCCGCCGCTGGATGATTTGGATGTGAACACGGATATTTATTCCAAAGTGCTCGTGACGTTGATTTACGCTGTGCTGTTTGCAGTCGGTTTAATCGGTAACTCCATGACCCTGTACATATCTCTCCACTGGAGATCCATCAGACATCTCCAAAGCACCGTGCATTATCACCTCGCCAGTCTCGCGGTGTCCGACCTGCTGATTCTGCTGCTGTGTATGCCTGTGGAGCTGTACAACTTCATCTGGATTCATCACCCGTGGGCTTTCGGTGAGGTGGTCTGCAGGAGCTATTACTTTCTGCGGGACGGCTGCTCGTACGCCACGGCGTTTAACATCGTGAGTCTGAGCGTGGAGCGCTACGTGGCACTCTGCCACCCGTTCAAAGCCAAGAGTCGGATGTCTCGCGGACGCACCAGGAGACTCATCTGCGCGCTCTGGTGCGCGTCGCTTATTCTCGCCTCTCCGATGCTTTTGACCATGGGGCAACTTTACGTGGGTGAAGAAAGCATCTGTACCATCGTGGCCTCCTCCAACACCGCCAGAACTGTTCTGCAGGTGGGCATGAAGTCATATTGTCAGCGATTCTTTCTTTGTTCGTTTGTGCATTTTTCATTTTTTTTTTTTTTTTTGCATTGTTTGGCATTTTAACTGGATTTATGTTTTATTTCGTTTTTTTCTGTTATATATATATGTTTATGTGTTTTTTGGGGTGGGGGGTTAAGAGACCAACATATGCAATTTATTTTCATTTAAACATTGAAATAAACTGAAATTTTCACAATTTTCAGAACGTAGAAACATTGCAATGTACAACAAAGAACATTTTCATTAATCAAATAAATTTGTGTTGATCAGTAAACTCCTTTGACAGTCAGATGTTATTGATTCTATTGAAGCACAAGATACTCTTTGCTCATTCTCAAATCGTGCTGGAGCATGTGATCAGTTTTTGTTCAGTTGTGTCAAAAATATGTATTTATTTATTTATTTTTTAACAAATATTTTGCTTCAGGTGTGAAGAAATTATTAGAATAGGGACAGGGAGGGGATGTTTTCATTCACTCGACTTTTGGGATATAATCATTACACATGCCATCCCATTCCCACTTTTTGAATAGTTTCTGTTTCAGTACTAAATGTTTTTTCCTTACAGGTAAATGCCCTTCTCTCTTTTGTTGTGCCAATGCTGGTGATTACAGTGATGAATGGCCTGATAGGACATCAACTCCAGAGAATGACCCATCATGACTTATACTGTTCAGTAGCTTCAGATCACAGCGTCACAACAGAGAAAAACCGTGAGCGATCCCTACGCCATGGTGTCAAAGTCCTACGTGAGTGAAAGAAATGCATCATTTTAATATGTTCTGTTTCTGATGACAGTATAAATTTGAAGTTCAGTTGAAACCCAACAGAATAGACATATATTTAATCACTCCACAACTGAAAGTGTCTGATAAGAGGATATCAAGGTTTAGTGTCCGATTATCATGGATAGCTCATGCGGGCAGATGCCAAACTGCATTTTAAACCAACAAGAATTTGCATTCATTCACAGCTATTCAAAAATAGTATTGATTTAAAAAAAAAAGAGGCAGTATGATTGTGCATGATTGTATTGTTAATTAATTATTTTAAGTAACTTATATTTTAGACACAATATGTAAAGCTTCCTTATCCATTTTTGCTTCGTCAGTGAAAATAGTAGTGGCAACACAGTAGTGGTGTTTCCTTACTGAATTATTCAGTGGGTTTGAACAAATCGATTGAGTAAATGATTCAGTGATTCATTATAATCACTTGCTTCATTCCTAAATGAAGTTTTTGAACAAATCAAAAACTTTGATTGACAGGTTGTCACCACCTATTGGCCAGAACTAATTTTGGTATCATTCATTATATTAGATGTCACTGGGGTGGTATTCTTTCAAAAGGTAATAATATGTACATTTAAAATACAGATATGTACTTTTAAAGTACTAATATGTACCATAAGGTGCAAAGGTGTACCTTTTAGCTTTTGTGTCTTAGGGTGTTGCCCAAGTGAAAGATGTTTACCTTTTTTTCTGAGTGTGTTTTAATCATATTTGTCAAAGGTACTAATAATTACTAGTAAAAACCTTTAATTTCTTTGAAGTTCATTGTCATTGTTTTTCTCTGTTATCAGGTGGGGTTGTTTTTGCCTTTGTTTTATGTTGGTTTCCTTATCACTGTCGTCGACTGATGTACTGCTATGTAACTGGGTGGACAAAGTGAGTTTGCATATGCATATAACAAAAAAAAAATGCTTTTCAAATAATATGCAGATTTTATAACCTTGGTTTTGTCTTGTTTGGTTTTTTCCTCCACAGTGCACTTTACGATTTCTACCATTACTTTTACATGGTGACAAATGTGCTTTTCTATGTGAGTTCTGTCATCAATCCCATCCTATACAACCTGGTCTCATCCAATTACCGCCAAGTCTTTTTCTCCACTGTCACTTACTTTTGCCATATGCACTCTAAAAGACAGAGGACTAACCAGAGCAAGAGGAGCTTACAGCTACCGCAGCAACTCCAATCGTCCCTGGTCACACCCCGTAACAGTCAGCAGACCCTTTGTCCCATGGTGATCATGGACACTATGTACTGATGTTAATTCATTCTGGATTACAATGTGTATGTGTTGCTGTATTCTTCCATCAGTGCAGAGAGAAGAACAAAGGGCGTGTAGAAAAGTTATGTGCAAAATGCAAAAGTTTTGACAGCTGTACTGCTGAATCTTAAACATCATACACTTTCTACTCACTTTTAAGTTCAGTGTTTTATAAAATGTGCAAATGTGCTGTTTCAAGTGCATATAATATGTGGGCTACTGCAGAAAAACAAGAGTGTGCTATTCTGAACATGGAGCATGTTGTTAGGCCAGATATGCCATGTTCCAATAAGGATTATTCTTTTTTTTTTTTTCTCCAAAAAGTATTACAATTTCCATCCAATTAAATATTTTAGAGCGTGTTGTCATAATGTATATTCATTAGAAATGCGCCATCAAATAAAAAACGATTTTATTAATTTGCATGATATTTCCAGTTCTTCAAATCACACTCTTAAAAACAGGCTACCTCATATATCTAGTTTTTCCAAGACAATGGGAAGCCTGGTCCTTCAAAGAAAAAAAGGGTGTTGGGGGTGTGAAATATCCTGATTTTTTTAGATTTTAAATCACTGGATGTCATCTTAAGGCCCACTTGGAAGTTATAAATATTATCTGTAGACCTCATTTGGAGTCTAGTGCTTTAAGAAGTACCTGGATGTGTGGGCACATTCTTTGGACTGATTTAATTAATTATGTTTAATATTCAAATCACATACAGTACATAGGTAAGGGGCGAAAATAAAACAGTTTATAATAACACAATTTGTCACACGTTAAAAAACAAACAGTATTTTTATACCCAGCTAAGTACATGAAGTGCAAGTGAAGTGGGTGGGAAATTGTTGAGCAGTAACAGATAGGCCTATATTAGAAAAATAAAAGATGTTTAGACTTATATAATAATTCATTTATAAACAAATAAAGCTAATTTCCATGATACTGAAAATTTGAAACTGCAGCTTAAGAATGTGAAAAAATCCAGGTCTATTTAATTGGCTATCATTACACAAGATGGCGTTTCAAAAACTAATGAGCGCTCTACCTAGATAACATTCTTGGGCATCATATGCGCATTCCAAACACACAAGAATTTTGTGTTCATCTAGACCGGGGGTGCCCGACCCTGTTCCTAGAGATCTACCTTCCTGCAGAGTTCAGCTCAAACCCTGATCAAACACAACTGAACCAACCAATTAGGATCGGAAGGAGCACTTGATAATTACAGACAGTGTTGCCAACTGCTTTCAATTTAAAGTAGCTAAAACTGGTAGCTAAATGTCACTAGATGACATCACAATGGCAAATTCACTGATCTATATAAAGATGAACCTAGATCTTTGGGCAAGATGATAACTTAGATAAGGTTTGTCCAAGAAGTTGCTATATTTGTCCCTAAACTTTTGAAAAAAGTCTCAAAAGGGGCAGGGAAGTCGCTAAATCTAGCTACAAAGTAGCTAAATTGGCAACACTGATTACAGACAGGTGTGTTTGATCAGTGTTGGAACTGAACTCAGCAGGAAAGTAGATCTCCAGGAACAAGGTTGGGCACCGCTGATCTAGATAGTGTATGTAGTGAGTATTAGCATGTAGATTTCAATTTTTGTACAGTCTAATCTCTAATTGTCATTTCATTCGAATTTCATATAAAGAAATTATTTTAACCCAAAAAGCAAATTATTCTACCTCATGGTTCTCTTTAAAAAAAATAAAAAATCTTGTATAATCCCACCTAGGCTATCTTTAATCAGATGCACATTTAAAACTGGAATATAATCTAGTAATTTCAGTCACGTGTGTTTCATGAACACATAATCCTTTCTGGATTACAATCCGCCATATTTCTCAACCCACACTAGCCCCCGGCCTCTGCTCACTGTAGGCGCTGTTTTGTTGTGAAAACGAAACTACTTTGTTTGGTCTTCCAAAAATGGACACGACTAGAAATCAGTGGTTAAGTTGTATTTACAACACTGTTCCAGAACAGTTCAACCAAAATATTCAGATGTGAGCAGCGCATGTTATGGAGGACTGTTTCCTGATCCTGGGAGAGTAGACTACAATGCCGGCTGTTCTGACTCAAAGACTGTAAGTATGTTTTATATATTTAAAGAGTTTTTATATTTTATATATTTAAAGCGAGTTTTTTGAGCAGTGTAGAGTAGGGCTTGTTGTTTGTCATTTCTCCGATCACAAATGCAGACATGTTTTTATGTTTACGTGGTGCGATGCAACTCGTAAAAAGACAGTATAAGTCATTATAATCCATAATTATGTCCTCACTGGATGCAACAAATGCCTAGTTTATAATGGGTTTTCATGTTTTTGTCTCGTCGCTCCGGCCGGACAGAGCATCACAGTATGTAAGGGGCGTAACATTTCCGTCACACGCTTGAGGTATTCGGACAATCACAACGCATTGGATAGCTGGCCAATCACAGCACACCTC
>NW_015505623.1:1190618-1194410 GCF_001515645.1 Sinocyclocheilus grahami
CTGTACATGTGGCCATTTTGTATAACACATATTCTTGGCCAACATCCTATATGTATGTCATCTATATCCTCATTGGTTAAAGGGTTGAGACTCCCCTCGACATATGCCTATATAATATCTTTGTATCTATGAATAAAGTTGAAGTATTGAGAATACCACTGAATGTGTGTTTTCTTGCTTCCCGGCCGTTATACACTTTGAGGGACTGAGAATTTTCCAGGTGGCAAAGAGAATCTATAGGGACCGATTGTTAATTACTGACAATAACAAAACGTGAAAAAAATGTATACTTTCGCAAGGCACTTTACATACCAGACCAGTATGTGGCGCTGTGATTCTGCCACAGAGATACACTGAAAATGGAGAAGAAGACTTGGAGCATGCACATAAACCTTGTATAAACCGCGCTGTATAAAAACTCAACACAACAAGAAAACAAACATTGAACAATACATTTATTAATCTGTGTTAATGTTATTAAATTAAAGACAATCGTTCATTGTTTGTTCATGTTGTTGTTGCTGTTACATGACGTAGCGGTGTCTGACTAGGGGCGAGACGTGGGGTGATGACATCATCGTTTCACAAAATATATGGATTGGCTGTACACACGAAAACACAAGGGTGTCGTTTTCAGATTTATCCACTCTGGGACCTGGTTTCAAAAAATAGCAGTTTCACGCTCCCAAAACGCCGGATCCATCTGGACGAAATGCCGATACAATACAAAACCTTTACGTATACAGTTAAATGCGTCTCTGTGTGGACGGGGCCCATAGGCAGCAGTAACCAGATAGCTAGGAACAGGTGTGCTCAATCAGGCATAAGTCCAGGCAGTGGCTTGTGGGAAATGAAGTCCATGACAAAATGACAATTACATGGAATGGAGTGCCCTCAGGTGGACAATCAGAGCACTTCATCTGACTATCATTACAGACAGGGAGGCGGTTAAAGCAAACAACAGCTCCATTTGGTTCAAGATGAGCCAGCTGTTATACCTCTACACAATTCCAAATGCTAACAAAAAACCCACATAAAAAAAAGAAAAATCAAAGGTAGAAAAATCAGAGCAGTGATTAATACAGGTGCAGGTGTCAACATTCTAGATTAGAAAAAAAACCTTCAAGTCTCTGTGTGATCCACTTGTCCCGAGTAAAGCAGATGTGACTATTTTTGCCTATGCGTCCCAGACTCCTCTGCCTGTGTAACCCCTCCAGGCCTAACCGGCCTGCTCCGAGCTGGACTTGAACCTGGGTCGCTGGCATGGTCGGCGGGCGTGCTAACAAGGACGTAAGGACTGCAGCCTCCAGTGTCAGTTGCTAGTGTGTCTTTTGAGATCGGGGACTGAGGGTTACCTGCACAGCACTTACCAGCTGGTCCTTGTTACACCTGTCCTTGGAAAAAGTTACAGAAGTACGTGAAACAAAGTCACAATTTCTCACAAGGGAGGAAGTACCACATTATTTAGTTACAATACTGCTTATAAGTTAGGTCTTATCAAAGTAGTGAACAGAGTGAAATCCAAACAAGTCTTGAACATCTAAATTCACCAGGTGCCTGTCCACATTTCCCACAATACACCCAATGTGAACTGCCTTGTTGCTGAGTATATGATAACCACCATGATGCTGACAAATGGAAAGACTTTCAAGTTAAACTTCACATCAATAAATCTATCACCCCAGTTAGTCAACCTCATCACAGGGTCCCCTTTCACATCAGGAAACGCACAGAGACTGAGCTTACACGACTAGAAAAACTGGACATTATTGAAAATGTGGAAGGCCCAAACCATGGGTTTCCCCTGTTGTTGCAGTGCCGAAAACAAAAGATCCAGATGCTGTTCAGATCTGTGTGGATATGCGTTTACCAAGTAAAGCCATTTAAATACAAAGACAACTGACACCTATGGCCTCAAGATACATAACCACTTTTTCCACTCATGTAGGCTTTAGACGCTACAAGCTTGATTTTGGCATATCCTAAGCTGCTGATCAATCAATCCAACACATGTGTGTGACCTACATTTCTGTGGTTCTGCTGTAATCCTAAAATCTCCTCCTTGTTTCACACTACAAATACAAAAGCTGTCACACTAAATTAATATAATATAGAATATGTAAAGATAAAGTAAGCATGAAACTGAATCACTTATTTGAAAGTCATGTTCATTTTTGTCATAAACAACATTTATGAACATTTTTCAGTTTTAAACATGAAAAGTCTAGAGTGGAGTTTTAAGGAACATGTGAATAATCACTAATATTTTAGTTACATACTTCTCCTTTGCATTCATTGATCATTATTAAGTGCTTTAAACAATAACTGAAACGTACCTACTTACTGCAGAAATTTCTTTGTTCATTTCAACTGAGCTGGCCTCATTAACAATTTATCATTAGATCAAATGTAATTAATTCCCATTTAGATTGAGTTATCTGAGCTTATGCATGGTCTGTTTTTGCTTTGCAACCTTAAATTTCTTACAGTTTTTTTATAATCAAGGCTCATTTTGTCAAAACACAACACACAATTCACAGATCCACACACACAAGTAGCAGAACACCTCAGATCTTTTGCAAAATGAAACACTTCATTCAAAACTTTCCATTAATTTAACAAAACCCAACTTTGACACCGTATGGAACACATATGGTTCATACATTCTGATTCTGTTTGATTAAAGTCCAGCTCACACAGTGCGATTTTGCCCACGATTTGGTCGTCTGAGACACATTTTGAAAATCCTAAAAGATTCCTATAATCCTTGGCTAAAATCTGTAGTCTTTGATTGTTAGTTTGACATGTTCACCGACAGCCGATTAATGGCCATTGCGATCGAATTTTACCTCCGATGAACTTCTGGCAGTGTCAGAAGATTTGGCGCACAGTCCTGCAGTGTGACATCTCCTACGACGAACATCAAACTGTCTCCGTTTTTCAAGGCAAGCCATGATCAGAATTAATGCTAGAGATCTGCCATAAACTCCGGTGCTCCCGTCCTCCGCTCACGGAATTCATCTGATATGTTGCCTTTGCTATGATAAACACCAGTTGCGCTGCTGTTTTCATGTGGATGTGTAGTGCTGCCTACACTATTCTTCTTAAATACGCCGGTATTGCCACCATTCATATACTTTTAATGATAGCCAACATTACAGCCCTGCATGCAAATGCAGCTCACAGTCACTGAACCTGTATGGGTTGATAAGGTAAAACTCTGGACAACTTTTCTTGCGCTCACCCGTTTTTACGCGTCTTGACTGTCGTACAGTCTGACATTAATGACAACTGAGATCCCACAGTGTGACATGATTATCATGTTCGTACAGTCTGACAAGTAGAATCCTAAAGGACTTTATATATATTAAAAAATAAAAAAAGCGCAGTGTGAGCCCGGCTTAATTTACACACTGCTGTGCTCTTAAACACTTGTAACTTTTATACTTTTCTAATGATATAGTCTGGGTTTGATTTTTTCAGAGATATTGTTAAAGTACATGAATATATATTAAAAAAAATATATAAACACAAGACCAGTACTGTACATTGATGAAAATATTTCTCACCACATTGTAAAACCATTCAATACATCCATGCTTTTCCAAAGGTTGCATTTTGCACTGAAAATCAAAACATATTCTAAATACAATATAGTACACAAACAGAAACATGTGGAGACAAAAAAGCATGAGTTTAAAGTAAAAAAAAAAAAAATAGAAAAACATCCTAAGCATCATCTCTTCACCTAGCTGGATCTGGCCATAGCACTTTATCCACATCACAGGCGAT
>NW_015505623.1:1194420-1195963 GCF_001515645.1 Sinocyclocheilus grahami
TTGCATTTTGCACTGAAAATCAGAACATATTCTAAATACAATATAGTACACAAACAGAAACATGTGGAGACAAAAAAGCATGAGTTTAAAGTAAAAAAAAAAATATAGAAAAACATCCTAAGCATCATCTCTTCACCTAGCTGGATCTGGCCATAGCATTTTATCCACATCACAGGCGATGTCCTCTCTCGCAAGACAGCGAGGGAAGAATCTTCTTGAATGGCGAATCCATCCTTGCACAGACCCTGCATCAATTAGGTCACAGGCCTTGAATGAGGGGTATCCTGACATAGGGCTGGAGATTGTAAACCTTCCACCGCCATGCCGAAAAAAACTCTTCAATGGGGTTGAGGAAGGGAGAGTATGGTGGGAGGTATTGGAGTGAAAATTGTGGATGATCATGAAACCAGTTTTGGACCAGAGCAGATCGGTGGAAAGATACATTGTCCCAGATGACAATGTATCTCATCTGCTCTGCATCCATTTGTTCTTCTGCTGTGACAATGTTGTGAAGTCTGTCTAAAAATGTGAGAATGTGGGCCGTCTTGTAAGTGCCTAACTTGGCATGGCGGTGGAGGATCCCATTCTGCGTGATTGCAGCACACATTGTGATGTTGCCTCCACGTTAGCCCGGGACATTCAAAGGCTCTATATGGCCAATGATGTTTCTCCCTCTTCTTACTCCAATCAGGTTAAACCCAGCCTCTTCCATGAAGATAAATTCATGTGGGATTGGATCAGCATCAATTAGCAAAACTCTGAGAGAGAGAAAAAAAAGAGAACATGTAAAAAGGTTCCGTGTGCAGTGGACAATACTGAAGTGTACATTACTTACCTCCACGTATTCATGCCGTAGGTCTTTTACTCTTTCAGAATTTCTTTCAAATGGCACTCTTGAAGGAGTCGCCCCAGTGTTGATAGAGAGACCTGATCAACATTATTGAAAACTGTGGTCATTCAGGATATTTGTCTGAATTTCTCTGAGACGTATCGCATTATTGGCCAAAACCATGTTTATGATAGCTCTCTCTTGTTCCTCTGTGAATATGGGGCCCCTTTCTCCTCTACGTTCTCGACCCTAAATCCTATGTAGATCAATCAAAATACATGTTACAGTAAATGTCACAAGACAGCACACAAGACATTGTCTCAAACATGGAACACAGTGAATGGTACCAAATAGTACTGATGGAGGTCATATAGTAGGCTATGTTGTACTGTACACAGCAGAGAAAATTGTTTTTTACCTGTGCTCTTGTCGAAATGTCCGAATTACTGTAGCAACAGTATACCTGCTGAGGTTGGGCTGAACTCTCTGTCCAGCCTCTCTCAATGTCAACCCATGGTTTACAACATGGTTAACCAAGGTTACTCGAATAGCATCTGATAAATTTGGTCCCCATCTTCTTTGTCCACGTCCTCCAGGTCTACCTCTTCCTCTCGCTACCCCCCTATCTCTATGGGCTGTCCCTCTCATCCTAACTCTTCCTCTTACTATGACATTGCCTTCCATTTTTGTTGAAGACAGGTAAACTCACCTGTT
>NW_015505623.1:1195973-1203090 GCF_001515645.1 Sinocyclocheilus grahami
AATGTGCTTATAGTTGTGCAGATCTGGGCTGAGGTTTTGCTCCTCTGTGTGTTATTTTCCATTTTAGTGTGTAAGCAATCGTAAAAAACTGTAAGCATCTCTCTTCTGTTCAGTGTTAACAGGTTGAGTTAGAACAATGTGTTATAATTTCTTCATAGTATAATGCTCAGGTTAAAACTACATTTATTATTATTATAATGTCCAGGGTATAATGGCTAGGTTAAAAACAGAAATTATATTATATATAGTTTGTGATATTAGCTTACTTTGCGGCAAAAGCATTCTCTGTTGACTTTTATTATTTGATAAATAAAAACTTGTCTTGATAAGTTATGCAAATGGTTAATTATTTGAATGACTACATCACAAAGAGTCAAGTCTTGTAAAAGCATTAGATTGAAAACATTGACTTTTCATAAAAGTGTGTAAATAATAGAAATGCAGTTCAAAATTGCCTTTCTGTATATGCAAATGTTCTTTAAGTATTTAATTTGTGTAGCTAAAGCATGTATTCACTATACTCCTAATTACAAGAAGAAGAAGAAAAAACTGCTCTTAAGCTGGGTGTGCGACAGGTATGGCTGTGGAATGGGGTTTGGCCGAGGAAAAATTTTCAGTCAAATTGGGTCAGCACGAACTGGGTTAAGCAAATTTTAAAATGTAAAGTATATGAAAACAGCATGTTGCTGTTTTTTCCCTAGTCCATTTGGAATCTATGAATTTTCTATTGACAAGTTTTTAGCCTCTGGGGAGAGCATTAAGCAGTTTTAAATACTCCAAAAAATAAAAACATCACAGCATTCACCTCAACAGTTGCTGCATAAAATCTCTAAATATATATACACCCACATCACAGTCATTACAGTTTATTTGTTTAACCATATCTAAACCTGAAATCCGTTGTGATTCTAATCCAACAGTAAAAACCCTGCTGATAGTTCAGAAGGTTAAAGTTGGTTTCACAAGAGTTTGATTTATAAATTCAAACATTTGTATAACATATATATATATCTATTTAAAAATTATTGACATGCTTTATGAGTTAAATATGGAAATGGACATTTGAATCAGCGAATATAGTGGTTTAAGCAAATAGAAATATGTTTTAAGAAAATTAAGTCTTGAATATGAGCCTGACATTTTTCAAATGATTAGCCACTACACACATAGTCTGTTTCACGACCAACAGTCTCTATTAAACCATGCTTCTCAGTTGCATTTACATTTTTTTGTGGGCTTTACTAATTGTTTCTTTTTCAAAATTTCTTGGTCAACATCAGACTTCATCTTGGAGGGAGATTACTTATTGGGTGGTCTTTTCCCTTTACATGAAATTGAACAGGAAACAACCCTGTTTTCAGCAGAGACCACCGAATGTTTCAGGTAAGCAAGGACCTTTCACCAGTCTAGGGTTATCAATGCACAGTATTTTAAATTAAAGCAGCATTTTCTCAAAGTCCTCATTACTAAACTGAATATTCAATTACATGCTATTAACTTCCTCACTGATGTTTTCAAGGCACATTTCCTCAAAATCTGGATATCACATGTTGCAAGTAATGAGGTTTGCTGTTGAGGAGATTAATAACTCCACCACTCTTCTGCCCAATGTTTCTCTGGGCTATGAAATTTTTGACTATTGTTCTAATACAAAAAATTTCAATTCAGCCTTAAGTTTCATCTCAAAGAATGGCTCAATAAAACCTAAAGAAAAACTCAACAGTTCACCAGTCTAGGGTTATCAATGCACAGTATTTTAAATTAAAGCAGCATTTTCTCAAAGTCCTCATTACTAAACTGAATATTCAATTACATGCTATTAACTTCCTCACTGATGTTTTCAAGGCACATTTCCTCAAAATCTGGATATCACATGTTGCAAGTAATGAGGTTTGCTGTTGAGGAGATTAATAACTCTACCACTCTTCTGCCCAATGTTTTTCTGGGCTATGAAATTTTTGACTATTGTTCTAATACAAAAAATTTCAATTCAGCCTTAAGTTTCATCTCAAAGAATGGCTCAATAAGACCTAAAGAAAAACTAAACAACTATCAGCCTAAAGTGATTGCTTTAACAGGACCATATGGAAGCACAAGAACTATGACTATTGCACCACTGTTCACAATGGACCTTATACCAATGGTAAATTATGTGTCTTTTTATACAGTATACATAATAAAATACTTGCACACTTTCTTCCTACCTTTTGTTTAGGACTTCCAAGCTACTACATATATATAAATGTCTTCTCTTTCAAAGGTGAATTATGGAGCTTCTAGCTATGTCTTAAGCGATAAACATCAGTATCCTTCTTATGTAAGAACAATTCCTATCAACAAAGACCTGATAGAGATGATTATTCACATCATACGGTGGTTTGGATGGAACTGGGTTGCCTTTCTTGGTAGCCAAGATGATAACAGTTCAGATGGTCTAAAGCTGTTTAACAAGTATATAAGCAATACTGGCATTTGTTTGGCCTATCAAGAGGGTCTTAGTTCAAACGCAAACTACAGTCTAACACTTAAAAAGATTGACATGCTCAACATCAATGTTATTGTAGTTTTTGCTTTGCCACAATACGCAAGCAAATTCATCAAAGCAGCTATAGCTAACAACATCCAAGACAAAGTATGGATTGCAAGAAATGCATGGGCTATGAATCAACAGCTTCCAAGAGAGCCAGGAATTGCAAAAATTGGCACAGTCATTGGCATTGCAGAGAGACTGTTGTCATTCCCCGGATTTAATCAATTTGTTTATAAAGCCAGAGGAACAACTGATGTTGGCCACAATGATTCTGAGGGTGCAATCAAGAGTAAGACATGTAATCAAGATTGTGATTACTGCTCATTGTTGACTGCAGAAGAGATTATAAATGAAAATCCCACATTCTCCTTCTCCATCTATGCTGCCATATATACCATAGCTCATGCATTACATAAAGTTCTGCAGTGCGACATGAATAAACGCCACAAAAATAAAATGGCCAAGCCATACATGGTAAGTGAACTCATGTGAATCCATGACAAGTTGAATCAGTATTATTATACTTTATATTGCATTATCGCTTACATTATTGAATTATTATGCAATAATTTAATAAATGAGCAAAACAAAAGTAATATTAATGTTATTAATGTTATAGTAATATGATATTAATATATTATAACATTGATGATAGTTATATTACTATACATTATTTGTCTTTTTATTTCTTTACACACTTCACAACAGCTTCTGGAGGAGATAAAGAAGTTGGATTTTCCACTCAGTGGTCGTCAGGTGAAATACAATAAAATTATGATCCAACCATCAGTTATGCAGTTGTGCTCTGGCGCACTGATGTGAATCCTCCACAGTTTGAGATGGTGGGCACATATGAGAAACTTCCAGAAATTACTTTTACCATTGATAACTCTCTCCTTCCCTGGCATAACAATGGTCCAGTAAGTCTTTTTCTTTTTTTTTGAGCCTCTATCTAAATATTTAGCTTTGTAGATACTTGTAGTACAGTTTTCTCTACCAATTTTACACATTTTTTCCACATGAAAGTCAACTAACAGACTTCTACTTTAGCAAAATTCAATTTATCGTCATGATGAGTGAAAAATGAGGTTTGCTGTTGAGGAGATTAAAGGGGTCATGCACTGCCTTTTCTTATTATTTTGTACTGTTCTCTGAGATCCACTTATAATGTTAGCATGATTTTCACATTAAAAAACATAATAATTTAGAAGTAATAGACTGTTTTCTATCCTATTTTGACCCCCTCAATCGGAACACTCCATTTAAATAGGCGTGGTGGATTGTAGACTGCATGACTGGCTAACTGTTGTGTGTGTTTGACAGCCTACATCCTTCACAGATGGTCACTGCTGTGATTTAGGTTAAAAATGCATAAATACTCAGTACATATCAAACAATCTGTAATAACAGACAAAGCAATAATGACCACGCAATTAAAAACAGTAATGCGGCACATTACTGCCGGACCCAATATAGTCGGCACAGCATTGTCTTTTCATTTAAATCTTTCTGAAAAAAATCCTGTGTCAAATTGTGCCTTGTTTATAAACAAATCAATGGTAACATGAAGTGAACAAAGGACTAAGTTCTTACTGATGTGTCCACTCTTTCCTATTGTTGGGATCAGAAGGAAGGTAATGCAAAGACTGTTTTTCCACAACTTGGCACTGTACATCATCTTGTCTTCGGAGCCATCTTTATCGTTTGGTTTCTGCACAGACCTGTGTTTGCCTCTCTTGTTATTTACCTACTATTTGTGCAAATCGGTGGGCTGGGCTGAACAGGGTGATGTGTGATGTAGAAGCAGGCTTTGATTTTCTTCTGCGGAGGCAGTGTTTAGCTACTCTATTACATCATAAAGAGGCACATTCCGCAACCTGTCGTTTTGGCAGATTGGTTTCAATATAAGCTGTTTTTAGACTAACAAGAAAGTTTTGAGTTCTGAAACGTACAGGATGTTTTTATAGTACAATGACTTTTTATATGTCGAAAGATCAAGGGAATTTTGATTTCCCTTTAAAGGGGTCATGAAATTAAGAATCAAAATGTTCTTGATATTTACACATATGAGAGGTTACACTGCAATAAAAACATATTACAATTTGCAAAGCTCAAAACTAACTCCTCGGGTTAAAATATTAGTTATTGTTACTCTTCTGAACTGCCAGTATTTGAAATCGGTACAATCATGATGTCACAATTTGTGGTGTTTGTACGTAACAAAATACGTTAGTTCCTACACACAAATCCATGTCTGTCCAGCAATCACAAGAGCTAAACTACTATTAAGTAAAGATAGGACTTTTGGTGCAAACAAACTTCCTCATCTAGCCTTGAGAAGCAATATAAAAATCTGAAACTGCATTTCATGACCATCATGGTCAGCACAAGCTTGGTGGCGTTATCCGCTCAATGTTTCAGAGAACCGGGGGTTATGAACAGTGGAGATATGGACAGCCCCATGGTTGCACAATGCGCTCACAGTAGCCGCGTTTTCACTGTCAGGCCAAAAGCGGACATGCTAGTGCATGCCAGGGCCAGTTGCATTTTCATTCTCACTTCTGGGGCTTGATTGTGCCTCATCTGTGCTTCCTTGGGGCCAACCCCCGGCATTTTTGGGCCTGCCAAATACCTTGGGCCAAAACAAGCAAACTGGGTCTAGAGGAGTGGTCATGTTCAAAGCCGGAGTTTATACGAATCAGGAGACAGTCATCATGGCTTCTCATTTCCCATGTTTTTATATCAAGCTATCAGTTAAAATCAGCATTTAAAACATTTAAAACATTTTTAAAATATTTTTTAATTAACCTTCAGATACAGGCAAGTGTCTGAAATAACTTACATTATCATTCTGTTCATTGTGTGAGGCAGACATTTATTATATGCGATGCCAAAGGCTATGCATGTTAACCATCTAAATTAAAATAAATACACATTATGCTTATGAAAATACCAGAGACCACTGGAGGAGCTTATCTGGAAGAAATTTAACACAAATCATATGTGATTATAATTGTGTATTTATTTGGTTTCTTGTTCTATCTTTGTCCCGTGTCTTTGTTAATATCGGGCTTCTGCATCCGCATATGTAATACATTTCATATCAGTTTAATAACTCGTACATTTTTCCCCTCACTGGTGAAATGGTGATGTTGTGTGACATTTGCTGCAGAGAGGAATGTTAAGCTTGAGGTGTGAGGCCACTGGCCCTGCCCGACTCATTGTTAGCCCTGGCTCGCACTGGGCCAACAGTGGAAAAGCGGATAGTGAGGCCTGGAAAGCCAGAGCATGGTCAAAGAGGCAACGCTAGATGTTACGGGTCCCACAGAACACGTAGGCAGATTAAAAGTACCTGAATTATCAGGAGAAAACGCAAGGACAAGTAAGCTTCTGTGGCTTTCCTCAGGCGCAGCTCAGTAGCGTCTAAGGTAAACAATGCGCATCACCATGGCAACCTACAGCGCTTACTTTCTCTGGTGGTTAGAGCTGTGTTGTTTCAAACTCAGTCTTTAGTGGTGATAATTAGTAAGTGACTCAGTATACCATAAACTTTTCACATCATACATAAATAAATACATACATGAATAAATAAATAAATAAATAAATATTAATAACCAATCAAACATTACAACTGTGAATACACAGTGGTTTATAACACACTCCCCAGCAAAGAGATGATGGCCCCTGCCAACATATTCTTTCATCATAACGCCTCTTTTATTTTTACTCTTCTAGTACCCGATTGCCATAGGAGGTACCCAACATGGAAATGTGACTTGTGGCGTAAGAATAGAGTAAGGTGCACTAATGCAAGATGTAATAAGGTAAGGTGGAATGTGGTATGGTCCAACTTGGTGAGATGATAACCCCCAATATGGTGTCTGATTTATTTCGTAAGTCTCTAAACTGTTTACTGTTGAGTGTGACTGAATTGCTGGCTGACCTAGCATTTCATAAGCTAACCTTGGTGTGGGCCTCCTGTCACGTGTGGATCTTCGGACTTGGCTTGTTTGGTCAATTTAATCTGAACTTAAGGTAGGTATTTTTAGAACTTCTTGCATAGGTATATCACCTTCATTTATAAGACTACATTCTCTCTCGCCCTGTTCCTCCTCTTCTTCAGGTCGTTCTGCCAGTGTTTCTGTTCATGTCACTTGTCTTTCAAAGGTAAAATAATTTTCATCAGGGAGATTACAGGTAAGTCTTTCATTTTCTGTAGGTTGTTCTCTCCGAATCTCTGTCCGTTTTCTTGGTCTTTCTCTTTCAGGTTGTTCACAGGATTGCCATCGCAGAGGATCACAGGTAGGCATGTTGTGCTCCCAGGGTCTCTGTCCACTGTCTTTGTCTTTCAGGTTGTGTATGGTATCGTTGTCGTGGAGGATCACAGGTAGGTTCCTTGGCAGGTTGGTTAATGGTAAGTCTTTGGTTGTTCTCTCGGGTGTCTTGTTCCCTTAGCCAATAGTAGTTCTCGTCATCCTGCTCCTCATCACTATCAGAGTCACAAGGTGATCCTGTCTCATCTTGTGGTCTTGTTTGGTTTCTTTTGGTCCTCTATTTAGATGCTCCCTCTGGCATCTCTACTGGTAA
>NW_015505623.1:1203764-1204699 GCF_001515645.1 Sinocyclocheilus grahami
CCCCCCCCCCCCCGCTACATTCCAAGTGCAGATGGTCAATGGATACTAATTCGACTGGGGAGCTAGTACTTATACTACTCATTGGAGCTCTCTCGTGTATCACTGGCTTCTTCTGTTTGATGCAAGGACATTTTCGTGTAACGTATGTCTCGATGTCTTTCTTCATGTATGGCCAATAGAATTGGTCTCTGGCAAGGTGTACTACTCTCTCCACTCCCACACGGTCCGTGTCATCATATAAGTGCTGGAATACTATCTGCTTGTATTGAGCTGGTAGGATGAATTGACGTTGTTCAATTCTTCGTCGTGTTCAGTTCTTCTGTACACTTATCCTTCCTCCAGGTGTAGTCTTGACCATTCGTGCATTAGTTTCTTTACAGGTCCACTGGCTTTGTGCCTCATGTCATTAGTGATGCTTGCATTGGACCCTTTTAGCCTAATAATCTCACCAACAGCTGGGTCCAGTCTCTGTGCCTTCTGCAGTTCATCATGACTTAGCTTTCCTAAGACTTCACCAGCATCACTCTCAAGTCAATCTTCCTGGACCTTGTTAAGAGCAGCAATCCAAACAACATCCTTTTGTTCTGCAGCCCTAGTACCCTCCCATATGGTTTTGATGATCTCACTAGACAACTCTTCTGTGCACTCTGTGATATCCTGGTTGATATCTAATGGGCACCGGGAAAAAATGTCTGCATCAACATTCACCTTTCCAGGTCTATACCTTATATCAAACCTGAAGTCTGAGAGTTCTCCAACCCATATACTGTATACCCCACAGCATTGAGTTTGGTAGTACTCATTATGTAGGTCAGAGGGTTATTGTCTGTATAATCTGTAAAATGCTGGGCATAAAATAGATAGTCCTGAAACTTTTCACAGATTGCCCACTTCAGTGCAAGGAAATCAAGTTTGCCTGAATGGAGTCTGTATTG
>NW_015505623.1:1206424-1206835 GCF_001515645.1 Sinocyclocheilus grahami
AGGAGAGGAGTGACTGATATACACTAAGGTCAGTAGAGTTTTTTTATTTGCGCCACTTCATCTCTGCAGTCCTGAGTCTAGAGCGATGTTCCTGGAGAACATCAGACAGCCAGGGGACAGAGGAGGTGGTGCGTGCTGGTCTGGATGAAAGGGGGCAAAAGTTGTCTAAGCAAGATGTTAGAGTGGAGCAACAAATATGTTTGTGTCCAGTGCTGAAAACTAAGAGGGTGGAGAAAGTGAGGATGAAACCATAGAGGATAGGTGAGTGGGAGAGAGTGAGCGTAGGTTACGCCGAAAGGTGACCTATGGAGGAGTGTGTGTTGTGTCCAGAGTCAGTGTGAGGTTAGAAGTGGTCTGAGGTGTGTAACAGTGTAACTAAAGTGTTGTCAGTTGAGCAGTAGTGTGTGTAGA
>NW_015505623.1:1208350-1209502 GCF_001515645.1 Sinocyclocheilus grahami
GCAAAGCCATGTGATACGCACAAGAACAAATGCGACGTCAGCACACCTTTACCACAGTAAACAAAATGTGTGCTAGCAAAATGTGTGCTAGCAATGACAACCACGCTAAAATCTAATGAGAAAAGATACAAAACACTTGCAGACTGCTGTCCTCTTCTGCTGCTCGACAGCTTCTACTAGCAAGTACTTGCAAACAAGGTCAATTATACCTAATTTACCTTACATTTCAACAGGCATTTACTTCCAGTTAGATCTGCTACTCTGTTCTGTTTTGAGTTTATTCTTTCTAGACGGAAGAGCAGGCTGCACTCTTTGCATTGGCTTCATGCGCTCTGTTCTCTGGAGACCTTCCTCCAGTTGACGATATCAGCTCAACAAGCTAGTACGTATTCCTTGTGCCCCTCGTCCTTTTGCCACATCCAATGGCCCTGTGTCCTTCTCCACAGATAAAACAATGGTTGCATGAGCTGTTACTCTCCTCTATACACCTTGGACACCCGTATGGCCCTCCTCTTCTCACTGGCGTTGGCCTACATACAACATGTGAACCAGCTCCCATCTGTGCAGAGCAGTGACATGGCTCTTTAGCTTGTTTCAAAGGCTCCTAAGACCTAACCTTACTTTAGCAGAATCCATCGCAACTGCATACCAAGTTGAGTCTGCATCAGTACAAACAAAGGCCATAGGAGAGCAGAGCATTCCTGTGCAAGCCATTCAAATTCAACAAAAGGCTTAGCAGCGCAAATAGCAAAGAACCGAAAAGATTACTCCAAAACCTCATGCACCTGTTGCGCATGTATGCTCATGTTTTCGTTTTGGTTCTAGTGGACACTTGACTAATGCAAGGGACTGCCCAGCAACTAGAGCAGTGTGTAAGAACTGTAAAAAGAAAGGACACTTTGCACATGCATGTCGTTCGACTCCAACACACTCTTAGAGAAGTTGCCTTACCTGAGTAAATAAAATTTAGTCCAGCGCGCTAAATAAAATTTAGTGTGATGTGGACATCCAAACGCCAAAATCCATTTGCAACTGTGTAACTGACTGTGGACATCGGCGCATCCGTCTTAGTTCTGCCTCGATCTGTGTATGAAGATCATTTGAAGAGCACACACCTGCAGCCATAGAGCGCACAATTAGTTACTTACTCAC
>NW_015505623.1:1210468-1210844 GCF_001515645.1 Sinocyclocheilus grahami
ACTGTACATTATTGCAGGTCCTCTATGCCCCGCCTCTCTCAAACATGCCGAACACCACGAAGCCCCCTCCTTTGACAAGCGCAGTCTGCTCTGATTGGCCAGCTGACCCAGTGCATTGTGATTGGCCGAACACCACAAGCATGCGTCGGAAATGTAACGCCCCTTACCATAATTGCGAGCTTCAGCTTTCAAAGTAAATATCAATACAGTTAATAATGTCGTTAGTTTTACCATCAGTTCAAGCCCGAAAGGGCAACAGAGTGGCGTGACAGACACAGTGATGATGCAGTACACAAGCCGCGGTTAAGACAGCTGACGTGCTATGATTTCTGACAGGCAGTTCACTCTCCTGTGATGTGACCCTGTTCCCCACACA
>NW_015505623.1:1210854-1211738 GCF_001515645.1 Sinocyclocheilus grahami
AACTCCGCATTTGAACAGTCAATAGCAAATACTCAAACTAATTACAAAACATACTTACAGTCACTGATTCAGAAGCGCCAGATTGTCGTAGCAAAGTCGGAATTGACCCTTTAAAAACTTTTTTTTTTAGAAATAGCCTTTGTGCACAGCCAGCCTTGTACTCTTCTAAGTAAAAAAAAACTGTCGTCCATAAAATGTGTTGCACAAATTCGAACATCTGGGTTGTGCTGTTCTGTTGTAAATAAATCTTAACCAATGATTCCTAATTGCATCTACTTCCGGAAGGCCAAATAAAGTGCTTTTGCTTTTGTACTGAATCACACAGCATCTCCCTGACATGGCTGCATCAACACTACTGCTGTTCCTGAAACCATGCCTTCTTTCTTTGCGTGCACATTTGGGTGGCATTATGCTAATGTTTCCACATAGTGATGTAGACATGTGGGGGCGTGTTAGAATGAGCCATTTTATGTAGGCGTGGTTGAATCAACTTTTATAAAGAATATCTCTTTGGATTTGAGACTTTAGTCTTTGCAACTTTACAGATCTTCTTTATGCACCAAGCGCTTGTAACACTCCAAAGAGAAAGGAAAACTTGAAATCGCTTGAAATACTGAACAAAATTATAATCGCAACACTTTTGTTTTTGCCCCCATTTTTCATGAGCTGAACTCAAAGATCTAAGACTTTTTCTATGTACACAAAAGACTTATTTCTCTCAAATATTTGTCACGAGCTGGGCTTGAACTCGGGTCTCTGGCATGGTAGTTTGAGAGATCTACCACTACTCCACAGGAGTGGTAAAGGTGGTCCCAAACGAAACACTTTAGGCAGTTTCCCAGGAAGTGAAGATTTATTTAAAAAAAAAAAACAGTCTTTGCAAG
>NW_015505624.1:0-1595 GCF_001515645.1 Sinocyclocheilus grahami
CACGTCTCATCTGTCTGAAAGAGAGGTTTGATGCAATCTGAAGGCTCACGTTGATCTTTGCTGATGTTGATTGATGAAAAAGAACCAATTTACGTCAGAGAATCTTGGTGAATGGAAAAGTCAAGGCCAAAGGCCTGGCACAATACTTAGGATGTCCTGGAGCGTTGTAGCTCACATTTTCATCTTCTCAGAATTCAACCAAACCACCGACTCCGGGGCGGGTCACTGATGTGAGGCCTTTAAGGCCTGAGAAGATTCACGCCTCTCAAGATGGGCTTGTCCAATGAGAAAGGCTGAAGTCCCAAGCTGGGATTTGGAAATACTGGGGATTTGTATGACCCTTTGTTTGGAAGCATGGTAATTTGCATAAGGAACTTGAATCGAAATTACTAAAGATTCTCAGGACACTAATATATTGCCTATGTACCAACATATAATATACACTCTCGTTTAGATCATCAGAAGACTAATTCATAGATACTAAACATGGTAGGATTACATATAGGTAAGATGACAGAAACGAGTGGTTCCATCACAAGCCGGCATAAACAGTATACAATAAAACGACAACATACACAATGACCTGAAGGATATGTGTGTTCATTCAAAGAAAGGTTTTCCTATTAATTAATTAGAGAATAGTCAATTTTTGGGCATTGTGTGTCTTTCCTAAGGGTAAATGACGTGTGAGTTTTCTCTGCTTGCATTCCTTTGAGCAATAAAACCAGTGATATCAGCCTTGGTTGCCATGGAACCAGAGGCCTGTTCTGCTTTCCTGAGGTGTTACGCATTTCGGGGGAAGGGTCCATAGGTCCTCATATGGCTTGTTAACTGAGGGGTGTTACAGAGTATTTGTTAAATATAGCTAACAAAATATATATTGTGTGTTTGATTGGTCCAGACGCTACACAGATTTTTAGGTTAAATTCATTAGCAAAGTACCAGCAAAACATTTACAATCTATCAAAACCGCTCATCTACAAATAAAATGTGATTAAAAGCTCAAACTTTCATTAATAAGAGCTCAAATCTATAGTTAGCTTACCTCTAATAGTTAGCCTCTATAGCTAGTTAACGGTTGTGATGCTAACTCTTTTTGAAGACACTAAACCATTCCTGTAAAGATTCAACAGAAACGTGTTAATTACATGTAAGAAAGTGTCAGGAATGGTTGTATGTATTATTTGTGTAATTTTAGGGACTAAACTTATCTGAAAGCAGTGATAACTGCAGAGAGATGGACTCTCGCTACCTGTCAATTGAGTGAGTTGACACCCCGTTTCCATAGTAACCCCCTCTGCTCCAGTTTAAATGCGATTTGAATGCTCAGCGAGCGCCCATTGAAACACATTAAGGTTACGCATTTACATAAACAGTACATAAAAGTCAAATAAAATGTCCTGAAACTTCCTCATGTATTGTTTAAGTGGATAGTAGGCCTACATCAAACTGTAAATTGAATGAGAATATGAAAGCAGTGAATGCAAAACATTGTTTGAAGTCAGTTATATCTCAGTATATCTCAATATATCAGTGTATATATATATATATATATATATATATATATATATATATATGTATATAACAAAAGGATA
>NW_015505624.1:1700-9307 GCF_001515645.1 Sinocyclocheilus grahami
ATATATATATACATATATATATAAAACAAAAGGATATACTATTCTATAATATAAGATATAATATCATATATATCATATAATATGAGTCATGAATATAATTACACATATAAACATATAATTAAACATGCAACATGAGTTTTATGTTATGCATTTTCAAAATATATTTCAATATATTTAACAGTGTTTCACATATATGTGAATATATTACCTATCTGTATGGGAAAAAATTGGGATTTTACTCAATGTGAAATGGATTTTAAATGTGGGTCAAGAAGATCGGCCATACTTATGTGGCCCACATATCTATATTTGACATCTGGGCCAGATACTACATTTGACATCTGGCCCATGTCTTGTGTGCCGTCTTAAACCCGGTACCATCTCTGCCAAACCCGGGCCATGTTTGGCCCACATGCTGTATGCCAGTGCCGGATGAATGCCAGCTGTGCCAGAGGAATGCCAAATCTGGGCCAAATTTGTTTGCTGACTGGGGACCGTGTGGCAATCACACTGGACAGGTGGGAGGAAACAATCCATAAAATACTGACAAAAGGGTGTCATCAAAACCCTGTCAGCATGTTTGCACAGGCCTGCTTTTGGAGACATTTGAAAATGGATTGTGATAGTTTTCAGGAAATTGGGTCATAACCATTGTAGGTACGTGTGAAAGAACAATGTTTAATCTTACAGCATGTTCATTTTACAAAGAACATTAGTCTACAAAAGTACCATAAATATATAAGTAGTTCATGTGACTTGCTACAGTTTTATGTGACAAAAATAAAGACATGGAATTTTACTAACGCACTCTCAGAAATGCTGTCAAAATCAGATCCGCATACATTTTTCTCGTTTGGCTCTCAGCGAAGGCAGTCACATTTTCTCCCCCTCTCCTCCCCATTACCTTCCCTGCTTTTGCTCCTCTCGTCTTGTCTACTGTCTTGATTTTGAGAGACTCTCTCTGCACTGCTCTCCAGACTAAAAAATCTAAAAAATCATGGATTTGATCAACTGGTCTCTCAACGCAATTGACACCATCTTCTCAACAAGAAGCTTGGGTTCGGGGGAACCTGACTGCCCTGACGGAACGTTCGCAGCTGGCTACACGATGGACGCGTGGGAAAGGTACATTTAAGTATTTTACATACTTACATACATACATACTCACCCACGTACATATATAAAGATATGCATTCGCTGGTACCTGTGACCAGTGACAATAAAGGGCTACAATACAATTTGAATGGTTTTAGTGGTTACATATTTGCATGTTTTCTACAGTGCATAACATGCATTGTAACTGCAACACTCTTGTGGTTATTATTATTATTGTTATTATTATTATTATCATTTCAATCAATCAATCAATCACACACACAAAGTTTAATGTTTAGTTGGTTTAGGGAATTTTTTTCTTTGTTATACATGCTACATGATGTACTTACTATAATAGTAGCACCAACTGCAATCCTTCTAAGGGACCAATACAACTGGTGAGGCCCACTGGCTTTATGTTGACTATATAATACCTGCAGCCTGCCTTATGGGTGGCAACCGTCGTGGATGCTGCCGGATGGGATGGGCATTGCCCGTGATTATGCAATGCTGTACCAGTTGCATCTGGCCGACATTGCTGGCTGAGGTGACAAAACCAGCATGATGGCGTTCCAGCACTCTTCACAATTTCTGCTTCTGAAGTCCCTCTAGATCTTGACTACTTCGCTCCCTGACAGCTTGTGCTGTCTGCCTGGAGGTTGGGGTCAAAATATCATACCAATAGATCAAACCTGCTGTTTGATCGTAATAATTCAGGAAATACCTCTAAAAAAAACAGGTTTTTGTTTGGCAGTTGTTGCTGCCAGTCATTTGACCATTTTTATCATCTACCGGTTTTGTTATTGTATTAATTACAGATTCTTTTTGTAATTTTACATACATTTGTATGTAATTTAAGAAAACAGAAAAATACTGTAGATAACTGTAATACTGAATTACTGTAATTTGTCATTAATATCATAATACTTAAAGTAATTAATTTAAAAAGTAGTTAATTTAGAGATGAGTCTTGACTACAGTATAAAATAAAAAAACCTGAAAAATAAACGTTACGAGCACCTCCCGTCCTCCCGATAATTTTCAAACATGTAAAAAAAACCGGATGCTGTCGGTTTAAATTCGTGGCGTATGTGCGGTTGAACGAGACGATTTGGCGATCCATCTGAAGTTGACCAATCAGAAGATGACAAAAACCATATTCTATAATAATTTTAGTTTAATTATACAGTTCTATTTTTTATTTGTTATTCCGAATGTGCCAAATTTGCCGTTCAGCTTTATGAATGAATATGCCTGTTGTATTTCCGGCAAAACGAGCAGAAATTCAGAAATGGCCTACTCCCTCGAGTTCTTTATGAAGAACAGAATGTCCATGCTTTTCTCTGATTTTCAGCCATTCTCTTTGCCATGTCCTTTGTCTTCGTTTTTTTTTTTTGGACGTCACAAGCCGCCTGCCACAAAGAAAACTATTTTGTCCTCAGAATCCATATTTTTATGAATGGCGCGAAACGTAATGCTTACGTCAGAGTTTGTAAAATCGTAGTAAATTTGTGTCGTGTGTGACTGCCTCCGTACGATTTTCGGATAAACTCAATCGTGACATGTGCCAGAGCTCACGACGTTCTGATCTTCAGAATCGCACCGTGTACGCCCGCCTTTATCCATCAGATCAAGAAAAAGATAAAACTGAATTTTTGCATCACACAATCAGTCTTGAAACAAATGAGAGCCAATGAACACATGAACACATCGTGCATGTGTGCAACGGTGAAATATCCATTTAGTACTTGAGTGTTGCATTTTCAGAACTTTGTGTCATCGGCGAGATACTGCAAAAGCATGAGACGTGAGCACAACGGTGAAACATGTCTGTCAACATGTATTATACTGAAAACATCCCATGTCCTCTTGGATTTCATATTGTAGGATTACAGACAGCTTGAATTATCTCTGATATTCATATTATTATAATTGAGACATAAGTAGCATAAGAGGGTTAAAGATAGGGTCGACAATTTAAATAATGTTGTGTTCATTGCAGGGTGAAGGACTTATGGAATACAGAAAACCACAGTGTCTCACTAAGTTTTTAAAGAAGTGGAAGGTCTTTGCTGCATATCAAGATGACTTTAGACACACCAGTTCTGTGTGTAATCAGGCACCTACGGTACAGTGTCATCAAGTCAATAGAGGTATTATTATTTCTCACAAGGCCTTAATCCTGACCTTCAACCTTTCCTTCAGGTATGCTTGACAATAGGGTTGACAGGTAGAGATCCAGCCATAGTTGCCCTAAGAATAAGGCTGTGCTTGGAGATTTATTGTGGACTAGAGTAGATTTTATGCTGTCACACACAAGGACCCTCTCCCCTTCATTTTATTAATGTGATAAAAATAGTGTTATAGTAGTGATAGTATGTTAGTATAAGCATATAATAATATTCTAGTTGCTTGTTGTGTAAGGTACATGGTGTTTCATGTCTGGAAAACAGTCTAAACATCAACATGAAGTGTGAAATTATTGTGTATGAATGTAAATAAATAATTTATATTGTGCATAATAAAACAATTCTCAAACCCTGAGAAGAACCCCGGGAATTTGCTTCCATATTTCATTTAAGTTCTCCACATGCCTCTGTTGTCATTGTGTATTCATTTGATTTTGACAGCTACTACCTATTACCATTTTGAGTGAGTGTTTGAGAAGCCACATACCCAAGGTTTAAAGCTCCAGTCCTGAAAGTGTCAACCGATTTGGAAAGAGGTAACGCACATGAGCCTTTTTAAAGATTTATTCCCTTGCATAGGTTCCTCCAAGGGACCGCATCAGGGGAGATGAATGCCCCAGTTAGATCTACATTTCAACAGGCCTTTAGACTCTATGCAACTATCAGTTATACAATATATAATGCAAACAATTGCGTGAGAGGAATAGTTTGTTTGTAAACCACTTTATTTTAGGTTACACTATTTTAAAGGGGTCATCGGATGCCCATTTTTTTATATGATTCTTTAGGGTCTTAATGAAAAGTCTATAACATACTTTGGTTAAATTTCTCAATGATAGTGTAAAACAACACCCTTTTTACCCTGTCAAAAACAAGCGTGCACGACGAGTTTTCCAAAGATGGTTTCCGTCATTTTAGGTAGTTCTTATCATACAGATGTATGTCCAAGAGTTAGTTTTTCTTAACAAGTTTGCTTTTAACTAGTTATTTGATGCTATAAAAACGGTGTGATGTCATGATTGTGAGCTTGCGATTGGGTCTCGGGAGTTTGGGCGGGACTTTGATAACGCGGCTCCACCTCTCGACCAGTGTTGGCCAAGTTACTCTGAAAATTTAATTAAATTACTGATTACTGATTACTCCTTTTAAGAGTAATCAGAATCATAAATCAACATTGCTTAACGCAGCAAACACGTGTTATAGCCTAAATAGAAACTCTGCCTATGCTTGCGCCTGTTAATCGTTTTTATTTTATATTAGTTCTTGTTGCTTTTGTGCAATAGATGAATAACAATTTATTTGTTTTAGATATTTTATGTTTAGATATTTCTATTTTGCGGGAGTGCCATGAATCATTTTATGGGACAAACCATTCTCTTGCATGCCGCTTTAAATGCAAATGAACTCTGCTCACCCCGCCCCTCTTTTCCGAGCCGTTCTCTGAGAGATGGTAAACTTTAGCCGCATTCATCGCGAAACTTGTTAACTAGCATGTTATTAGGAAAGGCGATTTGCAAAGATTCATTAAAAAAAAACCTTATACTCACTTCTTCTGTAGGTGAGGCTGGATCACGAATGATTTCGCGCGAACATAAACACATTTAGGTAGATCGGGGCGCATTCCCTTCAACAAACAAACGTAATCCACTGCGTCTTCAGTGGCTCTGGGGGCTGTTTCATAAAAGACGTTAAGAAAAGCAGGGATTAAAGTCCAAACTAGCCTAACAAATCAATCGGGACTAAAGCGGTTTCATAAAGGAAAATTTAAATTCACGCAATCTCACTAATTCGATCCAGGTTCAATGAGTCAGGATAATTTGATGTACATGCTTATTCTTAAGCAGCCCTTAATGTCGATCATGGATCAAATCGATCCACCATGCCAAACAGCGAATATTTGTGATGTTTAATGCATTTGAGACATTGTGTTTCCCTCAGTTCATAACTGACACGTCACAGGTATATTTTTTATCTGTAAATGTTAGAAAGTCATTCAAATATATCAATTTTGCTGTCAGGAGTGGACGAGGCTTAAGCGAGCGAACGAGTGCTGCTGCGCGCATGCACTCTATACAGACGACGCAGAATAGAATAATAGAGCAATTCTGAATAAAATATACATTCTGCTAAAATATTTGTTGTTGGACATTAAATGTGACACAAGTAGAATTTTAACCCTACATATAAGTGTATTTTTATGATATCAGTAAATGTAAATCAGATGTAAGCTGGCTAATACAGCCCATTACTAGCTCAAATGACTTAAATGTGTGTTCCTCTTATCAGTTAAAATGTGGTCTGATTTCTATAATTTATTTTCATTTTTAATTCAGTAATTTTAACTTTTAATTTAGTGTTTTTAGTGCTTTAATGCTTTAAAGAGCAATTTTAGATTGTAATGTTTTAATGTTCTACTAATAACCATAAAAGGCACAGCTATCATAAAATCAGAGAGAAAGGCCGCATGGCTAGAAACTGCTGGTCAACTGAATGCGCAAGTAGCAACTTTTGAAATGTTTTCATATATCTTAAAACAAAGGTCATTGCATTTTGGGCACAATACATTAAATACAGTTGGTTGTAGCCTATATTTTTATTTATTTGATTATTTAAGTTGCATTTTCTGTATACTTTTATTTTTGGACTAATAATAAAGTCAACTAATTGTATGTGAGAGAGTCAGTGGTAATATCAATGCTTTCATATTGGTCAGTATTAGAGGAGCTCAGCTTAGCCTGACAGTTAGCCTTCTCGTGACCAGGTTAGTTTCTCAGCATAAGTTGCCACAGTGACTGATCTTGAACAATGGTAATTTGGTAAACAATGGTAAACCAAATCAAGTGACACTAAGTCAGAATAACTGAAATAAGCCTGGCTTATTTGGTAAACTAGTTTTATGAAACAGCCACCAGATGTCGGGAGTAAATTACGACTGCTATGTTCATTATTACATACAACAACAAAACACTTCAATTTGGACTAATAATAAAGTCAACTAATTGTATGTGAGAGAGTCAGTGGTAATATCAATGCGTTCATATTGGTCAGTATTAGAGGAGCTCAGCTTAGCCTGACAGTTAGCCTTCTCGTGACCAGGTTAGTTTCTCAGCACAAGTTGCCACAGTGACTGATCTTGAACAATGGTAATTTGGTAAACAATGGTAAACCAAATCAAGTGACACTAAGTCAGAATAACTGAAATAAGCCTGGCTTATTTGGTAAACTAGTTTTATGAAACAGCCACCAGATGTCGGGAGTAAATTACGACTGCTATGTTCATTATTACATACAACAACAAAACACTTCAATCGCTTAGGAGTCATTCTTGTCTACATCTGCTCCGGCATCGAAACAATGGCAGACTGATGACAGCTCACTCAGGGCGGGTCTAAGGCAAGACTCCAGTCCAGTCTGTGCTGAAACGCTACTGTCAATCAACTATTTTTTATTTATTTTTTTTATTGCAGAAAAAAAGGAACATACAAATACAAAATATAAACAGATGAGAGAGAGAAAATAAATAAATAAAAAGGCATAGCTCACATTAAATTTTAACGAATAAGGATATTACATAGTACTGGGGGATTGAAGAGTGTATCATAGTATTTTAAACATTTCACAGACTTTTTTGTTTTTTAACAGTCTTATTGAAGAAATGTAAAATTCAAAGTCAGAACAAAACAAATTTAACATAGGAGATGAATCCGTGTATCATTCGATCATTAGTTTTTTTATTTAATATTGAAAGTAGAAAAATTAGAAAATGGCTCCTTTTTCGTTTTTTTGTTTTTTTTCCAAAAAACGAAAAATGAGAATTCAGCTTAAATATTCGTTTTTCATTCATGGGTGGAAAAATGAATAAACAGCTTGAATATACGATTTCTACACGTGGGCGGGAATTAAACTCCCCTTTCTGCTGATTGGTCAGCCGAAGATCAAACCGTGCTGTCATCAGTTCTTCTGCAGTATCACAGCAGAATAATAGTCCTCCACTGCTGCAGTTGTATGGATTCTTAAGCATTTATTGCAACTACATTTAATCTTTTTTCATCAAACAAACAGGCTTATGAATAACTCAACACAACTCATACTGGGGCAGAGTCTAGACAGGGCTTTCTTCTGTGTAGATATAAATTCTGTCACCATTCTCTGCCATTAAATTGGCAAGTGCAAGCAGGAAATTTTTGTGTTATTAAGTAATAAGCCTTAGAACAACATTAAAGTGAATATTCACTCTAGTTCACACAGTTCCAATAAATTGTGATGGGTTAAATAAACTCAATAAGCAGACAGACGCGACTACAGTCAAGCGCAGAAGTGCAC
>NW_015505624.1:9317-10749 GCF_001515645.1 Sinocyclocheilus grahami
ATTTTTTCCCCATCGAGGGGAAATAACTTAATACTCTGTCATTTATAGTCGTATGGTAAAATGTATATTTTTAATTGTGTAACGTTATGTTCAAAATAACTACAAAATGTCATGTCTTTGAAAAATAAAGAGAACAACAGAATGCGCTGCTTTAGCTGGTCTCAGTCTCCTTGAGCATCTTTCTGGCGCATGCCACAAACATGAACCACAGGGAATACTTGTCTTTTAAAAGGCTTCATTTAGATTATTTGACGTTAAATGCATCATATAAGTCACTTTGGAATAAATCACAGTAGGCCTATGTATCATGATAAAAAAAGCGACTTTACAGTCTGGAAATACTTTAGGCTATAGCAAATTATTTCTCGGACCCCCTATCACTTTAAGAACCGCTGGTCTACACAGAAGAAAGACCTGTCTAGACTCTGCCCAGGTACGAGCTGTGTCGAGCTATTCATTACTCTGTTTGATGAGAAAAATATGAAATTGATAAAATGGGTTATTAGTCCGTACAACTGCAGCAGTGGAGGACTATTATTCTGCTGTGATACTGCGGAAGAACTGATGAAGGCACGGTTTGATCTTCGGCTGACCAATCAGCAGAAAGGGGCGTTTAATTCCCGCCCATGTGTAGAAATCGAATATTCAAGCTGTTTATTCATTTCTCCACCCATGAACGAAAAACAAAAATTTAAGCTGAATTCTTGTTTTTCGTTTTTTGGAAAAAAACAAAAAAACGAAAAAGGAGCCATTTTCTCATTTTTCTACTTTCAATATTAAATCAAAAAATGAATGATCGAATGATACACAGATTCTAGATCCTTATTGCTTTTGTTTTCATAATACAAAATAACATCCTTTAAAGTAAAGCAATAATTAATATTCATTAAATTAAATATAAAATCTGCCAAATCAATCAAAAACTTGTTTACGACTTTACAGTAAAAAAATAAGTGAATCAGTATCTCTTTCTCATTATTACAAAAACAGCATATATGATCAATATCAGTGAATCTTGATATTAAAGGGGTCATATGATGCTATTTTAAAGATCCTTATTTTGTGTATTTGGTGTAACAGAATATGTTGACATGCTTTAATGTTAAAAAAACACATTATTTTTCAAATACTGTACATTATTGTAGGTCCTCTATGCCCCACCAACTAAACTAAACTAAACTAAACCCACTAAAGCCCCCTCCTTTGACAAGCACAGTCTGCTCTGATTGGCCAGTTGACCGAGTGCATTGTGATTGGCCGAACACCACAAGCAGGCGTCGGAAATGTAACTCCCCTTACCATAATCGCAGCTTCAGCTTTCAAAGTAAATATCAAGACACTTAACAATGTCGTTAGTTTTACCATCAGTTCAAGCCCGAAAGGGCAACAGAGTTGCGTGACAGACACAGTGATGATGCAGTACACAAGCCGC
>NW_015505624.1:10914-14488 GCF_001515645.1 Sinocyclocheilus grahami
GATGTTTGCGGTGTCGCTTGGCTCTTGTGGCGGCACCGACTTGAGCTTGCCTGAGTTGTGTTGGTCGAGGTTTCGCTGTTGTGCATGTGTGCCCGTTGCTCAATCCAATGTTGTCTGGCTGCTTCTGGGGTGTCGACCGGTTTCAAAGGATGCTACTCCCTTGGAGGGGTCTGATGCTGTATTGCGTCAGGCAAGGAGTCAGAAGTTTGTCCTTCTCAGTACTCCTTAGTTGAGTTTTGTTCAAGGAGCTCTTTTGCAAGTGTCAGCAGCTCCTGTAACCCAGAAGTAGGCGTGTCCAGCTGTCCTTGTGTAGCCTCCGTTCGGCACCTGTGTGAAGGGTGTGGAGGAGGATGTTGTAGTGGCTGCAGGATCAGTTCCTTTGATGTCCTCAGGGTCTCTGCAGTATTTAGGTTGCCAGATGTATTGTCTCTGGCCAGCTCGTTGGGGTCTGTGGGGTCACACGGTGTGTGTGTCTACAGTGATCCTCTGGAAGGTTCCCTGCCCCACCCCCCCTGTGGCTGCTGGCTGGTGACATGTGAACAGTGGGCTCCCTCCCTTCGGACTCTCGGCTGAGGGGGTCTGGGCCTGCTTGCCAGGGGAAGTTATGTGTCGTGTTTTCCCTGTCTGTACACCTTGTGGTCTGCAAGCATATTTCAGTTCATTTGTGACATTGAATTCACCTTGGCTTTATTTGACTTTACCCGAGCGGTATTTGGAGTTGTCTCGCTGCTGAGCAAGGACTTGGATTTCAGCTCGGGAAGCTTGCAGGTGGCATTCACAGGCATTGTTTCGGTTCACCAGAATTAAACTTTTTCCTTCTGCAGCTGCAGAGGTTTTCAGGAGGCTGTCTTGTGAAGGGTCAAGCAGAATGCTTTGCCCCCCCCCCCCTTGTATCTGTGTACAGGGGTGAGGGAGTTTGTACTGCTGGCTGTGTGACATGCAGCAGGGTGTCTTTTACTTGAGTCTATGCGCAGTCGGTAGGACTGTTTCAATTCTTTCTGAACCATGTCAAGCTCCTCTTTAATTGTTGAGTCAGGGTTTGGACCTCAGCTCTGGCTGCATGCAGCTGGCCTTCTAAGGCCTTAGTTCTGGTGCCTCTCTCATGAAGTTCCACATACACTGTTTTAAACAGTGACTTTGTGTGAAACAGTTCTCTTTCCAAGTCCTGTCTGATGGCTTTTTCCAGCGGTGCTTGGTGTCCAGCAGCTGTTAGAGCCTCCTGAAGACTGGTGATTTCCTTCTGTTGCACCATTCTGTGAGGTTCTTTGCATCCGTTCTGTGCTTTCTCTCGTTGAGCAGGTGTCAGTTCTCTGCAGAACTCTGTGACTTGCAGTTTCAGCTCATTTACCTCCTGTCTAAGGCACTTGAGGGTGTGGGCCGAGGAGAGGATGATGCTGGTCAGGTCCTGGTGGTTCAGGTTGGGTCTCAGGTGTTCACTTGTGTCGCAGTCTCGCTGTTCCTTAAAGAAAAAGGAAGAAGGAAGATTTTACAGATTTAGTTTTTTTTGCTAAGAGATATGGCTAAGCAGGTGTCACTTGCGGGTGATATTGTAATAGACTCATAAACCCAGGGTTAGACTGTTAGCTAAACTAGCAGGGACACACCAAATACCTCATCAAAATAAAAAGAAACAGTGGGAATTGTTCCTAGTTCTATCTTGGTCTACATTGTGTTGAACAGTATCTGCCCTTCAGTGTATTAGGCCTGGCACTGAGGAGTGAGGAGAAGTAAAGAGGAAACAGGGATCAGGCTACTAATAACCTGTATAACTCATTAAGGAAACAACAGTTGCTAGAACTACTGTAATCCTATACAAAAAGCGAAGATGGTGATGGTAAAATAACTAAAATAAGGTCAAAGTAAAGCAAAACAAACAAAAAAAGGGGTCCTAATAGCTGTAGGAAACTAACAGGGAAAGTAAATAAACAAATTGATTTAATTAAATCTCAAATTTAATAAAAATCAATTTACCTGAATTGGTACATTCGTGCTAAACAAATGTAAATAAATGCAATAAAATTAAAGAGAGGTAGAATAAAGTCAAAACAAAAATAAACAATAACACAAGTAAAACCAAAGTATCTGGGGAGGGACCGACCGGACTGAATCCAAAGAGGAGGTGAAGGCATCAACAGGAAGTGAAACCAGGAGTGACGGGGATAGAGAGAGAGAGAGAGAGGAGTGGTTTGAAAATTACACTTTACACACCTATCAATGTGTTAGTGGGATGCTAACAGCTAGCAGTTGAGGTAAAGGGCTTAGCTTAAATGCCTGTGCGGCTGCTAAAGAGTTAGTGTTGGCTACACGCAGTTCTTTGTTTACACAAAGGTCTGTGAAGTGGGTGCTGTTGTCAGATTAAGCGGAAGAGTCTGCTCACACTTCCGGGGTCACGTGTTGCTAGGAGACCAATGCAAACTCACATCAGGTGCAAGTGGAGCAGAACTTGCACTGCTGTGAACATGCATGGGAAATTCATGCGGGGCATAACAGTAAGTTATGATATGTCCCATACAACTTCATTCACTAATCAAAACAGCACATTCACTTCACAGGCAATGGTGGATTCGTAGCTAGCTACGCTAGAATAACACCATTAATTTTATGTAAATGTTTCAAATGAGCGAGTCAAAATGAAATACAATGATACATAACACATAATAAGGCCTTAAATCAGTGAAATGAGGATCATCGCTCAGATCCCCTACACAGTGCTGAAAAAGGGGATTTCTTCGCCTAAAATCAGATTGATTTATTCTGATACCATTTATATGGGCTGCTAATCTGAGATTTATCCGTCAGAAAATACCTACTGTATGCTCTACTAACAACAGAAATTAGGATTTCTTCTCTAAAATCGGGTTAGTTTCTTATCATACGATTTAAACACATTATAGCACTGAAAACTTTGTACTGCTTGTAGGAAGGCACATTCAAGCTATATAACACATAAGAAGGCCTTAAATCAGTGAAATGAGGAGCATCGCTCAGATCACCTACACAGTGCTGAAAAAGGGGTTTTCTTCACCCAAGATCAGACCGATTTATTCTGGTACCATTTATATGGGCTGCTAATCTGAGATTTCGTCGTCAGAAAAGACCTATGCTCCACTAACAACAGAAATTAGGATTTCTTCACTGCTGAGTGAGGATGCAGGAGTAGGGTGTCTCTCCCACTGTGTTTCCTTTTGCAGCCTATAAGAGTACCTGAGTTCTCTTTGGACACATGAATACTAAAGTACAGTATTATACCTTTAATTTCACTCAGCGAGTGAAACACAGTAATGACCACCAGGTTGCTAGGCTTGTATATATACAGTCCAAGTGTAGATTAATTGCTTCAATCTAATTAGAAACTATCAAGCACACACTTTTAGGTTGACAGTGTTTAAGCTCATAACCATTGTTTTATCACGCCCGCATTTCCTCCACCAATCTGTAGCTATTCAGCTCATGGGGAAATATGAATAATTAATCATAACTAGTTATAATTAATTATAAATGGTTTAGATCCGCTGTAGATATTTACTTGACCTCTCAGGGTCAACTGTCTGTCAATTCTAAGAACGTTAATTTC
>NW_015505624.1:14750-31452 GCF_001515645.1 Sinocyclocheilus grahami
AAAGAGCAGAGAAATAAAAATATGAAGTTATGGAACCATTTGATATTCAGCAGATTTACAGCGTGAAGGAAACATCAGATACTTAGTTCAAATGCACCTTTGTAAAAAGGTACCCATGATACTTGATGTATCAATTAATAAAACTAAGTTTGAATACTTGCACGTCTCGTCTGTCTGAAAGAGAGGCTTGATGCAATCTGAAGGCTCACGTTGATCTTTGCTGAAGTTGGTTGATGAAAAAGAACCAGTTTGAGTCAGAGAATCTTGGTGAATGGAAAAGTCAAGGCAGAAGCCTGGCACGAACTTAGTGTGTCCTGGAGCATTGTAGCTCACATCTTCTCAGGACCTAACAGAACCACCGACTCTGGGCGGGTCACTGATGTGAGGCCTTTAAGGTCTGAGAAGATTCACGCCTCTCAAGATGAGCTTGTCCAATGAGAAAGGCTGAAGTCCCAAGCGGAAATTTGGAAATACTGGGGAGTTTTATGACCCTTTGTGTGGAAGCATGGTAATTTGCATATGGAACTTGAATCGAAATTACTAAAGATTCTCAGGACACTAATATATTGCCTATGTACCAACATATAATATACACTCTCGTTTAGATCATCAGAAGACAAATTCATAGATACTAAACATGGTAGGATTACATATAGGTAAGATGACAGGAACGAGTGGTTCCATCATAAGCCTGCATAAAACAGTATAAAATATCAAAGACAACATACACAATGACCTGAAGGATATGTGTGTTCATTCACAGAAAGGTTTTTCTATGAATTAATTAGAGAAGAGTAAATTTTTGGGCATTGTGTGTCTTTCCTAAGGGTAAATGAGGTGTGAGTTTCTCTGCTTGCATTCCTTTGAGCAATAAAACCAGTGATATCAGCCTTGGTTGCCATGGAACCAGAGGCCTGTTCTGCCTTCCTGAGGTGTTATGCATTTCGGGGGAAGGGTCCATAGGTCCTCATATGGCTTGTTAACTGAGGGGTGTTACAGAGTGTTTGTTAAATATAGCTAACAAAATATATATTGTGTGTTTGATTGGTCCAAACGCTACACCGCAGTTAAGACAGCTTACGTGCTATGATTTCTGACAGGCTGTTCACTGCTGTGATGTGACCATTCTCCTCACACACACACACACACGACACGTTACTCTGCGCTGTGCAAAACTCCGCATTTGAACAGTCAATAGCAAATACTTAAACTAATAACAAAACATACTTACAGTTGCTGATTCGGAAGCGCCAGATTGTCATAGCAAAGTCGGAATTGACCCTTTTTTTTTTTTAGAAATAGCCTTGTGCACAGCCAGCCTTGTACTCTTCTAGGTTAAAAAAACTATCATCCATAAAATGCGTTGCACAAATTCGAACATCTGGGTTGTGTTGTTCTGTTGTAAATAAATCTTAACCAGTGATTCCTAATTGCATCTACTTCCGGAAGGCCAAATAAAGTGCTTTTGCTTTCGCACTGAAACACAGCGTCTCCCTGACATGGCTGCATCAACACGACTGCTGTTCCTGAAACCACGCCTTCATTCTTTGCATGCACATTTGGGCGGCATTATGCTAATATTTTCACATAGTGACGTAGATATGTGGGGGCGTGTAAGAACGAGCCGTTTTAGGTAGGCGTGGCTGACTGTTAATATCTCTTTGGATTTGAGACTTTAGTCTTTGCAACTTTACAGATCTTCTTTATGCACGAAGAGCTTGTAACACTCCAAAGAGAAAGGAAAACTTGAAATCCCATCATATGACCCCTTTAAAGATTTAGAAGGGTAAATGGTATGTAGAATACCATTTGTTGCCTTCCAGTTAGATTGACTCTCACACTACACAAACTGTTGCATGTCACCCCAGACTACATTTCCCATCATCCAGTGCACTGATTACACACAGCTGCAACCAATCAAACACCCTACATAAGCCATGGACTTCCTCTTCCTCGCTGCCGAACATTGCAGTTCCCAGTCCTAGTTTCCAGTTCTAGTTTCCAGTCTTAAATCTAGTCACGTCGTATTGCCCTGTTGCCTGTTTACTGATCTTCTGCCCATCTTGGAATTCTCTCTCATCTTGTTGTTTGGACTCTGTTTGCACCTCGCATGCATTATTGTTTGTCTGTTGGATTACCCATTTGCCTTGCCCTATTGGATATTGTTCACTGGAGCCTGATCAAGGCTGTCCTTGGATTATTCTGTTGCCTCGCCCTCTGGATTACGTTTGCTGTCATTTGATCCACGCCTGTATATGGATTACTCTTTAGTCTTGCCTTGCCTATATCTGTTTGCTGGTGTCTGACCCAAGCCTGTTTTGACCAAGTTTTAAAATAAAGCTTTGCAGATGGATCCGCACGTCTCTCGTGTCAGTCGCTCCGTTACAGAATACTCGGCCGAACAAGGATCCAGCAGCTTTTCATGTGGACAATGGTCAGGTATGAACACTGCAAGACTTCTATTAGCCCTCGAGGGCAATAGGGCACGTGCTTGCTCGAGGACTATATTAAATAGTATCTAGACAATGCTCTAATTTACCAGACTATGTTTTGATAGACTTATTTCTGTGAGGGCATTAATCAACCGCTAAAGTCTAAACTCATTTACGAGGGTCCGCATTCATCTCTAAGTCAGTTTATGGACTATGCTTTGTTGCGTGTTGGCTCTTCATTCACTGTCGGTGTCGCGGAGGAGGAATGTGACACCACGTCTGTGACTGAAATGGCGGCAACAACAAAGCCCCGTCATGCTATGGCTGATTTCCCTGAGTCAAGTCAATTCATGGCTGATTTCCCTGAGTCAAGTCAAGTCACAGTTGATCTTCATGAGTTAAGTCAAGTCACAGTTGATGGTCATGAGGCAAGTCAAGTCACAGTTGATCGTCATAAGTCAAGTCACAGCTGATTTTCCTGAGTCAAGTCAAGTCACAGCTGATCATCCAGAGTCTCATCACGTCACGGATGATCATCCAGAGTCTCGTCACATCACAGCTAATCATCTAAAGTCTCATCACGTCACAGCTGATCTTCCAGAGTCACGTCACGTTTCAGCTGTTTGTCCAGAGTCTGGCCACTTCCTGTCTGTTGCACCTAGATCTCCGAGGTCAGTTCGTCAGAATTCCCGACTGGCATCCAGCGTGGAGGATCCACCACTGGTGTCAACAGGCGCAGCAGGTATTCCCAAACCCACTCACTCTAGCCCTCCTGTTCCTGAACTGATTCCCTTGTCTGAAGCACTTCACATGATGGGGATCGCTTTTTGGTGTGTTTGGGCTGCATATTCCACCACAGAACCTCCTGAGGTGGCGGCGTCCACTATGGTGTCTCCAGAGTATAGGTCTGCACAGGCTTTAAAGTGAAGCCCGAACCCGGCCCGTACCCGAGATCATCTGACCCGACCCGAGCGGCACAGTTAAATTTAGAGCCCGAACCCGACCCGAACCCGAAACCTTTTTTTTCCCCCCACAACCAATAGCCAATTTTAAAAAATGCTGTATTTCATGATTGCATGCAACGGTCGGTAAACAAATACATGTAAAGAAACAGAATCATTAGGCTCGGACAGTTCACAAGGCAAAAGAAAAAACACTTACCAGTTATGAAAGTTTATGAACATCAGGTGCAGCGGTCACATAAATTCTGCCGAGTTTTTGAATGGTTGTTTAGCCTACGACAAGACGATAATTCTTCCATCGTGCAAATTATGGTCATTTCGTCAGTTAAGGCTCGTTAGCATTCGGCTTGCTTTAAATCAAACACATAGATGCAGTGCGGTAAGATCGCATTTATTTGAATTAATTAATTATATCATTTATTTGAATTAGCTGCTGCTGTGTTCCCCGAAATGATGGTGTCTGCTGCAGTTTCTCCAGAGGTGGCGGCGTATGCTGCAGAACTACCCGAGGCGGCAGTTCTCGCTTCAGCTCCTTGCGTGGTGGTGGTTCCCAGTAATGAACTCTCAGCCTATCGTGCCGCGGTCGAAGAGACCGTTACTGAACTCTCCCTGTTTCCGGATGTTACTGCTGCAGAACCTCCAGAGGTGTCAGTGGTTTCCACTTATCAGCTCTCTGCCTGTCCTGTCACGGCTATGGAGGCCGTCTGTGAACTCTTTGCCTGTTCTGTCACGGCTATGGAGGCCGTCTGTGCAGATGAAGATGTGAGAAAACGCTTCAGGATACCAATGCATTGTGCCAGGCCTTTCTTCGGCCTTGTCCTTTCCATTTCAATCAAGATTCTCTGACTCAGAACTGGTTCTTTCTCATCAACTAATTTCAGCAAGATCTTGGGCCTTAAGATTGCATCAGGAATCTCTTTCAGACAGCCGAGACTCGCAAGTATCAAACTTAGTCTTATTAATTGATACATTAAGTATCAGTTACTCCTTTTTACGAAGGTGTGTTTGAACTAAGAATCTGACGCTTCCCTCAGGTGTAGATCTGCTGAATATGCAAATGGTTTCATAAATTTCATTCCTTATGTCTCTTTCTGTACTGAGCTAAACTTTAACCCTTTCCTATACCAACTGTATGTGTGTGTGTGTGTGTGTATGTGTATGTTAGACCAGTTTATGTGTTTATGTAGGATGTTAGACCAGTTTATGTGTTTATGTATTATGTTGGACTAGTTTAAGTGTTTATGTAGTTAATAAAACCTTACTTGTATCACACTTGACGTGTTCATTAACCTCTACCATCTACATTCTCAGCATAGTCTAAAAGGTCAAGCACTAGCCTAATATTATTAGTTACTGTATGTGATGACCTTATATTAACTGATTATGTTATTTAACCCTTTCTATTTGCAAATACCGAAGTAATTCGTTTATAATCAATTGTTGAGATCGGCCTCCAATTTTCTAAAAGATGTGGGTCTTTATCAGGTTTAGCAATTAACAAAATGACTCTCTGTTTCATGGTACATTCAATTAACATATTATGTAACGAATCAGCTCATGTGAAATATGAATAATTAACCATAACTAGTTATAATTAACTATTCATATTTTAGATCCGCTGTAGATATTTAGCTGACCTCTCAGGGTCAACTGTCTTGTCAATTCTAAGAACGTTAATTTCCTGGTTAAGGGAAATAACTTTCTTACTGTACAATTCTACCAAGCTTGTAGCGTAAATCTGCATGATTAGTGACTCCGGTTATGAGCAAACAATGAACACGTCAAGTGTGATACAAGTAAGGTTTTATTAACTACATAAACACTTAAACTAGTCCAACATACTACATAAACACATAAACTGGTCTAACATCCTACATAAACACATAAACTGGTCTAACATACACATACACACACACACACACATACAGTTGGTATAGGAAAGGGTTAAAGTTTAGCTTTATGCATGACGAAATACATCAGCTGGTCGCTGAGGAAATACATCAACTTCACGCTGTGGATCGCTGGATTGGCTTTCACCGTGGACGAAGCGGAGTCCAGCCCGGGGTCGTCACATGTGGTTGCCGCAAGCCCACCGGCCACTCCTTCGCTCACTCTAGGCCGCCGGCCGCCGCTCACTCAAGCCCGCCCGCCCACCGCGGCTCACTCAAGCCGGCCTCCACTCACTCTAGCCTGCTGTGTGTGATGCTGTGTGTTTCGTTGTGAAAGCGAAACTACTTTGTTTGGCCTTCCAAAAGAGGACACGACAAGAAATCAGTGGTTAAGTTGTATTTACAAACACTGTTCCATACAGTTCAACCCAAATATTCAGATGTGTGCAGTGCATTTTATGGAGGACTGTTTCCTGATCCTCGTAGAGTAGACTACAATGCCGGCTGTTCTGACTCACAGACAGTAAGTACATTTTTTATATTTAAAGAATTTGCCACTGAAGGTTCAAACGCAAGTTTTGAGCAGTGTAGAGTAGTGCTTGTTGTTTGTCATTTCTCCGATCACAAATGCAGACATGGTTTTATGTTTACGCGATGCAATGCAACACGTAAAAAGACAGTATAAGTCATTATAATCCATAATTACTGTATGTCCCCACTGGATGCAATAAATGCCTCATTTACAGTGGGTTTTGATGTTTTTTTCGTCACTCCGGCCAGGACACGGCATCACAGTATGGTAAAGGGCGTAACATTTCCGTCACACGCTTGAGGTATTCAGCCAATCACAACGCACTGGATAGCTGGCCAATCAGAGCACACCTCACTTTTTAGACCGATGAGCTTTGTAAAAATCGATGCGTTTCAAAAAGGTGGGGCATAGAGGAGAAACAATAATGTACAGTATGTGGAAAATAATGTGTTTTTTTAATCTTAAACCACATAAACACATTTCTTTACACCAAATACACACAATCATGTCCTAATTAGCAACATCATTTGACCCCTTTAACACAGACATTAAAATGATAATCTTTAAGAAGTTTATTATTAAATTTCCAGGACGCTCTAAGACTAGAGATCCTTTTTGAGCCTGTAAGAGTTAAAGAAATAAGTTTATGATCAGTTAATGGGGCATATCTATGAACAATTTCCTTAACATTGTAAAGAAACGTTAGAAATTAGGAACAAGTCAATTCTAGACTGCAAAGATTTGTTTTTGTTAGACCAAGTGTACTCCAACTTCCCAGGGTTATAGAAATGCCAAGTATCAGCAAGTAATAAGTTGGCCCAAAGAGATCCACACTGGATTGAACAGCACGTTGAAAGGAGCGAGGAGGGTATCTATCAATCAAATCATCCATGCATTCATTAAAATCACCTGAACATATAACAGCTCATGGGCCATACGGTTGAGCAGACCTGGAATGTGAATGGCACGAAGTGACCTCAGAACCTTCCGACTCCAAAGGAGGAGGTGGCAGGCGAGTTGCGACGGGAGCGCAGACCACCTTGTCGGTTGATGTACGCAACGGTCGCCGTGTTGTCCATTCGGACCAGCACATGCTTGCCTCATAAGCGCCCTTTGAGACGGTTCAAGGCAAGGTGCACCGCTAACAACTCCAGGCAATTGATATGCCACTGCAGTTGGGGGCCCGTCCATACCCCCGACACTGCATGCCCGTCCAGCCGGTGGTGGAGGCATCCGTGTAAACCACAGCATGCCTGGAGACCTGTTCTAGGGGCACCCTTGCCCACCTCTGTCTGACCACGGGGTGAAGGTTTGGCGACAGGACGGTGTAACTTGGACCCGGTGAGTGCCACGTCCACCTCGTGACTCGGCCATGAAGCCAGTGTTGAAGCGATCTCATATGAAGCAGCCCCAGCTGTGTAACTGCCGCTGCAGCTGCTATATGCCCCAGGGGCCTCTGAAATTGTTTCAGTGGGACCACTGTCCTGTCCTTGAATGAATTCAAGCAGTTCAGCACCGACCACGCACGTTCCTCTGTGAGGCGTGCTGTCTGTTTGACAGAATCCAACTCCATACCGAGAAAAGAGATCCTCTGCGCTAGTATAAGCCAATAGTCGAGATAGTTGAGGATGTGAACACCTTGCTCTCTGAGGGTAACAAGAGCCCCCTCCGCAACTTTCGTGAAGACACGGGGAGACGGGGACAGCCTGAAGGGCAGGACCTTGTACTGATATGCACATCCTTCGAACGCGAACCGCAGAAATGGTCTGTGGCGCGGAAGGATAGACACTTGAAAGTACGCATCCTTCAGGTCGATCGCTGCAAACCAATCTCGGGGACGGATGCACCCGAAGCTGCGTTTCTGTGTTAACATCTTGAATGGTAACCAGTGAAGGGCCCAGTTCAAGACACGCAGATCCAAGATTGGTCATAACCCACTGCCTTTCTTGAGCACAAAGAAGTAGGGGCTGTAAAACCCCATCTTCATATCGGCTGTAGGGACCGGCTCTTTCACGTCCTTCGCCAGTAGGACTGCGATCTCCGCACGCAAGACAGGAGCATCTGCCGCCTTCACTACCGTTAAGTGGATGCCACTGAACTTGGGGGGATGCAGAGCGAACTGAATCGCATAGCCAAGTCTGATGGTCCACAGAAGACAGCAAGACGGGCTGGGTAGTGCTAGCCAGGCACCCAGATACCGTTTAAGTGGGACCAGCCGAACCACCACCGTACCCGCAGTGGGGCAGCGAGGTGGAACGCAGGGACCCAACTTGGGCGGCTTGTGGGTGGACCGAAGTGGGGTCTGAGTGTGCGGTGCAACGCTTACCTGGTTCCACAGTTTGGCTTGCTCTTCCGTTTACCGCCAGGTTTTATGGGGGGCTGGATGGGCGGGTCGGCCTGCCTACGCCCGGCTCCACGGCGCTGCTTGGCTGGAGGCTGCTGCGGCGCGGGATGGGCCGCAGGGGGCCGCCTTCGGCGATGAGCAGGCTGGGGTGCTGCGGCCGGCGGACGGGGGTAGGCAGCAGCTGCCCGCCAGGGCAGGATGTGACGAATTGCCTCAGTCTGCTTCTGTGCAGCCGAGAACTGCTGGGCAAAGCTCTCGACCGTGTTGCCAAAGAGGCCGGTCTGGGACACAGGGGCATTGAGGAACCGTACTTTGTCGGCGTCCCTCATGTCGGCCAGGCACATCCAGAGATGGCACTGCTGAACCACAAGTGTGGACATCGCATGACCCAGAGAACTTGATGTGACCTTCGTCGCTCTGAGCGAGAGGTCAGTGGCGGTTCGGAGCTCTTTCAGAACTTCCGGAGCATGACCACCCTCATGCAGGTCCTTCAGCGCCTTGGCCTGATGAACCTGCAGTAACGCCATAGTGTGTAAGGTGGAGGCAGCTTCTCCACAAGCCGTATAAGCACCACCGGTCAGACCAGACGAATGCCTACAGGGGAGTGACGGGTTTCCCCGCCAAGAGGAGGCGGTCTTAGAACACAACTGCATCGCTACCGGCCACTCCCCCGGGGGGATCGCGGGTAGTGAGGGAGGAGGAACAAGCAGGTCGGTTTCTGGCAGTAAAAGGTGCCGTCCATGACGGAAACGCAGCCTGGCCCACAGCTCCGAGATGGTCATCTTCCCGCAATGGGAACATGACCTATCCGCGAACGCCACCTCAGCGTTTAATGCCCAGACACATGAGGCAGCGATCGTGACCATCACCCGGCGCCAAGTAACGACTGCATCCAGAAACGCACGGGTGAAATGGCATCTTTAAAATACAATCCGTTTTCTTTACAAAGGCGCACCTGTGAAAGCTGTTTTAGAGAAAAAGGCTCTTTCAGGGAAATGCTCTTTTACATACTGAGACGCACAGGGGAGATGGCTGCTTGCAGCACGACAGGGGGTAGTGCAGCCTGCAGTGCGCAACCCACTCAACACAGGAATGACAACCGCTGAAGCGCCAAACAGTCAGGCATGTTTAGTAATTCGAAGCAGCCTCTTTTAATTTAGGCTATTATTCAGTCACGTTTCATTGGAGTCAATTCTTTTCCCCTCAATGTACGCAAACGGACCGCGGAATACGGCCCTTTTACCTTCCTCCTGTGCCTTCTTCACCCTCGGCCACAGTTTCCCTCTTGCTGCTTTATCTTCAGGTGATTGTAATTCGGAGATGCGAAGGTTGTTGTCCAGTAAGAACTTGGAATTTCTGGCTGCCCTCCAGACCTCGTCACAGAAAATGTGCATCGAGAAGAGAATGATGATGGCCCTCTTAGGATTCGCATTTGACGGTGAAGATTTGCAACTAAGATGATGAACTACATCCACCACCCGATCAAGCTGGTCTTGTATTTTCGGAGCAACTTTAGCAAGAGCATTTGATAGTTATCTGTCTGACGTCTTCTCCATCAGTCTCTTTCAAACCGTGCATTTTGAGTGACCATCTTCGACTGTAACGTTGCGCCTACGCTATATTTGCCCTCAAAGATAAATGTTCAGCCTTTAAAGCTCGCATGTCCTTCGCGAATAGCCGTTCATCATGAGTTTTAACATCAGCGATGAGTTGTTGCACAGAAGTTGCTAAAGTGTCCACCTTGGCCGAAGTAAGCTCCGTAATCTTCTCGATCGTTTAAATCTTTGAAAGTGTACAATCAAGTTTCAAGCTAAGCACCTGAATAGCTTTTAGCAGGAGAGTCACTTTTTTGAGGGATATCAGGCAGACTGGGATAATCAGCAAGTCATCAGGGTTCTAAGGCGGTCTCGCAAGAAAGATCCATCTCGTCTGCTTCAACGTTGAGTAGAGTGGATTACTGTTTCCTATTTCTTTTTTTGCCCATTCAAAGTCAAGGCTATATCTCCAACCCAGTTAAGATGTAAGAGGCATCTTCATGTTAAGATTTAGTTGTCAGCTGCAAACCCCCAATTTACCTGAGACAGAGAAACAGCATGTCTAACTAGACAGACATCTTGGCCCAGAACTTCGTGTCAATCAACCATCATGGGAGGGCCTGGGTCTGTGTGACGTCACACAGACAAGAAGCTGAGAATGGCTTGATTTGAGAAAGGGGTAATGATTTTACTAGATTTGTATTTTTAGCATTATAGGCTGGTTGTGTACACACACTGCCAACACACATTTATGTTCAAACAATATGTAAAAGTGCATTTCGCATCAGATGACCCCTTTAAGGTGTGCTTGCTACACTGTAATTATACATATATAATATACATACATTAAACATAAGTTATGCATAATTCATTGTTATTACAATAGTAATTACATGTAATATGTGTAACAAGAGCCGCTTTACCACTATCGGGCCGAACGGTTCTAAGAACTGTCAGGTACAGTTCCAGTTGTATTTCCACCTGAGCCTGGTACAGCGATTACAAACTGTTCTCGGCCCGGAATTCTCGGCAAGGTTAGACAACCGTGCTGAGTCGTGCTCATAGAGTGCGTGTGCGTGACGTCACCACTCTGTTGCTCAATAATTGCTTAATAGTTCTCACTATTAATTAGTTGCTTATTAGCATGCCTATTATTAAAATATTAGCTGTTCATTAATACTTATAAAGCACATATTCTACATGACCATATACTACATCCCTAATCCTACTGAATACCTAAACTTAACAACTATCTTAACTATTAATAAGCAGGAAATTAGGAAATTTTTTATTGAGGCAGAAGTCGTAGTTAATCGTTAAAGTGTGACTGAATTTGCTAACTTTGTCAAATGTAGTGGGCTCAGCTCCCAATAAATAAAATATAGTTTTATAGCCTGGAGCAGTGCATTGCTGTTCTTCTCATTAATGGCATGTTTTCATATGTTGAACTTGGATTTTCCAAATAAAAAAAATCTTTAATCTCCATCATTTTAACTGCATTTCTGTGTCTTTTTAATAATCTCACAGACAATAAAACCTATTATCACCCTAAATAAACATATCCCATTTTAATATTAATACTGTGCACAACTACACATTGTAATATAATTCAGCATGTACATGCAAAGACGTTTATGACAGTGTAGGAAGTGTAGAACATGTGTGTAGCACGTTGTACACCTGGAGATGGTGAGGCAGATGGATCTCTATGAGCTGAAGTTATATCATATCCATCTGGCCACTACCGGCCACCCACTTCACACCTCTTACACCTACAATCAAAGCGCTGCATCATCTGCCACACGGGAGAATTTCACAACCACCCGAAACCCTCCCAAACCCTATACTATACAAACAGCCCAAAGTCATCAGAACACACAAAAATTATCAATAGAAAATTTGGTAACACTACAGCATATATTAAGGAACACATATTCACTATTAAGTAGTTGCTTATTAGCATGCATATTTCTAGCAAACAGGCTCTTTTTAGTATTTAAAAGCACATATTAATGCTTTATTCTAAATGGTAATGTTCTACAACTAATAAACATTTAATTAAGAGTTTTTCTTCAATAATTACTGCTCACTGATATTAACTAAGGCAGTTGTTGGTCATGAATTAAGATCTTAACATGCTTTGCTTAGTATAGGCCTTATAAGACATAGTACCTTAAAATTTGAGTTAATAGTCTATTCGTTGTAGAACATGGTCATACAGAACAAGCCATTCATTTGTGCTGTATAAGTACAAATAAACCAGCCCACCTGCTAGTAATATGCATAATAATAACCACATTTATTTGATGTTTGAGATCTTATTAACATCAGGATTTTGAACAGTTAGTGATGTGTGTTAAAGTATATGAAATGTTGCCATTTATAGTAGTAATCACTGATAACGAGTGAACTGTGGGACCACTATTTTGCTCACAATTCTCCAACAGAGAGAGAGAAAGAGAAAAAAGCCACAAGATTATTTTCAGTATTATTTTCATTGCTGCAATTATTATGGTGTTTTATATGTACTTGTAGGCTGTTCTTATGTGGTTGTTAGGGTGTTCTATGTGTATCCCACTACAACTACTATAACACTAATAAAAAAGAGAGATTGGTTTAAATTTTGCATATGATTTTATTTTAGTAATCAGTGTGATTGTAAACCATTCCCTCTACCTGGTTAAAATTGTGGTCCCCTATGCTATTGCTACAACAACCCTATGTTCCAGCACTTCCCATTCCCCCCTAATAATGCCCTTTCATTTAATGCACAATCACATATTTATATTACATTTTGGTGAATTGCTAGCAAATTTGTATGATTTGAACAGTCAACCCCACTGTAAGCAGATTGTAAAAAACGGAGACTGAATGTCTAAATTCATATGAATTCACCAAAACCAAAAATTACGACTTTTCATTAGAGTATGTTAGCAGTTTCTTAACTCAGCTCTGCTCCCTCCTCCAATGTAGGTCTAAGGGATGTTTTCTCCAGTTTTATTAGGGTGACTATACCTCCTCTTTTTCCCAGACATGTCCTGGGCTGCGTTTCCCAAAAGCACCGTAAGCCTAAGTTGATTATAGCTCAATAGGTGGCAATGTGTCTACAATCAATTTAGGCTTACGATGCTTTTGTGAAACGCAGTCCAGGTCAGGATTTCTAGATTGCCGAAAACATCTGGGTTTTGGCTTTGTTTTCATACTTGCTGAAGGTAATAACTGAAAAGTAGTTTGACCCACAGCATGCAAGCATTGTACAGAATTTACCAATTGTGGCATGCGAGAAGGTGGAATTGACAGGGAACAGTCAAAGTGATATCAGAGCAGTGTGTGCATGTAATGTATAAGGACCTTAGAGAGCATGTCAATAAGAAAACAAAGCCAAAACCTGAACATTTTAGGCAATTTAGAAATCCAAGCCAGCACATGTCTGGAGAAGAGAGGACAGTTGGTCACCCTAGTTTCACCAAGTAAAACCGTGTAATAGCACACCTGGAATTCTTCATTCTGATTAGTCAGTCGAGACATTCCAAGGCGTGTTATTTCCCAATAACCACTGTCATCATTTGCAATGCCGAATAACAAACTAAAAGCAGTGTAATTATTGATATGACTGATGCCTCTTATCTGAGGCCCTCACGGTTATTTTTTAAAACCACAGCTTTTTCTATGCAGTTTGGCCATTCGTCCACATACAAACGCAGCAGCAGGTCACTGAAACGGAACATTTTTGTAAACTCCTGACAGGGTGAAGATTTTCAAAAACTTTGGCTTGTGACGTCGGAACCTGCACTATTATCTCCGCCTACTGGAAACTTTTTCAGGCTTCTGATTGGCCAACATGGCTTTACGGTTGAGATTATATTGCCACCTGTTGGTTTGGCATGCTCTTGACAGTGCTTCATAGCATCCGTTTGCGTTTTCATGTGGACGGAGATTTTTTTAAAAATGGAAGTACAGTGGTCGTTTGTGTCTGCATGCAAGCATGTACAAAATGGCCATTTAAGTTCAGGATAAAATACAGTATATGGTAACAATGGGGAAGGTTTACAATGATTCTCTCATTTTGGCCTTAAAACTCACTTCTGGAACATTGGATGCCCAAAAATTTTAACCTTCTGACCTGACGAAAGTTTGAATGATTCAGACAGTGGTAAGTATGCTTTCCTTAGGGTAAATAATGCCTGGTTTCAGTTCATTGTAAAACAAACCTCCAGAGCTCTCTCTCTCTCTCTCTCTCTCTCTCTCACAGTGTTGTAGTACTCAAGACTGGATTTAGGTCAAGAGTTTAAATGCTTTTTCTACGACAACCAAATTTAAGAAAAGCTATCAATTTATTAAGGAATTTTTGTAAATTATGTCTTTTGTTTATCTAAACAAAATGTTTTAAACAAAACATGTTTTCATTAGAAATATTATTTTATGTTTGGTTTTTGATGGCTAAAAAAATTCTAATTTCAAAAGATGGTAAAATATCAATATAATATATATTCCCTTCTATTTACTAAGAATATTAAGTTGGCACACTTGTGCTAAATGTCAGTTCCTTGTTGAGAAATGGCTAACATTAGCTCTTTATTCCCATCCTGCTGGGATCCATAGTTATATTCTGTTAAATGTTTTGTAAAAAAAAATTCTATAAAAGTCTGGCATACTTGTTTAAAGTAACATTTCTTAAAATAACACAGATCTTTTTCTTTTGTTGCAAAGGTTCAAAATATACGGCATAACAGGAATAACCCAGATGCTGCTTATGGACAGTGTTTCATTTCAGTCACTTTTGAGGTTACATTTTTGTGGATGTTGCCTTAAGAGGCAGCTGTCTGAACAGTAGACAGCAAGGCAGCTTGCCTTTATGTCTTTGGCTTCCTCGGCCTTTCATTAAAAATTTTACTTTCTCTTTCTCTGGTTGTGCCATATGGACTGGTGCATTCAGATGATCTCAACTCACAGACACATTTAATATCACAGCCAGATGCCAACTCTTGCAAGCCTTCATGTCTGTGTGTGTGAAAGTGTGCCAGAAAGTCGAACGTTGGTTGAGGGACAGTGAGACCTCTCATGAGCCACACTTTAAGCAGGTGAGGAAATTAGAACTTCAGAACACATCCTGCAGCACAGCAGAACTCTTAAGGGCCCTATTCTTGTTCTTGTAATCAAACTATAGTTATACATATAGTTACAAACTATTGTTACAATTACTAGGGTTACAATGTAATATTTATGTGTATTACATTTACAACATGTTTTATATTAATGCTCCTTGTTATATGTCATATATGTCTATGCACTTTAAACCATACACTGTAAAACTGTAATGTAAAAAAAGATGCCAAATTCTCAAATTCTCAAATTCTAATGTACTGTTTTCCATTAAAATAGTAATATACCATAGAAAATGCATTCTGGGTAATATCTGTTTTTTTTTTTTATAAAGTAGCCTACTGCAGTATAACTGTGAATTATTAGTGTTCATACTCTATGAACTTTTTGAACTACTTTACTTCCAAGATCGATACTTTTAGAGATAAAATTGTAACCATGCAGCCTGTGCTATAGATCCCCTGAGGAACAATTCCACTCATTCTCTACTATAGGAGAACAAGAATTGTATAAACTTGTTAAATCATCTAAACCAACAACATGTATGTTAGACCCTATTCCATCTACGCTCCTAAAAGAGGTGCTTCCAGAAGTCATAGATCCTCTTATGACTATTATTAATTCGTCATTGTCATTAGGATATGTCCCCAAAACCTTCAAACTGACTGTTATTAAGTCTCTCATCAAAATACCACAACTTGACCCCAAAGAACTAGTTAATTATAGGCCGATCTCAAATCACCCTTTTCTGTCCAAGATATTAGAAAAGGTATTATCCTCACAATTATATTCCTTCTTAGAGAAAAATGGTATCTGTGAGGATTTCCAGTCAGGATTCAGACCGTATCATAGTACTGAGACTGCTCTCATTAGTGTTACATGATTCAGACAGTGGTAAGTATGCTTTCCTTAGGGTAAATAATGCCTGGTTTCAGTTCATTGTAAAACAAACCTCCAGAGCTCTCTCTCTCTCTCTCTCTCTCTCTCTCTCTCTCACAGTGTTGTAGTACTCAAGACTGGATTTAGGTCAAGAGTTAGTGATTGAGACAGCTCCGATAGAAGTGTCCACTCGTGCTGGCAGCAATCACAGTGGTCGTTTGTGTCTGCATGCAAGCATGTACAAAATGGCCATTTAAGTTCAGGATAAAATACAGTATATGGTAACAATGGGGAAGGTTTACAATGATTCTCTCATTTTGGCCTTAAAACTCACTTCTGGAACCTTGGATGCCCAAAAATTTTAACCTTCTGACCTGACGAAAGTTTGAATGATTCAGACAGTGGTAAGTATGCTTTCCTTAGGGTAAATAATGCCTGGTTTCAGTTCATTGTAAAACAAACCTCCAGAGCTCTCTCTCTCTCTCTCTCTCTCTCATGTCCCCAAAACCTTCAAACTGACTGTTATTAAGTCTCTCATCAAAATACCACAACTTGACCCCAAAGAACTAGTTAATTATAGGCCGATCTCAAATCACCCTTTTCTGTCCAAGATATTAGAAAAGGTATTATCCTCACAATTATATTCCTTCTTAGAGAAAAATGGTATCTGTGAGGATTTCCAGTCAGGATTCAGACCGTATCATAGTACTGAGACTGCTCTCATTAGTGTTACAAATGACCTGCTCTTATCATCTGATCGTGGTTGTATCTCTCTCTTAGCGCTATTGGATCTTAGTGCTGCATTCGACACTATTGACCACAACATTCTTTTGAATAGACTAGAAAACTTTGTTGGCATTAATGGAAGTGCATTAGCATGGTTCAAATCGTACTTTTCTGATCACCATCAATTCGAAGCAGTGAATGAAGAGGTATCATATCGATCACAAGTGCAGTATGGAGTACCTCAAGGCTCAGTTACTTTTCACGCTTTACATGTTACCCTTGGGAGATATCATCAGGAAA
>NW_015505624.1:31469-56056 GCF_001515645.1 Sinocyclocheilus grahami
AGGTGTTAATTATAGGACCTAAAAACTCTGCACGCACATAATAATCTAGAACACTAACACTTGATGGCTGCTCTGTCAATTCTTCATCATCAGTTAGGAACCTAGGTGTGCTATTTGATAGCAATCTTTCCTTTGAAAGCCACGTTTCTAGCATTTGTAAAACTGCATTTTTCCATCTAAAAAATATATCTATATTTATAAATATATATATCAAATGCAGAAATGTTAATTCATGCATTCATGACCTCAAGGTTAGATTATTGTAACGCTTTATTGGGTGGTTGTTCTGCACGCTTAATAAACAAACTCCAGCTGGTCCAAAATGCAGCAGCTAGAGTTCTTACTAGAACCAGGAAGTATGACCATATTAGCCCGGTTCTGTCAACACTGCATTGGCTCCCTATTACACATCGTATAGATTTAAAATCTTGCTTATTACTTATAAAGCCCTTATGAAGCTCTTATTGCATTATAGTCCTCCAGGTCCACTGCGTTCTCAAAACTCTGGCAATTTGATAGTACCTAGAATATCAAAATCAACTGCGGGCGGCAGATCCTTCTCCTTTTTAGCGCCCAAACTCTGGAATAACCTACCTAACATTGTTCGAGAGGCAGACACACTCTGTCAGTTTAAATCTAGATTAAAGACCCATCTCTTTAACCTGGCTTACACATAACACACTAACACATTTCTAATATTCAAATCCGTTAAAGAATTTTTAGGCTGCATTAATTAGGACAACCGGAACCGTGAACACTTCCCATAACACCGGATGTACTTGCTACATTGTTAGAAGAATGGCATCTACGCTATTATTAGTCTGTTTCTTTCTTATTCTGAGGTCACTGTAGCCACCATATCCAGTCTGTATCCAGATCAGATGGTGGATCAGCACCTAGAGAGGACTTCTACAGCCCTGAATGTCAGCGGAGATCAGGACAACTAGATGAGCCACAAAGACAGATCCCCAGTGAGGACCTTGTCTCCTAGACGGCCACCGGGACAAGACCACAGGAACCAGTTGAGTCCTCTGCACAATGTGACATTGCAGAAGCCTGGAATTAAACTGCTGGTTTTGTCTGGTCAGAGAAGAACTGGCCCCCCGACTGAGCCTGGTTTCTACCAAGGTTTTTTCTCCATTCTGTCACCGATGGAGTTTTGGTTCCTTGCCGCTGTCGCCTCTGGCTTGCTTAGTTGGGGACATTTAATTTCCAGCGATATCGTCGACTTGATTGCACAGACACTATTTATTAAACTGAACTGAGCTGGATGATCACATCACTTCAATTAAATTCAATGATGAACTGCCTTTAACTGAAAATTGAGTGTTTACTATTATCATTTTGCATTATAGGCACAATATCTTCCTAATTAATGCTGTACAGTTGCTTTGACACAATCTGTATTGTTAAAAGCGCTATATAAATAAAGGTGACTTGACTTGACTCTAAAAAAATACTGGGTTAAATACAACCCAGCACTGGGTAAAATATGGACAAATCCAAAGACTGGGTTCTTTTGACCCAGCGGTTTGGTTAAATGTTTAACCCAACCTTCTGGGTAGTAACCCAGTCACTGGATTGTATATAACCCAGTATTTTTTAGAATGCAGATTCATCACTATTAATTAATCATTAATAAACAATTCTAAAAACAAATTGTTAACAACTTTTTAAACTGCTCTAGTGTTCAGATACACACAGACATCAAGAATCAGCATATGAATCTCAACAATGGTGACATAAAAATTTTCCAGCACAGGACAAAACTGCCCATGACACCCAGCATGCATTGCAGCATGAATAATTTGATCACCATTTTTGAGATTCATATGTTGATTCTCTATGTGTGTGTTTGAGTGACACCTTATTTCAAAAGTGTGTTTTAAAACATCATAATTGATAGTAGCAGTATCACTATTGTGATAATAGGTAATAATACTTTCAATAGCAAATTAGATTAAAAAGTACTCTCAATAGCAAATGGATGAGATCAGGCTACTGCATGATGATTAAATCATCATCAATAAGTAAGCCACATCACAATGATACTAGAAATCAAAGGTCAGTAGCTAAACCAAAGTAAACACTATAATTCAATATAAACATTTTCAATAAAACATCAACATCTAAATATCTGTTATTTCTCACTAAGAGCTTCTGTAGGTATCTGAGAGAAATAAGGTCAATCTGGGGGTGCGTTTCCTAAAGCCAACTATGGTCGCGAGTTCTGTTGTTGCCAATGGAGTTCAGCGGAACTCATGACCATAGTTTGCTAATGCTACTTCTGGGAAACGCACCCCTGGCAATACTTTTTGTGGAGTTGTTTAATAATTTGCTGAGATCTTGAGAGGTCTAATGTGTTCGTTTATATTAAGTTATAGTTTTTGTTCCCTTTCGATACTTCACTCGTACTGCGTCGCTAGACGCTTATAGGGGAAAACTAATTTTTCTCAGAGGACTGAACACTTTTACAATCATGCAGTGTAACTGCACTATCTTTCAAATACTGCACGAACCAATGGCTTGGCAGTGGAGCTGCACGAGTTTATGGTGACGAAGCCGGCCAGAAGGCATGGACGAGTCCGGACCTGACCCCGCAGCCTTCAAGGAACTGTGCAGTGCAACAGACCTGGCTTTGCGAGCCACGAAGGCTACAGCACAGGCCATCGGGAGGTCAATGGCCAGCCTAGTGGTATTGGAACGCAACTTATGGCTAAACCTCACTGAAATTAAGGAGGCTGACAAGGTCCCCTTCCCCGACTCTCCGGTCTCCCCTATGGGGCTATTTGAACCCGCCATCGAGGGATTTGCAGAGTGTTTTACTGGCAAAAGGAGCAGTAGAGATGGTTCCACCAGCCCAGAGTGAGTCAGGCTTCTACAGCCGTTACTTCCTCGTCCCCAAAAAGGATAGCGGCCTCTGGCCCATCCTCAATCTCAGACACCTGAACCGTGCCCTCATGAAACGGCTGTTCAGAATGACTACCCTGAAGCAGATCCTCTCGCAAATACGCCCAGGGGACTGGTTCTTTTCTCTGGATCTGAAAGATGCTTATTTTCACAACCAGGTAGACCCTCATCACAGACGATTCTTGAGATTTGCCTTTGAGGGAGTGGCATATCAGTACACGGTCCTGCCCTTCGGACTGTCCCTAGCTCCCCGCACTTTTATGAAGTGCATGGATGCAGCTCTCTCCCCTCTGAGGCAGACGGGAGTCCGCATTCTGAATTACCTCGATGACTGGCTCATCTTAGCCCAGTCAGAGACCGAGCAAATATCCCACAGGTCCCTCCTTCTCAGTCACTTAGAGTGCCTGGGACTCAGCGTCAATTTTACCAAGAGCTCTCTGTCTCCCAGCCAACGAACTTCGTTCCTGGGAGCAGTTTTCAACTCAGCCCACATGAGGGTGGTAGTCGCGCCAGAACATGCACTGGCCATACAACAACTCCCGAAATCTTTCAAAATCGGAGCCTCTCACCCTCTCAAGTCGTTTCAAAAGATGCTGGGCCTCATGGCCTCTGCATCACCGGTATTACAGCTGGGTCTGCTCTGCATGAGACCCCTTCAGTACTGACTGAAACCTCAAATTCTGTGTAACAGCTCTGGCCCCTTGGAAAAACCTACAGTGGTTCAAGCAGGGCGTGACTAGGGTTTGATTCACAGAAGGAAGGTTGTTTTGACAAATGCATCCAACATGGGTTGGGGAGCTCTGTGCAAAGGCAGACTGACCTTTGGCTCCTGGTCGGATGCAGAAGGCAGGCTACACATCAACTGCCTCGAGGTGATGGCAGTATGTCGAGCCCTTCAGACCTTCTCGCCGGACCTGAAGGGACACCACGTGCTAGTCCGCTCAGACAGCATGACAGTGGTGTGTACCGTTTCCTGTGTACCATGCTGTTGAGTGGTTTGTGATTGTAGCTCCGTGTGGCTTTGCTTTTCTGTTGAATCTCTATCTTACTATCACTCTCTGTTGTTTAAAGTGATAAAATATAACTTAATTCCCACCATATTTCTGATATTATCAATCAAACTAATCTGATTAATTTGATCATTCGCTTTTATTCTAAAACAGCGAGTGCAGCGCGTTAGCATTCGTTAGCCGGTTAGCTTGTCATTCGTGTTTCCATTCGCGTCTATTGCTGTTTTCTTTACGCTTATTATGTCATGTCTAACATTACTTCTTCCTCTCCACTGGAGGTCGCTATTTGACATAGGTTGAGTTCAAATCCAGTTTGACAAAACTTTATTTGTTATGCTTCATAGCATAAAAGCACGCAAAGCACAGCGGCCATTTCACAGCAGAGAGATTGCGGCTGTGTCCGAAATCACCCCCTATACCCTTAAATAGGGCACTATTTGAGGGAACAGCCATTTTTAGTGGTGTCCGAAACCATAGTGGACGTTCTCGAGTGCACTCATTCAATCCCACAATGCACTGTGAGAGTCATGCGCCGAATGAATTCCCGCATCTCGCCAGAAGATGGCGCCCGCAGCTGAATAATCAATCCGTTCATTTTTACAAAGCGCTGATCCATGGCGTACAGCATAATGTACAACACGGGTATAAATTCATTGTAAATTGATTATTAAATTGTTTGATTAGGGTTTATACATAATTTCCGTGACAGAGTTCAAGATAAATCCTTTAATCTTACTACTGGAGCTGCTAGTTTGCTAGTTTCAAATGATTAATAAACAGCAAGCACAAACTATGCAAAAGAGGCATTCCTTCCGGTGCACTCAGTGTCAGGGTCTGGGTAGAGGATGGAGCGAGGACTCAGTACTGCAGAAAAAAGGGCTTTTATTGACAATAAAAATAAACAAAACAGCAACAAAAACTACCCCGTGGGGGAAAAACAGACTGGCAAGGCAAGGCAAGGCAAGATCCGGACACGACACATCCAGGGAGAGATGAAGGTAACGAACTGACGCAGGACTGCAAACACAAGGAGAATAAATGGAGAGCAAATGAGGAGGGTAACGAGGGACCACATGTGGGGCAAATTAACTAATAATCAGGTAACAAGATGGGAGGGGTCAAGACAATTGACATGAGCACATGGCACACCGAATCAAAGACAAAAAGCCATGTGCTCACACAAAACAAAACACAAGCACATGGCCAGCAAAACAAATCACAAGCCATGTGCTAGAACAAGAGACACGAACACGCAGCTAATGAGAAAACTCATAAGCCACGTGTTCACACAAGACAACAAGAAAAGCACGCGGCTGAACACAAACCGCGTGCTACACAAAACACAACACACGTGGACAGAAGAGCGCACGGCCGAGCGTACTCGAGACCGCACGCTCCCACAACAGACAGAACATGGAGCGCGAGTGTCCGGACCCCGACACGAACCGAAACTCAAGACATGAATGCCGGGATCTGAACACCACGCTCCAACATGAAACAGTACACGCAGACGAGAGCGCACGGCTCGAGCACACTCGAAGCCATACGCTCACATGAAAACAATGACATGATGCGAGTGTCAGGGCTCTGTCACAAAACTATGAATTACACTAGACCGAAGTGACAGAACCCTGACACTCAGTGTCCGAATTCACTACTCGTTTTCATTCACTCCTTCTAGTGAACTGAATTAGTGACCTAATGTAGGGAATTGTGAATGAGGGTATAGGGGGCGATTTCGGACACAGCCTATGTGTTTCTTTCATCTTCTTCCAATCTGTTGTGTAAAACTCCTAAGAAGCTTTGCTTGTAAGTCTATCGTTTATATTCATTATTTTTATACTTTGTGTTTATATTTTGTTAAGAGTTTTAAATGTTCGAAGCATGCTAGTGTTTCACATGCATTATATTCACATTCAAAAGATCGGCATAAATATCATTACTGCAGTTTACCAATGTAAATGTAAACGTTGTGTAATGAGTTTGTCACGGAGAGCGCTCCTGTTACTCTCTCTTCGGGCCACCAGAGGGCCCCATCACCAGAGTACTAGTTTCATTCCCACACTACATTTCCCATCAGCCTGGCACCTGTCCCTGATTGCTCCCCGACACCTGTTCCCTATCAGGTTAGACTATTTAAGGAGCTCTGTCACCCAGGTTCACTGCGAAGTCTTGTTTTGCCTTGGTGAACATTTCTGAGCGTTATTCCGGTTACATTGGACTGCCTTCTGCTATTACCTCTGCCTGCCTTTCCCTCGTGTTGTTTGCCGCCTGCCTACTGAACTTGTGCTCTGGATACTGGACTATCGACTTTGGATTGCCGCCTGCCCTGACCTACGACTGTCCCAGTTTCTGAACGTTATCTGCCTGCCCCGATCTCAGGTTCGTCTATGATTACGATTCTGTCTACTCTACGATACTGCCTTATCTGTGTCTTGATCTCTGCTTGTCTGATTAAGTTTCAAATAAAACTGCAAATGGATCCCAGCCGTGTTGACGAATCATTACAGAGTTATTGTATTTGATTTGTTTTTATTTAAGTAAGCATTTATTGTATTTATTTTGCAGTTTCACAAAAGAATGTAATGGAGATTGAACTACATGATTGCACTCAAGCAAAAGTAAAGAGAAAATGTATTCAATCATCTGAGTGGTCATTGAAGCTGATCAGTCATCTCCTTGCAATGTTTGGCTATCTGTATATGCATGCTCGACATACACGCATGCAGAGGACAGAATAACGCTTAAGGAAGATTAAGGAAAACAGTCTTACACCGTGGTATAATGAGCACACTCGCACCCTAAAGAGAGCAGCCCGGAAAATGGAGTGCAGCTGGAGGAATACAAAATTAAAGGTATTTCGTATTGCTTGGCGGGAAAGTTCCCTATCCTACACAAAAGCATTAAAAACTGCTAGATCTGATTACTCTTCATCTCTTTTAGAAGAAAACAAACATAACCCCAGGTATTTATTCAATACAGTGGCTAAATTAACGAAAAATAAAGCATCAACAAGTGTTGACATTTCCCAACAGCACAGCAGTAATGACTTTATGAACTACTTTACTTCCAAGATCGATACTTTTAGAGATAAAATTGTAACCATGCAGCCGTCAGCTACAGTAACGCATCATAGTGTGCTATAGATCCCCTGAGGAACAATTCCACTCATTCTCTACTATAGAAGAAGAATTGTATAAACTTGTTAAATCATCTAAACCAAAAACATGTATGTTAGACCCTACATAGGAGTCAGAGCCCATTCCACTCGGGGTGTGGCCTTGTCCTGGGCATGGTCTAGCGGTGTGTCCATAGTAGACATTTGTGCGGCGGCCGGCTGGGTCTCTCCGTCCACTTTCACCAGGTTCTATAGCTTGGAGGTTCTGGCCTTGTAGGCTCGAATCTGTTTAAATGGATACGCACCTGCCTCAGGCAGTCTAATTTTTCAGGTACGCTCTTGGCCCTTTCAGTAGTGCTGAGGCTGTACGAAACCATTGGAACGATTATCCAAGACTGGGCTGACCTCAGTGAGTTCAGTCTCTTGCCAATGCAGAGCTCGCCCTGCTTATAATTGGTCCCTCATTTATGCTCAAGGCCAGTTCGTGTCAGTCATTCCTCTTTCATGGCACGACGGGATTGTATTGGTTCCCCATAAGTGTCTAGCGATGCAGTACGAGTGAAGCATCGAAAGGGAACATACTCGGTTACTTACTTAACCTTGGTTCCCTGAAATACGGGAATGAGTACAGCATTCCTTGCCATGCCATGACGCTGCACGACTTTGCTTCAGTCGAATTTACATGAGATCCTATGGCGAGATGCCCGCTTATATAGCCAGATGGCCCCGCCCATTCTGGCGGGCTTCGTCGCCATAATGCGCAAAATATGATTGTGGTTTTGTGCAGCTTGTCAGTGAACAACGGCTCTGTGTAGTTAATGCTGCTCCATGTGAAAGCCCGCACGTGATGGAGATTTACCGCTGATTACAGAACCGGTGTAACCCCGTCCGAATGATGGCTGAAACTTTACTGATGATTTGAAGTTTTATTACTTGTCCGTTTAGTCAAGAAATCACCGTAAGAGCTGAATGAAGCGATACAAAAATGTGCATCAACATTAGACTTATTCAGAGATTTTCACAAATACTTGTTTTAACTAACAGTATACAAATACGCAAACCTTATGCCTTTTCGGGGGGTGCTGAATAAACGTATAAACCGTCCTTTCGGTCCTTAGACAATTTGTAACATACAAAATACATCAAAGGCAACACAAAACAAATAGAGAAATGAAGGATAACTCTTATTAAAGTCTGTTACAACCGGCTTTACTGATAAGATGCGCATTAAATATCGCATGCGATTTATTGTGCAGCCCTAGTTTGAATGGTTTTGCTTAATCGAGCTACATTTAAGAGATTTTCTCTTTTTTTTTAATGGATTCAAATGTAAAAATGTCTGGAGTTCTAATATGTTGATGTTATAAATACTAGTTTATAAATGTAAATGGCAGTTGGCCAATTTGAGGCAGTTGGGTTCTGCAAATGAAATGAAGAAATACATTTTTATTTTAGTGCATTACAGTAACATTTTGTAAAATACGTAAAAGTAACAGTAAACTAGAGACACTCTAGACTCTAGAGATCTGAACGTAAACAACGTATCCACATACACACGTTGTTTATGTATGTGATACTCTCCAAAATGGCATTATAGGGTGACGCGGAGGAGACGAATTGTTGAATAAAGTTTGTTATTTTTGTTTTCTTTGCGCACAAAAAGTATTCTCGTAGCTTTATAACATTATGTTTGAACCACTGATGTCACATGGATTATTTTAAGTATCTCCTTGCTACGTTTCTGAGCCTTGATCGTGTAAGGATCCTTGCTGTCTATGAGAGGGTCAGAGAGCGACATGAGAGAACAGCATGACATTGAGTAATTAAAGGTGGGGTAAGCGATTTTTCAAAAACGTTTTAGAAAACTGATTCGGGTCGAATAGCAAAACAAACTTGTAGCCAATCAGCAGTAAGGGGCATGTCTACTCATGATGTGGAGGAGAGAGAGTTCAGTGCACAGGACGGACATTAGCCGAGCCGAGCGACAGAAAGATAGAGACGGTGGATAAAAAACAAAAGAGGAAAACGTCTGCGGAACAAAAGAAGGCTCAAGGCAAGAAGTTGGACCCGTGTAAATATCGGATCAGCTTTCCAGCGCTGAAGAGAACTCAAGGAACGGAAGGCCTGCGATCAGACGCCGAGGTTGCTTTGTTTCTTCTCGATAGGTGAGTAACACCGTGTCTGTGCCGCAACAGCTAAAGTCTGTCTAGTTCAAGCGACCGTTGAAAATCATTTGAAATTGTGTCAGTACGTCATGAATAGAACGCAGCAGCAGTTTTCTGTTGGGGATTTGTCATGTCGTGCCACGCCGCATTCAGTGTAGACTGATATGTGTATATACATCTATGGTGTAGACATCATCACTGATTATGAGTTCTATAGTATTTTGTCGCGCCGCGCCACTCGCGTCCAGTGTAGACACAGTGTAACATTGGTTTTGCTTTGTTTCACAGAGCTCATCGTTGCCTGGGTTGCGTACATATGTGTGGGGCGGAGCTATCAAAATAGGGGCGAGACCCTTTTAGGGTAGGGGCATGTTTGTTTTGGTGATTTCAAATGTCAACACTGGCTACCAGAAATCCCTTACCCTACCTTTAATGACAGCATTTTCATATTTGGGTAAACTATCCCTTTAAGCTTTTTTTTTTTTTTTTAACTGATTAGTATTGTAGTATTGGCTATCCTAAGCCAGATTCTTTATTTTACATCAACTGTCACACAGGTAACCAGTAGACAGTGGTGGACAGCAGGGGCGGACTGGGACAAAAATTCAGCCCTGGCACTGTAGCCACACCGGCCCACATTACCACACCGACACAGTCCCACCCACGGACACACGCATTCACTACTTATATTTGTGTACAGATGGTGAAATAATCTAAGCAGTATCATATATGTAACAGATATTTAAACATTTAATGTATGTGTCTGGCAAACAATGCTTACTACTTTTTAAAGAGCACATGTTTATAAAAAATTTACACATACAGTAAAAACAAAAGAATCTGAGGATGTTGTAGAGTCTGTGTGCTGTCTGTTTATGACATTTGTCTGCTGTTACTGTCATTCTCTACAGTATGTTGTTCTTTGTTGTCATTGTCTGTCTGTTGGGTTTTTCCTACCTCTACCACACTCCTCCCTGTCTCTGCTAGGCCTACCGTAGCATCCTTCCTCACAGCACTGGTACTGGAAGACCAGGGGTCTCTGGCTGTACTGATTCCAGCAACATCCTAGTTAATGAACACAGTATAGGACAGGGTTCCTCAATAGGCGGCCAGCGGGTCACATCCGGCCCGTGAAAGAAAAATGTTTGGCTAATTTCAAATAATGTGGCATGAAAATTCAAACGCAGCTTCAGAAAGCGACATTAACTGACATCGTGTCTACACCGGACGCGAACGGCACGGTGCAACACAACAAATTACAATAGAACCCATTATAATCAGTGATGCTGTCTACACTGGATGCAGTGCGGCGCGACATAGTTCAAATTATTTGAAATCATTTTCAGCAGTGTAGATACGATGTGACAGCAAAAATATGGCGAGTGTGTCAAAAAGGGAGTGAGTGAGTGATTGATATCTTTGTTATAGAATACACGTGTTAGTTCACAGTTTTAACGTACAAGTTTGCTTTAATTTATTTTCAAGATCTGAGGTAAAATATCTATTGTTGCTTTCACTATGGTTATAAAGATCACGCAGAATAATATTCAAACTCACATTAGACACTTTTAACATTGAATAAAGCACATAATCATTACCTGAGATTATCGCTGTCATATTTTGTATGTTGTTCCTGCTGCGACGTCGCAGAAAATAAAAAACATTTCTAAAATAGATTCCCGTGGCGCTTATTGTGACAATGGCACTGTCGCGGGTGGTTAGGACAAAAACTACATGGAAAATACCTTTTTTATCACGTCGCGTCATGTCTGGTTTGAACACACGGTGTTACAGTTTGATCTAAGTATAATCTAAGTATAAAAATATTAATGCTGACAAATCTAATAAATGAATCTGCAATTAGGGAAAGTGGAGAGAATAGATCCAGTCTGGAGATGAGCAGGAACAGTTGATTTGCATGGCCAACATGGAGATCCAGATTTTTTTGTTTGTTCGTTTGTTTTTAATATTCAACAGGCAAAGTTCTTCTGTATCTAAATGCAAAAATGTTCATAATTGTTTGAATAAAACTCTGAATATTTATCTTGTGACCATCCCGTGACTATTTTAACAAAAGCAACAATAATATAATAATTGTTATATATATATATATATATATATATATATAGGTCAGTGGCCCTTGGCTTGGTTGAGCTGGCAGAATTTGGCCCTTGGCGAAAACTAATTGAGGAACCCTGGTATAGGATGTAGACATTAGCAAAATATTTTCTCACTGACTGCTCTCAACATTGGAATACACATGAATACAAACAAGTAATAAGGGAATAGAATATATAGCAAAAACTATAAATAGTAGCAGCAGTAAATCCTTTTTGATATACAATTATTTGTGAATTAAAGTATGCTGAAGTGTTGCTAGTATGTGCATTTGTGTGTGTGTGTGATGTAAAGTATGTGTGTGAGTGTGATCTTTCTCTCTCTCTCTCTCTCTCTGTGTGTGTGTGTGTGTGTGTGACACAGGCACAGGTTCCTCTTATCCTAAGAGTTAATTAATAGTTCATTAGAGCCACATTATTAAGAAACTGGCAGTATCTGTATCAGGGTGTGTCTCTCTCATTGTGTCTTCCTACCTCCATGACACTTGACTCTGCAGTCCACCATACCTAAGGATTAATTGCATACTGTAAACTTATGTACTGTATGTGTGCTCAATGTTTTTTTAAATATATGACTATCTACATATTTAATGTAAAGTTCACTACAAATGTCTATAGTTCTATGGCTATTGCTATTGGTTTTTGATGTGTTAGACTATATTGCAAGTAGCCTACATCAATTTTTACCTTTAATCCCACTTTATCTGCTGATATTTCAGTCATGCACTTCAGTAACAGGCTTGTTAACCAATTATCAGGAAGCAATGACATTTTAAAATATACTGGGGTTCTACACTAAGCTTACAACTGTTTAATATAATGTAGGCTACTGTAAAAAAACAACAAAAAAAACACAGGAGGTAACTGGCAGAAGTAGTATGAAAATGACTTGTGCTAGCTGTATTTTCTGTTTTCTTTTTACCTCTTCGGCACTAACTGTTCTCTGCTGCAGCAGCCGAATTTAAACCTGTTGAAAAGAGTTCGGTTAATTTTTTTACGCATTTAGCAACGTCGGATTTAAGCCCTTTTTTTTCCTTTCACAAAGTTTTTCTGCACCGCCTTTCCTTTTTTATGGTCCATTATGAAGCTTTTACTGAAAATTAGCTTGTGTTGCAATCTCTCTGATGACGTGCTTGATTTTGACTGAAGGGTTCGGTCGGCCCATCTCGGGACCAGGCGGCCGGTGTTGTGCCTAATTCTGCACCCCTGCCAGATTATGCACCCCCTCGTTGAAGTCGCTACCTGATTGCCTAATCCCAACCCCTCCCCCACATCTACTCCTAAACCTACCAATACTAGGGGGTGCATAATCTGGCAGGGTGTAAATTTCGTTGCCGACTGGGCCAAATGCTTAACATTTATTTTTTATTAACATTATTATTATTATTATAACCATAGAGAAATCGTGCAAGCGATAAAAACCTGTCCTATGTGCTGTTGGCCCGTAAAAACAATTTTATTTATATATATTTAGAAAAAATCTGACCGGCCCACATTAAACAAAATGGTCCGGCCCCTCTGGCATTTGCCAGAATTGCCAGATGGCCAATCCGGCCCTGGTGGACAGTAACGGAGTAATTTTGTTACTGTATTTAAGTACATTTTTCAAGTATCTGTACTTTACTGGAGTAGTTTTATTTTGAATAACTTTTACTTTTACTTCACTACATTCCAAAGCATAAGATCGTACTTTTTACTTCACTACATTTCATAAGACTTATCGTTATTCCTTATAATATATCACGTGCCCCGAGACGCAGAAGCGGTGTCTGATTCATGAACGAACTGATTATTTTCAATGAACCCGTTAAATCGGTTCGCAAATCGCACCAAACGATTCATTCACGAATTGGAATGATCCGATCGCAGCTGTTCTCGAGTCGACAGCTCACTGATTCAAATGATCCATTTAGTGCGAGTCTCCAGTGAACTGAATTCACAAGTAAGAACCGGGAGATCTTGTGAGCGTGCGCGCGTCTGATGCTGTTAAAAGTAAGCTACTAATGTCGAATTTTAGGATTAATTATTGTAACTGAAAATCATATTTTGGTCAAAGCTGTCAGATGTTTGTGAACTAAATCTGCTGTAAAGGGTGTTCTGTTTAAGCCCACTGAAATGTTTGAATGCAAGACACATTAACATCTGAATCTCTATGTTTTAGGTCAAAAAACATTAAAATAACACAGATTAAATAAAATAACTCATGCACGTCCATCTTCCCCGCTGCTGTTATGTTAGCAGTTTTACTTAAATGCTATGCATTTAGCCCTATGTGACGTCTGTTTTTATATTGTTTGTCAGCACACATAGCCTAAGTTACTATGTATCTGGATAAACTAGCTGATAAATGTTTATTAATAACAATGCTGAAAATAAGTCAATAATGTTAGCTGATGCTAACTGTCTAGCTAAATTTAGGTAATTTTTTTAAATAAAGTCCAAATATTTTTATTCAACTCCCTAGATAGATTACATCTGAGGGAAAAAGAAAGGATGTGATGTTCAGAACATGGTAACTACAGTAATTATCAAAGTGGGAAGTGATGACCTCTGGGGACATTTGGCCAGGGGTGTTTTTACACAGACAAGGTTTGAGAAGAAAAAAATCATTATGAAAATCTAATTATATTTTCCTTTTTATATTCATTATTTCCTTATTGGTTATTTTGGGAAAATCCCAGGTATTTTGAGCAGTAGGATTATAAAAAATATATGCTAATATAAAATTAAATGATATAAGTAGCCTATATAAAACTGCAAAATAAACATTCATCTATCTGTACTTTGTACTTAAGTACATAAAAAATCAAGTACTTTTGTACTTTCACTCGAGTAAAATTTAAAACTGAGTACTTTTACTTTTACTGGAGTAATATTTTATTTTACGGATCTGTACTTTTACTCAAGTACTTGATTTGTGTACTTCGTCCACCACTGCCAGTAGATGGAGGTATGCATCTTCAAGTGGGTTTGCCAACCGAAATTAAAAGGAAAAGAAGTAGCTCAAAATGTGTGTGACACTCAAGAACTAAGAACTGTTCAAGCAAATTTCCAATATTTGATGCAGACTTTTGTAACAAATCACTTGAAAGTCATTTATTTAATGTTTATTTGTACCTGCTGACAGACTATATGAGATTTTTTTACATTTAAAACCCCTGCCGCTGAGAAAGTCTCTGCACATCCCTGTATAAATTTGATAGATTTTAATTACTTTTATGCACTTGAAGTGTACACCAAGCACTAGGAAGATGCAAGCATCAGATCAGAACTTGGTATCAGCAGATACTCAGGATTCAGTGTCTTGGATTGGATCAGGGCACAAAACACTTGATCAGATCCTTAATTTTATGTGTGAAAGGTAATACTTTAGATTAGAGAAGACTATTCAACTAATTGCTTATTAACATGCATATTAATAGCATATTGGCTGTTTATTAGTACTTATAAAGAACATATTAATGACTATATTCTATTCCCTTAACCCTACCTAATACCTAAACATTACCAACACAACAACTACCTTACTTGATTTCAATAAGCAGCAACTATTAAAATAGTTTATTGAAGGAAAGTTAGTTGTGAATAGTTGTAATCTAAAGTGTTACCATGTGAAACGTGAAACCACCAAAAGTGTATGACTTGCACGTTACTTCCACAGCTAGTTTTAGTTCTATAAATTTAGACTAACCCACATGCTGGGTGTGGTCACATTAGCAAAATTTTCCAAGCAAATAAAAGCTTCATTGTCTACTTTCAATAGAGATGTATGAGCTCACAGAGAAGCCATTTTCAAACCAAAGAGTTTTCTTTTGGTCAGCTCTTTCAGTAGCTGACGGGAACACCTCCCAAGTGTGATGATTGTCTGAAGCCTGTATAGAAACGCGCTATTTTACTGGCTGATGACTGAAGACACAGCCTCGCCAGCGGCTCATAAAGAAGTGCCAAAAGCAGTAACAAAGTAGCATGGTCAGCTGTGCCGCTTCAGTAGCTGATACTATGGAAACCCTATTGAACCAAGTCATGCTAAATATGACTGCTATTCAGCTAGCCCCTGTATCAGCGCAGGCTAACACTACAGTAGATATGAACGGTCTCTGTTCACATTTACATTTAATCATTTAGCAGACACTTTTATCCAAAGTGACTTACAAGTGAGGACAATAGAAGCAATTAAACCAACAAATGGACAAAAGTATGTAAAAGCTGTGCCAAGTCCCATTTAGTCTAATACAGTATAAGTAGCACTTTTTATGTAAAAAAAAAAGAAATAGACCAGAAAGTGCTAGTATTAATGGGTCAAGTGTGGATGGAAGAGATGCCTCTTTAGCTGTTTCTTAAAAATGCTAAAGAGTTAGGCAGGCCATTCCACCAGCAGGAATCAGTCATGATAAAGGTTTGTGAAAGTGATTAAGTGCCTCTTTGGGATGGCACCACAATGCGCCATTCACTTGCATAATGCAGACTTCTGGAAGTTGCATAAGTCTGAAGTAGTGAGCTGAGATATAGAGGTGCAAAGCCAGTAGTTGTTCTGTAGACAAATATCAGTGCCTTGAATCTAGTATTGCGTAGCCGGACCTTCAGACAGACGGCAGAAGGTCTGTGAACCATGACTGCTTTGAATGGCCAAGGCCCACCCAAGAGGTCATATGACTGACAGATAAAGCAATCAATCATGTTTCGGTTTGTGCCGCGTTATGTTTAGGGGAGTGAAAATATTCCTACTATAACAGACCGGTGTGTAAAACTCTTGGACATATTTTAAAGATTCGGTGCCATGAAATTTAAATATTTCACATACTTTGGAAAATCTAGCCTTTAGCTGATCCTGATAAGCGCTCATCATCACAGTTTGTAAACACTATGGCTTTCTTCTTCCATGAGGAGGTTTGGCATCATGGAATTAGAGGTCTGCCACCGGTACAGCTTGCACTCAGGACTGTTACTTTAAATGTCACGCGTTTTATTTGCATGGTCTGTGCGCAACATGTGCATATGCTCAGAGAAGGCTGTACCTGTGGTAAATATACGGCCCTCAGACAGAACAGGCAAGCTGTCGATGAGTGACAGAGCAGAGTAAGGATGGCGCAAAGTGTGGATGCGCTTTCATCGAAGGACGTTCAACTCGATTTTGTTTGTATTTTGCTTAGCCTATAATTTTAAATGAAAGTTGTCCTATTTATTTATTTTTCTCTGCGACACTTTTCTTACTATGTAATTTAGTATTTTGACAAGACGATTAAAAATAGCTAATAGGCTATTTTTGTACAACCTACATTTTTTTTTCTCTCTGCGACACGTTTTCCCTATTGTGTTGTCAATGTTAAATTAATTGTATCCTGACAAGACGAATAAAAATAAGAAAAAAATATTTTGTACAACATTTTTATTTTCTCTGACACGCTTTTCCTACTGTGTTGCATAAAATATTAAACAAATTTTGTGTCTTAATTCATATAAATTCAAGTCAAAGTCAATAAATTCAAGACTCTTGACAAGATTAATAAAATACCATACAATTTTGTGCAGACTACAATTTGATTTGTCAGCCTATCTCTCTTTCTTTCAATAGCGGAAATTTAAATGTGAGATTCTGGAAACGAGATCTAAATTTAGTGGGAATGGTCGGGTCGGGAATCTCTCTGCGACACGTTTTCCCTATTGTGTTGTCAATGTTAAATTAATTGTATCCTGACAAGACGAATAAAAATAAGAAAAAAATATTTTGTACAACATTTTTATTTTCTCTGACACGCTTTTCCTACTGTGTTGCATAAAATATTAAACAAATTTTGTGTCTTAATTCATATAAATTCAAGTCAAAGTCAATAAATTCAAGACTCTTGACAAGATTAATAAAATACCATACAATTTTGTGCAGACTACAATTTGATTTGTCAGCCTATCTCTCTTTCTTTCAATAGCGGAAATTTAAATGTGAGATTCTGGAAACGAGATCTAAATTTAGTGGGAATGGTCGGGTCGGGAAGAAAATTATTCTAAGCGGACAGCGGGTGAACAAAGAGTGAATATATAGCGGGAGCGGGTGGGTGCGGAATAGAACCTTGCGGGAGCGGGATCAAACCTCTACATGGAATCTTTGTTTCCAGGTGGAACGTTAAAGAAAGTGACAAACACATCTCCAGGAAATCCTGTATAATTCAACCAATCCGATGATGACTTCGAAACTCCTGAAGTGTTTCCAATTTTGTGTGCTGTATGCATCTAACACAGTGGTAAAGTCAGTGGCTACGTTTACATGCACAATTTTTGGTTCAATTGAACTGAATTCATTACGATGGATGAATCTGAATAAAGTGATCGGGTTGATGTGCGCATTTATATGTAAGATTCTGATCACAATTTATTTTTTTTGACATGCGCACACTGCACAAATATAGAGTTTCTCACTGCTTGCACATAATAACCACTCTCCTACACAGTTTCTTTATTTGTTTTTAACAGCAGAATTAATATTTATCCATTTATGAATAAATATACATATAAACCACAGTGCCGTTCTGCTCATATTTATCACGCAGTAAAAATACCCCTCCCCGTGCACAAAACGGGTTGCCTGTGAATGAGAATCCAAAACAAGGACTGGTGGGAGGTTGTCCTGCTCCACTTCACAGTTGCCGAGTGAAAGGAGAGTTTTAAAATGACAGGACACGCATTTATACAACACTTTATTCAAAAGGAAGAACCGCTCGTTCCGTGCGTCATACATCATTACGCTATTTCTGCGTCATTGCACATGTGAGGTCGTTTCAGTTTCAGGGTTCAATCCGATCGAGTGTTTACATGCACTCTCAATTATATTAGAAAAGGAATAAACCACCCCCTTCAATCCGATCTAAATTTCATTCCGATCGAGCTCCATCAGATCGATTAAGGTGTTTACATGAAGGCTTTTCAATCCGATTGAGCCATCAATCCGATTACAAACGGATTATTTGGTTGCATGTAAACGTAGCCAGTCTGAAGACTGAAGTAATGGCTGATGAAAATTCAGCTTTGTCATATGAGATAAGAAATAACTTTTTAGATATATGAACAATTATATCATACAGAAACAATCACAAACATTTGCTTGACCAGCCACAACATCAGCATAACAGTTACTGCAAAATTATTTACCTCCAACTCTCTTTGCAGAACACCCAATCCCTGTTCCCTGCATCTCCCTCCTGCATAATCTGTTTTTCTTTTTCTCCTTGTAGCTGGAAATCAGCTCACAGACAATTTGCGGGCTATATATACTGTATATTTAAAATAATTACAGTCTTGCTCGCGAGAACTCCGGTCTGATGCACGCAGGTTCTCGCGTTATTTCCTTATCGTATATTGTTATATTTTGTTATATACATTTATTTAATAAATAAACATAACATATTTTTCTTAAATGTATACATGCATGAGTTTGTATTTATATATACATAATAAATATACACAGTATACAAACATATATTATGTAAACAAAAAGCTTTTATTTTGAATGTGATTACTAATCGCAATTAATCATTTGACAGCAATACTGTAAACATATTATTATTATTAAACATATATTAGTCTGTTTGTCGTTTTTTTTGTTAGTAACTCAGTAAACACATTATTAATAAATCATAATATGTACAGACAAGCAGACGAGTCCAGGATACGAATGCAACACATTTTCCTCATAACATTTTCTATTTGGGGAAATGCTGGACCCGTAATTAAACGCATTGCATTTTTATTATGGGCTGATCTGCTTGTCTGTACATAGTATGATTTATTAATAATGTGTATACTGAGTTTGGTCTTTTAAACACAATGTCTTAACGCATTAAGCCACATTATGTGTTTTCCTTATAACACATTTCTATGGGAGGAAAATGCTTAACGGGTTCTTTTGTTTGTATGTACATAGTATGATTTATTAATAATGTTTTTACTGAGTTTGATCAATATTGACCGTTCACAAGGAGCTTGATTGACAGGCGATCTGACCAATTACAACACCAAATCCACCATTTTGTCTGACAAACAAATCAGACAAGAGAGTAGACTAACTTCAGGGGACTTAAATTTGAAAAAAAATGTGTATTGATGTCTTTCTGCGGTTGAAATAAAATACTTTCTGAAGTTCATTCATATTTATTCCGTGCTTTAAGTAATTATGAAAAGACGATCGCTTCACGTGCTGCTTGAACTGAGGCAATACAATGATCTGTCATGACACATTAAAAAAACACAAAATGGCATTTATTGTTTTAATTTCTTAAAAAATGACACAATTTTAAAGCTGAGACCTTGTTTCATACCAGAAGTAACTGCTCTGTCTTGTCCGTCTGCGTGTTGTCAGTGGAAAATCATGAAAAATGAATGAATGATTGAATAAATAAATACATATCCATTCCTGTTATGCTTTGAGGCAGTATGCATAGAACAATATGTCATACTGTACTTCCTCTGAGAATCCCATACCACTATTATTATATTCTTTCAACACAAACTTTATTCATTTAATTCATAGTAATTAAATTAGCAGCAGATCTAGACCTTTACATTATGCTGTGTAAGTAAAGTTTTTTTTACACTCTTACTTGATGCTAAGAGAGCTTGTGTGGATTGCAGGGTGGGTAGTGGATTGCAAGTATGAAAATCTTATTAGAATCTTATAAAAATTTTACACACACACACTCACACTCTCTCTCTCTCTCTCTGTATATATGTATGTCCAGTTTTGTTTTTGCTTGGTGAAGCCACATCACAAACACTTACCCCCATCTCTTGGACAAGGTGCATGTGCCAAGATGCCACAATTAACTCAATCCTAATTTGACAAATATCCTTTTCAGACTTCATCTGCAGAAGAAAACATTGCCAAATCATGTTTTCTACTCTTGTAATTGCTAATATATTTCCTCCTTCTCCAAATGATATCTGTGAAAAAAACATCCCTGGCTGGTAAAGTCAATGGTCAAATCTCCCTCAGATTGAAAGAAAAACCTTGTTTTACATGTATATGCAAAGTATGAAAGAGCCTTGGCAGGGCTATTCCTCCAGGAAAAGATAGCATTATCACATCTCTCAAAAGCATCAAAATGAAAATAATTATTTACTTTGCACGAGTCAGGCCCCAAGACAGTGAGTGCTATGACACCAAATATGCGTTTGGATTTGTGAATACTTTGGACGGCCTTGTGGGGTTCAAGAGCTCCTTGGGCATAAGAACAAAATAAAACAATAGAAGACTGAAAAAAATGGATCAAGGGAGAATGCACACATACACACACACACACACACACACACAGAGAGGAAGTCCCTTGTATCATCAATCTCATCCTTCAGAGCAGGACCCCCTGAGTCTGCACTGCTGTTCTATCTCTCTCTGTACTGCAGCATGTCTCCAGACACCCCTGTCTCCAACCAGGCTACTGGACCAGCCCACAGCACATTAATGCAGCACACTCCAGATTATACAACTCTGAAGTCAGTTTCCACCTCTCTACAAACTACATCCTGCAGTGGGAGTGGAAAACATTCACGATTTGGCATCAGTCTTAAGTGCTGATAGTTGGAACATCCAGAACATCATCTGCCAAAAAGTAGTGGTGGGTCAGGAGAGTTGAATCTTCATCTAATCATTCAATAAATTACTAGATGTTTTTTTCTTATCATGTTACAAGTTGGGATATGACAGCTTAATGTCAGAAATACTTACACATATAAAAGAGTGGACTTCTGTTGGACTTCACATTATCTGCTGTAAACGCTGTTCATTGTGTCAGGGATGCAAACAGGTAAGGGGTAAAAAGGTGAGAACATTGCATGAATAGAGAAAACCTGCCACAAATAGGGGGTCCAGGGCTCCACACAGAATATATATACAGTATGTATATATACACTGAACACAATTATAAACGCAACACTTTTGTTTTTGCCCCCATTTTTCATGAGCTGAACCAGTCAAAACCAGTCAGTATCAGTATTTGCCTCACGCAGTGCAACACATCTCCTTCACATAGAATTTATCAGGTTGTTGATTGTGGCCTGTGGAATGTTGGTCCACTCCTCTTCAATGGCTGTGCAAAGTTGCTGGATATTGGCAGGAACTGGAACACGCTGTCGTATACGCCAATCCAGAGCATCCCAAACATGCTCAATGGGTGACATGTCCGGTGAGTATGCAGGCCATGCAAGAACTGGGATGTTTTCAGCTTCCAAGAATTGTGTACAGATCCTTGCAACATGGGGCCGTGTATTATCATGCTGCAACATGAGGTGATGGTCGTGGATGAATGGCACAACAATGGGCCTCAGGATCTCATCACGGTATTTCTGTGCATTCAAAATGCCATCAATAAAATGCACCTGTGTTCGTTGTCCATAACATACGCCTGCCCATACCATAACCCCACCGCCACCATGGGCCACTCGATCCACAACGTTGACATCAGCAAACTGCTCACCCACACGATGCCATACACGTTGTCTGCCATCTGCCCCGTACAGTGAAAACCGGGATTCATCCATGAAGAGAACACCTCTCCAAAGTGCCAGACACCATCGAATGTGAGCATTTGCCCACTCAAGTCGGTTACGACGACGAACTGCAGTCAGGTCGAGACCCCGATGAGGACGACGAGCATGCAGATAAGAACGTCAATTAATGCGTTCATGACCTCAAGGTTAGATTATTATAATGCTTTAATAGGTGGTTGCTCTGTGCGCTTAAAGGGTTAGTTCATCCAAATATAGTTCACCATCACACGGCTCCGGGGGGTGAATAAAGGCCTCCTGTAGCAAATCAATGTGTTTTTGTAAGAAAAATATCCTATTTAAAATGATATAAACAGTTTTGTGTAACTTCCACTAACTGTCGTACGCGCATTCACGAGACTGCCTTTCCGGTGGGTGCCGCCGGACGTAGGCATAGCGCATGCAAGTGTGAGTCTCATGAAAACCAACGTTTGTTTACAGGAGCAAAGGAATCAAAGTTTCCTTACTTTATCAAAGAAAAACCAGTCTCCTCTTGGCTTATATCGAAATCCTCTGACATTTTTCTTTACAGATCCTTGTTTTGTACTTCTAATTTGTGACCTGCATTTTGTTTTGTTCTCTCTCCGTCGCACTTCCACATTCGTCACTAATCACTGGCGCATGTCCTACACCTACATCATCCGCCCGGAACGGCTTCCGCCTACGACAGTTAGCAGAAGTGAAAGAATTTTGTTTATAATGGTTTAAATATGTGTATTTTTCTTACAAAAACACATCGATTTGCTACAGGAGGATATTCACCACCCGGAGCCATGTAAGGCACATTTTAATATGGATGGATGCGCTTTATTTTACTACTATCGGACTGTTGAACAAAAACACCCACCCATGCCATTATAAAGTTTGGAAGAGCAAGGACAATTTTTAATATACTGTAACTCCGATTGGATTCGGCTGAAAGAAGAAAGTCATGTACACCTAGGATGCATTGAGGGTGAGTAAAACATGGACTAATTTTCATTTTTGGGTGAACTATAACCTTTAATAAACAAACTCCAGCTGGTCCAGAATGCAGCAGTTAAGAGTTCTTACTAGAACCAGGAAGTATGACCATATCAGCCCGGCTTTGAAAAGCCCTGAATGGTTTAGCTCCTCAGTACTTGACCAAGCTCTTATCGCATTATATTCCTTCACGTCCACTGCGATATAAAAACTCTGGCCATTTGATAATACCTAGAATGTCAAAATCAACTGCGGACTGCAGGTCCTTTTTCTATTTAGTGCCCAAACTCTGGAACAATGTAGATTAAAGACCCACCTCTTTAACCTGGTTTACACATAACACACTAACACATTTCTATTATTCAAATCCATTAAAGGATAGTTAGGCTGCATTAATTAGGTCAACCGGAACTGGGAACACTTCCCATAACACCCAATGTACTTGTTACATCGTAAGATGAATGCCATCTACGCTAATATTAGTCTATTTAATTCTTATTCCAAGGTCACTGTAGCCACCCAGATCAGCACCTAGAGAAGATAGTCGATAGTTTCCCCACAGGCGTCAGTGATGCAACAGGAGAGACCATTTAATAGGGCACTTACTTACAGTACTAATGCATTAGAGCATGTAGCAAGTGACATTGATCTGCAAGCAGAATCAGAACTGGAGAACTCATGTATTTTGTACAAAGTTTTATTAACTAAATCACAAACACATACAGTAACTAGTTTAAACAAACACATGCACGCAATCACTCATACAAGGGTAAACAGAAAAGTGAGAATGACTGAATAAATCAAAGTGAAACGGGAGGAATGGACAGTTACAAGTCAGTTTAACCATTTGAAGGAACCATCAGCACCTTGGTAACAAGAGGTCCAAAGCTTAGTATATAAACCTCTGGATAGTTTAGTCAAATGTAAGATACTTGCATTGCCTTTGCCGTTGAATGGGCATTTGGATGCAGTCTCGGATGAAAGACTTAATGGAAGAAGTGTCTTTGTTTGAAAGCTGGCTCATTTGCATGATCAGAGTGGGCAGGCTTATTGATATAACAAGCGTACAATGCACAGGCCTACTAGGCACGATCCCAGGGCACTAGACCAGAGAGAGGGCCCAGACACGTTGCAAGGGGGCTCTGCTGAAAAACCTCCACCCCACCCTCCACTGTTGTCAGGTATGTGCTGCTTATGGTACTTGTGGACAGTGGCATGCACTGTGTATGCTGATTGTGTGCCATTATGTTTATTCTACTGTCTCTGCTATACCAATATAAGCATACCGTCAAAGCATGCACAGCCAGTTTTTGAGGGAGCTGACTGCGCGGACTTCTCAGAGTGCTCAGGCTCACAGTCCTTGCAGCTTGGGTCCCGTGGCTGCCAAGGCAGAGTGGCTACTTAGGTCGTGGGGATAGCAGGTGGATCTGGTGGATGGGTTGCAGACAGGCATGGCCCTTTCTTCGCCCTCACCCACCAGATCCAGCACCCTCTCTCAGAGTTCGCCCGCTCTGCAGGCCTGTCTTCCTCTGAGGAGGTTGATGTGGTGAGCCATGACTAGGATGAGACTGGGGACTCTTGACCCAAATCCATCCAGTATGGGGAGTTGTTGGAGGTGGTGACTAGGGCTGTAGAAAAATCAAAGATTGTCTGGCCTGATGAGAAACAGGAAGACCATCCAAAAACCAAACTATAGAGCATGTCCCCCCCTCAAGAGGGAGTCTGATGGCTGATACTTAATTGTTCCCAAGAAGGATGGGGGGGGGGGGGGGGGGGC
>NW_015505624.1:56213-66316 GCF_001515645.1 Sinocyclocheilus grahami
TGTTTTTATGTGATAGATGAGGAGAGTGGGGGGGGGGGGGGGGGGGGGGGTCCTATCCTAGATCTGCACCAACTCAACTGCTCTGTCAAGACATTCAGATTCATGATGCTGACGTCTAAACAGACTGTCACACAAATCAGTTCCGAGGATGGGTTCATCACCATAGTTTTGAAGGACGCATGCATTCATGTCTCCATCCTTCCCAATCACAGGAAGTTCCTGAGGTTTGCTTTCATGGGTGAAGCATGCCAATACCGAGTTCTTCCATTCGGTCTAGTGCTGTCACCCCACACTTTCATCAAGTGACATTTTCTGACAAGGGAACAAGATTTTGCATTCATGCTGTGTCACCTATGCTCAGGTCTTTCATGTCATTTCTTGTTCATCTTAAAGATTCTGAGGCAATGCTGCACAGTGCCAAATTATATAGGGTGCCATGCAATGTTCCCTCTAAGCTGCGGCCGTGCAGAAGAAATAATGTGCCACGCACACGCGTAAATGAGATGGGGAAGCCATTTGCGAAAGCGAAGGAATTGCAATGCTCAGGTAAATCACTATAGAGTTAATATCGAAAGAGAATGATGTAGAAACCAAATATTTTAATGGTTGCGGAAGAAATAGCTCAAATCGAGAGCCAACGCAAACGTAATGACATGTGAAATAATACGTCATCATGTATTAAAGAAGAGTGGCTTGATTAAGTTCTGGAAATAGCGGATGATGGGCACAGAACGGTAACAAAACTCAGAGACATTTACAGTCACACACAGGTGCATTGTGCAAACTGTACTTCATAGGGATGTTTAGATAGCTATAGAAGAATTCACGTTTTAAAAATTATTTAACTTACAGATTTTAGTTCAAATGTTTCAGTTTGTTTTCTATTCTATTCTATTCTATTCTATTCTATCAGTTTAAATTCAGTTTGTTTTGATAGTATATTATGTTAGGCCTATATTATAAACCTAGTAAATACTTGACATTGTTTTTTAATGGAGTGTCTTATGCTCATCAAGGATGTATTTATTTGAAAAAACAGTAATATTGTGAAATGTTATTGCAATTTCAAATATTGGTTTCCTATTTTAACATACTTTAAAATATAATTTATTCACATGAAGCAAAGCTGAATTTTCAGCATCATTACTCCAGTCTTCAGTGTCATATGATCCTTCAGAAATCATTCTAATATGCTGGTTTATTATCAGTGTTGAAACTGTTGTGCTGATTAATATTTGTTTTTGGAACCTTTGATACTTTTTCTTTGATTAATAAAAAGTTAAAAAGAACAGCATTTATTCAAAAGAGAAATATTTTCTAAAAATATAAGTCTTTACTATAACATTTTATCCATTTAACACATTCTTGCTGAATAAAAGTATTAATTTCTTTAAAAAAAAAAGAAAACAATTACTGACCACAAACTTTTGAATAGTAGTATATATTGTAACATAACATTTCTATTTTGAATAAACACTGTTCTTTTTAACTTTTTTATTTATCAAAGAATCCTGAAAAATATCACAGGTCCCAAAAAAATATTAAGCAGCACAACTGTTTCCAGCATTGATTGTAAATCAGCAAATTAGAATGATTTGTGAAGGATCATGTGACACTGAAGACTGGAGTAATGATGCTGAAAATTGCTTTGCTTCATAGGAATAAATTATATTTTAAAGTATATTAAAATAGAAAATATTTATTTTAAATTGCAATAATATTTCACAATATTATTTTGTGAAATAATATTCAGTATTTTAATCAAATAGATACAGCCTTGATGAGAATAAGAAACTTCTTTAATAAACATTATTGATCCCAAATTTTGAATGGCAGTGTGTTATACTGTAAAAAAAAAAAAAAACTTTAGGTAGCCTAAAATGTACATAATTTAGTCATGGGTCAAATTAAGTACAAATAGCACATTAAAGTTAAAAGTTACACACTGTTTTGTGTGTGTGCTGTACATGTCTGGTATAAAGAATGTTTTTGCTCAGGTGGCCGAAATGTCCGCCCAATAGGGAAAAGTTTTGCTCAGCAAGAAATGCCCCCCATTTTTGCACACTTGGGGTGCAATAACGTTAAATGAATCAGGTTTCAGTATTCTCAGCAGAAAGGTGTTTCCCCATAACGTCAGCTAAAGTTGTCCACAATGTCTTGTTCCCTTCTCAGGGACTTTGCTTGTGTTAACAATGGCAGCCCTAAATAATATTGAATGATTTTCACACATGACCTTCAATGACCTGCAGAATGGTATAGTTATTGTGCCTCCCATCTAGGGCTAACTGAACTGTGCTAACAAGTCAAACAGAAACGGCTTAGTTGAGACAGTTTTTAACAAGATTCTTGTTATTTGTTATTATTTTGATTGTATTTTGTTTGAAAATAAGATTTGCACCAACTGCACTGACATGACATTTCTTTATATTTTGAAGAAATGAATTCTGTTTGGAATAGTGCTATTCACTTACCTATACCAGTAATCCTCCCCAATTAATTCCCAGGTTTTAGTCAGGTTGTTCCCCACCAGTAACGGAGACTAAGCAAACAATTTCTTTATGGATCTTGCTTTGTGCAAAGGGGTGCTGTCTTTTTTTTAACAGAAAAGACCCCTTTGCAAACTGCTGGAACAAAGGTAAATAAAAAAGGCACAAGCACAGAGAAGGAAACTCTTCACAAATGTATGGCCCAAATGTAAGGTCTCCCAGAGTCTGCTGTTACATACAAAATAAAGTTATGCAAGTGTAAATATTGACTCTGCTGGCAAGGTGCAGCAGACGGTCGATAGATAAATGTTTGGCTTATCACTTGCCGTGCCATCTCTTTGGATCTTTCCTGACAAACCAGAGGAAAACAAATGCTGAATACAAATTTTAAACATGTCTGAGCTGTAGTCATCAGTAAAAATCCGCATGAAAATCATAGCCTAAAACTTGAGAATAAGTGCTGGTGTTGCTGCAAGAAGTAGTTGGTAAAACCAATACCAAAGGATTTAACAGACTATGTAGTGTATAAAAGATTTGTTTTGCACTTGCATTTGTTTGCATATATATATATATATATATACACATATATATACTCTACCGTTCGACTCCACCGAGCAGGGACACCGCCAAGGGACATAAATACCAGTTTTGAATCATTCTCTTTCCTACAACTTGTTTCCCTTCTGTTTTCAGTTTTTGTAACCAATTCTTATTATGTGTTTCCAGATCCCTACTATCACTACCACTCGCAAACCATGCATCACACACTGTAGGCAGCGCAATCCTAACAACCTGCACACTTTGCCTATGTCTACTAATACACTACTTTCTTTTTCTATTGGTCTCTGGAATTGCCAGTCTGCTGTAAACAAAGCAGACTTTATTACTTCTATTACAAGTCATTCAAGACTAAACCTTATGGCCCTGACAGAGACGTGGATCAAACCAGAGGACAATGCTACACCTGCAGCACTGGAGGTGCTTATCTCTAATGATTGGAAATGTAATCCTTTACCATCTCTGAGTATCAACAGCTCCTTTGAATCACATTCAGCCACTATTACCCACCCTCTTAAAATCCATTTTATAGTTGTTTATCGACCCCCAGGACCACCAGGTAACTTCGTGGAAGAATTAGATGTGCTGCTCTCAAACTTTCTTGAGGATGGTACTCCCCTAGTTATGCTTGGAGACTTCAACATCCACCTAGATAAACCTCAGGCTGCAGACTTCCACACTCTGCTTGCCTCTTTTGATCTCAAGCAAGTGTTAACTACGGCTACTCACAAATCAGGCAACCAACTGGCCTTTCTTTACACATGACACTGCTCCACTGATCATGTGGCTGGCTACTCCACTGCACACCTCAGATCACTTCCTCCTCACTCTTAACCTCAACATGGTTCCTGACACAACACATACCCCTACACCTCTCTTTTCGATGTAACCTACGCTCACTCTCACCCTCCTGACTATCTGCTATTTTTTCATCTTTGCTTCCTTCCCCTGAACAGTTATCATCTTTTGATGTTAACAGTGTTACTGATACTTTCTGCTCCACTCTTACGTCTTGTTTAGACATGGTCTGCCCCTTGTGTTCCATGCCAGCTCGTACCACCTCTTCTGCCCCTTAGCTATCTGATGTTCTCCATGAGCATCGTTCTAAGCTCAGAGCTGCAGAAAGAGTATGGCGGTAGTCCCTACCCGATACCAAACGTCATTTTTAATTGATGACTTTGAACTTTGACCTCATAATTATATTCATATGTGACCTGTGACATCATAATAATTTCCATATGCAAAAATCGTCATGCGTGAAATTCCGGCGTCAACTTTTGAGCTCCGGGGATGAAAAATGTTGTTTGAACAGATGTTTTAATGTGTCCAGTGTCTGACAAAACCATAAATGAATTCCTGAGGAATGTTTTTAAACTTTTTAATGGAGCGTTCCCACATTCGGACTCATCTGCGGATGCATCTGTGTCGTACGTGTTAGTGGCATCAGGTTTCATTCCAAGGTGCACTTAGATAAATAGACCCAGGCACTTCTGTGGAAAATCAGAAAAGAGCTGTAAAATACATAGACATGGACGGCTTATAAATCACCTAAAACTCCTGAGAAGGAATGGGATGAAGAGATGATGGAAAATCTGACTTTGGCTCCAAGAAATCCGTACAACGGTAATTTGTATTTGACAAAGTTTCTCCACGAAAATACGGATTGTGTGAGAGACGAATTCTGTTTGATCAGCGGACACATATTTGGGTACATATTTCACAAACCGTCTCGAATGGTTACACTCTACACGTCTGACGAGACCAACTAATTTGTACAGGATCAAGATCCCTGCCTGATATTTCCTGACTGGCAATTATTTTTCAATCGTATCTGGAAAGATCTGAATGATTGGGGAGAAGAACCTTTGTACGTTGTGGAGTGGAACGGGGTGGCCCCGAATATCCGGCACCGAGTGGTCGGTAATCACGCCCAAAAGAACCCGGGACGACTGTGTGTACATATTCGCCAGTGAAGACAGGGCAAAGCTTAGTGGTCGTTCAGGCGGTGACCTGAATAAGGAATATCACGAAATGTTCACCCTGCAATTTTTGTTCAAGTGGCGCAATCTTCATCTGCTGAGCGCTCTTTTTTCGATCGTAAACAAAATGTTCAAGTGGTGTGACATGCGTGACGGATACAACAAAATTAAAATGCAGCTGTTTCACCCGAGAGTTACCCCGGCAAAAGTTCAGGGGTGTTGCCGTCCCCACCCATTTACTACAGCCATTATAAAGAACAGGAAGTCCCTCCCCACACCACATTTCCAACATGTCTCAAGAAGACTCTTTACAATGCGATTACGCTCCTTTCAACCTCATTGCTCCTGATGATAATGCTATCGATTATATTCCGACAGATAAACACTGCTCACCCGACCTGCACAAAGAATGCTTGGATAAATTCTGCACGGAGCTCAGATATTGTAACCAGAGCTACCTAAAGGACCTGTGCACTACCTCCGTCCGCACAGGGTTCGATACCAGAGATGGGTGCTTCAGCGGCATAAGGTTCAAAATCATAAAAGCCACGATCGTGCTGCTACTGCAGCACATCATAGACAACAAACTGAGGGAGGAGTGCGAGGGTTGTGCAACGGACCATCCGAGCCAGCTGCAACATTTCTGTCTGTTTGAGCCTGCCGCATACTATTTCGAGTCACGCTTCGATGAACTGTCCCGCAAACTGTTCAAAACCGGTCTTCAGACCATTATCGACTTCACTCTATGCCGCTGCGGCTTAATGACCAACAACAATCTGAGGATTCAAGGAACTACCGGCGCTATCCTACACGAATTAAGAGACGGACCATTCATTGTCGCCAAACTACAAGAAATCAGGGAAAAGCTGCTGGACGAATCCTACAAGAAAGTAGTTTACGACGCCGTGGATCTCTGGCAAAGTAGTGTGTCTGCCCCCGGACTGTGACCGCGACAACATGGGGTCTGTGTGTAGTATGAAGAATATTTTCAGAGATGTCGTGTTCATCCCCCATTATCCCCCAAAATTCTTTGCTTATGCAAGCTGATTGTTGCAGCAGCTGTCCGAGTGGCTGGTCTCAGACGATCTTGGAGGTGAAGATGCTGGATGTGAAGGTCCTGGGCTGGTGTGGTTGCACATGATCTGAGGTTGTGAAGCCGGTTGGATGTACTGCCAAATTCTTTGAAACGCCTTTGGAGATGGCTTATGGTAGAGAAATGAACATTAAATTCAGGGGCAACAGCTCTGGTGGACAATCCTGCAGTTAGCATGCCAATTGCACGCTCCATCAAAACTTGCGACACCTGTGGCATTGTGCTGTGTGATACAACTGCACATTTTAGAGTGGCCTTTTATTGTGGCCAGCCTAAGGCACACCTGTGCAATAATCATGCTGTCTAATCAGCATCTTGATATGCCACACCTGTGAGGTGGATGGATTATCTCGGCAAAGGAGAAGTGCTCACTAACAAAGATTTAGACAGATTTGTGAACAATATTTGAGAGAAATAGGCGTATTGTGTACATCGAAAAAGTCTTAGATCTTTGAGTTCAGCTCATGAAAAATGGGGGCAAAAACAAAAGTGTTGCGTTTATAATTTTGTTCAGTATATGTATTTTTTTATTTTTTTAATAAAAGACCGAAACGTGATGCTTGTATGTGTTATTCTTTTGCGGAGGGTTGAAACGTAGACATGTCTGAGCTCATGAAAAAAAGTTTATTACACTCCGGCCAACCCCGGTTCTTTAGGAGGTAAAAAACGGTTAAAATATGCCGTCTTAAAGGATCTTAAAATATTTTAAAGGACTTAAAGGAGTCCGTCTGAGCGATAAACAGGTCTCAGACTGGTTGGCTGGGGAGGATGCGTACACATTACACAGAACAGCCCCTATAAACTACAAACGTAATAGAGTTGTGGTCTAAGGGGTGGATACGCAGTTCCAAGCGGATCTCGTCGACATGTCGGTCTATTCCAAGGAAAATGATAATAATAAATATTTGCTGACCTGTATTGACAGTAAGTATGCGTGGGCTCGAGCGCTAAAGAATAAGAGCGGCATCGAAGTTACTAAAGCATTCAAGTCTATATTCGCAGAGGGGCGCATTCCAAAGAAATTACAGACGGATAGGGGGACGGAATTTTTTAACAAACATTTTCAAGAGTTGATGAAAAAGCACGACGTTCATCATTTTGCTACGGCTACTGATTTGAAGTCCAGCGTCATGGAACGATTTAATAGAAAGTTAAAAAGCCGAATGTGGAGATTTTTAACAGGCACAAATTCATGGAGATACATAGATGTTTTGCAAGATATTATGCAGGGGTACAACTCCAGTTACCATCGGAGTATTAAGATGAGACTGACGGACGTCGGCAAAGAAAATGAAGGTACCGTATTTAAATATAAAGTAGGGGATGTGGTCAGGATTTCTAAAGTGCGAGGACCATTTGCCAAGGGCTATGAACACCGAATATGCCGAAGAATTTTTCATGATCTTCGTGTGTATCCCGCGTCATCCCCCTGTATACAGACTCTCTGATCATCACGGCGACGTCATCGACGGGGTGTTTTACGAAGAAGAGTAACAAAAAATAATTGTGAGCAAAAACAAAGTGTTTAAGGTGGAAAAAATTTTAGGGGAGAAAAAAAAGGGAAGATCTATGCTAGTTTTAGTGAAATGGCTAGGATGGCCTTCGAAATTTAATAGTTATATAGACAAAAATGTTTTGTTGGACTTGCAAAAACCTTAAAACGTACAAGCCTTTACCGAAAGAGATCATTTGAGTAAAGGTTTACCATGGATGACCGCGGTTTCTACGTCACGTTGCCGTGCAACTCTTCTTTTTCAGTTTATCCTGAAAATCGCATATCTAGTTATACGACCAGGTTAGCGAAAACTATGAACCTGAAAGGATAATGGCAAGTAAGCCTTGCTGAGATTGAATATCCTAGAAGCTGGTACACCTTTAGCGATGACGACGATAGGATTTTCAGCATGCACCCAGCACCATCCCAGAAACATGCGAATAAACCTGGTGAAACCGTGTTTAAAGAGTTATCAGGGTTTTCCGTATCAAGGAACCTCCAAATAAGCGGAGGGTACTACGAGAACGTTCGTGCCGTGATCAGTGCAATAAATGCAGTTCTCGCACCAACTGCGGTAATAGGTTACGATCGATTGAAAAACAAAACCCAACTGCTCGCAAAGCCCAATGTTTCGGTAAGTTTCTATGGGAAACTCTCCGCTATTTTAGGAATGAAACCTGATGTAGCTTTAGGACGTTCCACCTACCATGAAAAAGCTGATTTTACAATGAGCGTTATCACAGACGCTCCTCATCAAGCCGATATCAACGAAGGTTTCTATACGATGTATGTTTATACCGACATTATCAAATACCAATCAGTGGGTGGTTCGTACGTCCCCCTTTTAAGGACGAATGGTGAAAGCTTGAAATCGCCCCTTAATGCCATTTTTACACCTGGCAATAATCACGACGTTAATCTTTTTACTGAACAAATTGAAAAATTTGTACAGAGCAACGATCAGTTATTGTCCGATGACGTGGTCAAAATCGAAGTCGACATAGCCATGAACAGACAAGGAGGAGTAAAACTAACAGACTTGCCACTTGATCAGGTGATTAAAAGAAAAAAGCTGAGTTTATTCTGTCCTGTAAATAGGGGTTATAAATTGTGCCTTTCTATCTGTCGTGCACATTTTCTCGAGCCGCAATTACCCGAGAGCGAATTACAAAGTCGGGCGACAGTCATTCACAACAATGCAGGATTTTCGAGCCAAGACAAGATCGGTCTGAACAGTGGGCGGCAATAGGTCAGATTATACGCCACTCAAGCGCGCCGGGCCACTCAGAGCCGTGAAATTTGACACCTCTGGGTCAATAGACAGGAGGGGGGAGAGAGAGGATCCGGGTCAGCGCTGGAGCTGTTTTGAGCATGGGTCTTGTAGTTTTCTTTGACTGTTTTGAAGGTGATAATGCAAGCTGGAAGGCAAACGCATCAGCGGCTCTGATAATGGCAATCTATGAACATTATAATGAAAGTTATATATGATGAAGAACGTTCAGAGGCGCGGTGGAGAGGAGAGGATGCACGTCTGGTGAGCACATATGAGCGCTTTTGCTCCATTTTTGATAGAATCATTATTTTGAAACGTAAAAACACAGCTAACAATCTGATAAACAATGTATTGACAGTAAAGTACAGTACAGGATGCGTTTCAGTAAATATACATGGATATTATTACAGTGCTGTGTTTATAAACAGCTATTTCTTTGTTTCACATTCTGAAGACCAGATAGCATCTGCGAGCTCATGCCAGAAGCAGTTAGCTCGGAGCTAGTGGCGCAGCTCGCATCTGATCTCCAGGCAGGATGCTGATGCTGAGGCAGGCAGGATGCTGATAGAGGTAGGATGCTGAAGCAAAGGTGATGTAGGGGACAGGGGACTAAAATTATTAAATGGAATGATATAAAGCTGGAGGATGTGGATTCTGTTTTCGATTGTAATAAACCACGTGGATTTTACAATGTATAGTCTTGTGTCTCCTGAAAGAAAAAAAATTATTGTATAAAACACAAAATTTGATATTTGCTATAATTTGCTTATGCCATTTTGTATATTACTACTTAGACAAACATAAAAATGAAACATAATTCATTCAATAATCAAGAAAAGTGCTATGGCACATAGTAAAATAGGATTCTGGGGGCAATATGATTTATAAAACCTGTTTTTGCAAAGGAAACTCACAAAAACACTTTTAGACACAAAAAAGGGACAATTTTACTCCCTTCGGTTATAATTCAATAACTCCTGTTTGGCACATCTTGGTACCTAGTGGAATCAAACAATATAAGTTGCAGAGAGCTGGAGCAAATGTTATGTTATGTTATGTAACATTATGTAATGTTATTTATGAAGAGTTACAACCATATTTAGTAATTCAAAGGGTTTTCTATACATTGACACCATTTTTTTCATTTCCTCCATTGTATATGTGTAGGGTAAACATTTGAATTTGGGTATGTCAAATTTAGGCGAAAATACACAAAAAC
>NW_015505624.1:66759-70818 GCF_001515645.1 Sinocyclocheilus grahami
GATAATGGCAATCTATGAACATTATAATGAAAGTTATATATGATGAAGAACGTTCAGAGGCGCGGTGGAGAGGAGAGGATGCACGTCTGGTGAGCACATATGAGCGCTTTTGCTCCATTTTTGATAGAATCATTATTTTGAAACGTAAAAACACAGCTAACAATCTGATAAACAATGTATTGACAGTAAAGTACAGTACAGGATGCGTTTCAGTAAATATACATGGATATTATTACAGTGCTGTGTTTATAAACAGCTATTTCTTTGTTTCACATTCTGAAGACCAGATAGCATCTGCGAGCTCATGCCAGAAGCAGTTAGCTCGGAGCTAGTGGCGCAGCTCGCATCTGATCTCCAGGCAGGATGCTGATGCTGAGGCAGGCAGGATGCTGATAGAGGTAGGATGCTGAAGCAAAGGTGATGTAGGGGACAGGGGACTAAAATTATTAAATGGAATGATATAAAGCTGGAGGATGTGGATTCTGTTTTCGATTGTAATAAACCACGTGGATTTTACAATGTATAGTCTTGTGTCTCCTGAAAGAAAAAAAATTATTGTATAAAACACAAAATTTGATATTTGCTATAATTTGCTTATGCCATTTTGTATATTACTACTTAGACAAACATAAAAATGAAACATAATTCATTCAATAATCAAGAAAAGTGCTATGGCACATAGTAAAATAGGATTCTGGGGGCAATATGATTTATAAAACCTGTTTTTGCAAAGGAAACTCACAAAAACACTTTTAGACACAAAAAAGGGACAATTTTACTCCCTTCGGTTATAATTCAATAACTCCTGTTTGGCACATCTTGGTACCTAGTGGAATCAAACAATATAAGTTGCAGAGAGCTGGAGCAAATGTTATGTTATGTTATGTAACATTATGTAATGTTATTTATGAAGAGTTACAACCATATTTAGTAATTCAAAGGGTTTTCTATACATTGACACCATTTTTTTCATTTCCTCCATTGTATATGTGTAGGGTAAACATTTGAATTTGGGTATGTCAAATTTAGGCGAAAATACACAAAAACGCCCCTGAGCTTAAGTAGTTAAATTAATCACGCTAGAGTCCCCACCAATACGTCTGGCAAACAATGCTATTTCCTCAATTTTTTCGTGCAATACGATGTGATAGGATGCTAAATCTGTAGACCTTATTTCACGCAGATTCATCGTCCTTGAAACGCAATTCTACGGTGTTTAATCGAGGCCTAGGTGTTACATGACAGCCGTTTACGATGCCGCCGTGTCGTATCAGCGAGTCGATGCAAATATAGAAGTTACAAAGTATTCAGATACAAGATATATAGCATTCCAAGTTAGAAAGTCACAAAGCTGTAACGTACAATCAGATATAGATGATGATTAAAAAGTATTCGGATACAAACACATGGAAATATAGAAGAAGCTACAATGTATTCAGATACAAGATATATATAGCATTCGAAGTTAGAAATCAGTCACAAAGCTTTAACGTACAATCAGATATAGATGATGATTTAAAAGTATTTGGACACAGACACATGCAAATATAGAAGAAGTTACACAGTATTCAGATACAATCAAAGATATATAGCATTCGAAGTCAGAAATCAGTCACAAAGCTGTAACGGTACGCAAATTACATGAGATATAGATGATGATTAAAAAGTATTCGGATACAAACACATGAAAATATAGAAGTTACAAAGTATTCAGATACAAGATATATATAGCATTCGAATGTCATCAGACCAAAAATTATATTGGTTATAAAACTAATTACAAACCCGATTCCAAAAAAGTTGTGAGACTGTACAAATTGTGAATAAAAACAGAATGCAATGATGTGGAAGTTTCAAATTTCATAGATACATATCAAATGTTTAAACTGAGAAAATGTATCATTTTAAGGGAAAAATAAGTTGATTTTAAATTTCATGGCATCAACACATCTCAAAAAAGTTGGGACAAGGCCATGTTGCCTCTTATTGATACCTGTCCCAACTTTTTTGAAATGTGTAGCTCTCATGAAATCCAAAATGAGCCAATATTTGGTATGACATTTCAAGTTTATGAGATTTGTAAATTATTCCATTCCTTTTTTACTCACAATTTGTACAGTGTCCCAACTTTTTTGGAATTGGGTTTGTACAAAAGCATCATCTATCGAGGTTGTAGACAACCATTAATTGCACAAAGCAAATGAACAATCAGCGTTCTCTCACTCAGTTGCGTTTGTAAAGCTCCGTGAACTTATGTGAAATTTTCAAACATTTGTGTTTGCAAGTCGCGCAGACGAATCTCTATCGCTTGCTGTAAATTACCTTGAAGTTCATGAAACCTGGCGTCGATGCGGTTATAAAGATTATTGAAAAAATCCGTCTGCCTGTTAAGAAGCTCATTGAATAGAGAGTCCTGCCTGTTACTCAACTCTTCAAGCAAAGAGACAAATCTTTCATTTACACCGTCATTCTGCGCTGGCAGAGATACATTTTCCTCCTCGGATGCTTCATCAACAGTGAATGGTGTTTGTCTACCCATCTGCGACGAATTTTCGCTGTGATCACTTGTCCAACTGGCTCTTTCCCACTCGTTTATTTGCGTATCGGTCCAGTTAGCAGCATTTTCAGACTGTCTGAAAAGAATAATAGTTTAAATAATTAGTAATGAAAATCGTGACACAAATCTATTCATTTTTTAAAATAACTGTTGGAATGTAATATTATCTATTACTGCTTTAAAGATTTTCCTTTGTTAAATAATAAAAGTATGAAAAATTATAATCTAAAAATAAATATGAAAAGCATACCTTGAATTATGTCAGGTTCGGTATCATCGTCAGGCTCTATCTATCTGTATAGAATAAACAGAGGTTAAAAACATTGTCAAGACTTTAAAGTCACATGACTATTAAATAATAATTAGTAAATCAAGAAAACGACATTGAAATCTAGAGAAATTAACGAAACAGATTGCTAGATAAGAAAGGAAAAAAAACAATAGCAAGACTGAACCACAAGATGGCGACAAAGTAGCTTTACTAGATGAAGCATATGTACTAAATAAATATATAAAGTTATCAAATTAGCTTATGTTAAATAAAAATATAACATTATGTTAAATAAAAATATAACATTATCTATTGCAGAAAAACAATATATAATATCTAGTGAACTTAACCAAACAGATTGTGAGATGAAACGGGTCAAAATAGATCAGTCTAAAAAAATAAAAATAAAACAATAGCAAGACTGAGCCACAAGATGGCGACAAAGTAGCTTTACCCGCTGAAGCATATGTACTAAATAAAAATATAAAGTTATCAAATTAGCTTATGTTAAATAAAAGTATAACATTATGTTAAATAAAAATATAACTATCTATTGCAGAAAAACAATATAAAAAATCTAGAGAAATTAACCCTTTGGGGTCGACAAACGAGGATACGCGTTTTGTGGCATCTTCTCCTGATAACACCGAAAATAACTTAAATTACACTTTCAGTTTTGATTTTACAGATAAGAATAATACATCAATCGAATCTGTAAATGGTCTACTTTTATTTGTATACACACATAACAACAAAACTTTGTGCATTTATAAAATAAAGAAAACAAACAGGGTGCGCTGTCTGCCGCCTTGGTCTGCGTGATCTTTATTTAGAAACTTGTCATTAAAATTAACTGTAACTCAGCAAATACTCAACAAAGAGACATGAGAGACATATCTATAGAAAGCTTGACATGTCTACTTTTAAACTAAGGAAGGTCTTATCGAAGTCAAATATTCTGTGATAAAGTAATCCATATGAAACCAACGCGATGTTCAGTCTTTCACATCTCCCTTCATTATATCTAATGCGACTACGCCCACGCGCGCTATAGATATGATAATTGTCCACGTGAAGCGTGCGGCATGTAAACGCCCACATCATAGCAAACAAAGCAGCAAGACCTCAAGTTTTTTTAATTTTACTGTTCGCGTCGTGCTGAGAGGAATAAGACAAAATTCACCTCAAGAAGCTTTGGATTACCTCAGGAAAAAAACAATGCAGCGGCTTG
>NW_015505624.1:71200-84270 GCF_001515645.1 Sinocyclocheilus grahami
TGTGTGTACTGTTTGGTTGGTAAAATAAATGTTGTAAATTCAAATCAGAGCGTCTTCCGTGTCTGGAATGGATGTACTCTTGTACTCTTGAGTATTCAGACCCCCTTAAATTTTTCACTCTTTGTTATATTGCAGCCATTTGCTAAAATCATTTAAGTTAAATTTTTTTTCCTCATTAATGTACACACAGCACCCCATATTGACAGAAAACATTTTTGCAGATTTATTAAAAAAGAAAAACTGAAATATCACATGGTCCTAAGTATTCAGACCCTTTGCTCAGTATTTAGTAGAAGCACCCTTTTGATCTAATACAGCCATGAGTCTTTTTGGGAAAGATGCAACAAGTTTTTCACACCTGGATTTGGGGATCCTCTGCCATCCCTCCTTGCAGATCCTCTCCAGTTCTGTCAGGTTGGATGGTAAACGTGGGTGGACAGCCATTTTTAGGTCTCTCCAGAGAGGCTCAATTGGGTTTAAGTCAGGGCTCCGGCTGGGCCATTCAAGAACAGTCACAGAATTGTTGTGAAGCCACTCCTTCACAATCAGATATAGATGATGATTAAAGTATTTGGACACAGACACATGCAAATATAGAAGAAGTTACACAGTATTCAGATACAATCAAATATATATACCATTTCATAGTCAGAAATCAGTCATAAAGCTGTAACGGTACAATCAGAGATGCAAATTACATCAGATATAGATGATGATTAAAAAGTATTCGGATACAAACACATGGAAATATAGAAGTTACAAAATATTCAGATACAAGATACAATCAAAGATATATACCATTTGAAGCTGGAAATCAGTCACAAAGCTGTAACGGTACAAACACAGGTGTAAAATTACATCAGATATAGATGCAAATATAGAAATTACATCAGATATAGATTGATTACAAAGTATTTGGAAACATGCAAATATAGAGGCTGATACAAAGTATACGAATACAATCAAAGATATATATAGCATCCGAATGTCATCAGACATAAAATGATATTGGTTATAAATCTTATTACAAAAGCATCATCTATCGAGGTTGTAGACAACCATTAATTGCACAAAGCAAATGAACAATCAGCGTTCTCTCACTCAGTTGCGTTTGTAAAGCTCCGTGAACTTATGTGAAATTTTCAAACATTTGTGTTTGCAAGTCGCGCAGACGAATCTCTATCGCTTGCTGTAAATTACCTTGAAGTTCATGAAACCTGGCGTCGATGCGGTTATAAAGATTATTGAAAAAATCCGTCTGCCTGTTAAGAAGCTCGTTGAATAGAGAGTCCTGCCTGTTACTCAACTCTTCAAGCAAAGAGACAAATCTTTCATTTACACCGTCATTCTGCGCTGGCAGAGATACATTTTCCTCCTCGGATGCTTCATCAACAGTGAATGGTGTTTGTCTACCCATCTGCGACGAATTTTCGCTGTGATCACTTGTCCAACTGGCTCTTTCCCACTCGTTTATTTGCGTATCGGTCCAGTTAGCAGCATTTTCAGACTGTCTGAAAAGAATAATAGTTTAAATAATTAGTAATGAAAATCGTGACACAAATCTATTCATTTTTTAAAATAACTGTTGGAATGTAATATTATCTATTACTGCTTTAAAGATTTTCCTTTGTTAAATAATAAAAGTATGAAAAATTATAATCTAAAAATAAATATGAAAAGCATACCTTGAATTATGTCAGGTTCGGTATCATCGTCAGGCTCTATCTATCTGTATAGAATAAACAGAGGTTAAAAACATTGTCAAGACTTTAAAGTCACATGACTATTAAATAATAATTAGTAAATCAAGAAAACGACATTGAAATCTAGAGAAATTAACGAAACAGATTGCTAGATAAGAAAGGAAAAAAAACAATAGCAAGACTGAACCACAAGATGGCGACAAAGTAGCTTTACTAGATGAAGCATATGTACTAAATAAATATATAAAGTTATCAAATTAGCTTATGTTAAATAAAAATATAACATTATGTTAAATAAAAATATAACATTATCTATTGCAGAAAAACAATATATAATATCTAGTGAACTTAACCAAACAGATTGTGAGATGAAACGGGTCAAAATAGATCAGTCTAAAAAAATAAAAATAAAACAATAGCAAGACTGAGCCACAAGATGGCGACAAAGTAGCTTTACCCGCTGAAGCATATGTACTAAATAAAAATATAAAGTTATCAAATTAGCTTATGTTAAATAAAAGTATAACATTATGTTAAATAAAAATATAACTATCTATTGCAGAAAAACAATATAAAAAATCTAGAGAAATTAACCCTTTGGGGTCGACAAACGAGGATACGCGTTTTGTGGCATCTTCTCCTGATAACACCGAAAATAACTTAAATTACACTTTCAGTTTTGATTTTACAGATAAGAGTAATACATCAATCGAATCTGTAAATGGTCTACTTTTATTTGTATACACACATAACAACAAAACTTTGTGCATTTATAAAATAAAGAAAACAAACAGGGTGCGCTGTCTGCCGCCTTGGTCTGCGTGATCTTTATTTAGAAACTTGTCATTAAAATTAACTGTAACTCAGCAAATACTCAACAAAGAGACATGAGAGACATATCTATAGAAAGCTTGACATGTCTACTTTTAAACTAAGGAAGGTCTTATCGAAGTCAAATATTCTGTGATAAAGTAATCCATATGAAACCAACGCGATGTTCAGTCTTTCACATCTCCCTTCATTATATCTAATGCGACTACGCCCACGCGCGCTATAGATATGATAATTGTCCACGTGAAGCGTGCGGCATGTAAACGCCCACATCATAGCAAACAAAGCAGCAAGACCTCAAGTTTTTTTAATTTTACTGTTCGCGTCGTGCTGAGAGGAATAAGACAAAATTCACCTCAAGAAGCTTTGGATTACCTCAGGAAAAAAACAATGCAGCGGCTTGATCCAGCAAAACCAAGGTCAATTACGTGGGCATACTCATCGGACCACGAGGTATTGAGCCACAAACCAGCCGAATCCAGGCCATTCAGAACATTAAAAACAAAGTTTATCTGTTTTTACCGAGGCGAATTTCTTCTCTGTACCAAATATCTATACTTTTCAAATTATCATATCGAAGTTAGAAATTCAAATATTGTGACCAAATTAATTTTGTAGGGTGCCACAAATTTGTAAAAATTTCCAAAGGGTGCCGTGACTAAAGAAAGGTTGGGAAACACTGATTTAGAAGACGAAAACCAAACAAAGTTAAGTCTGACACAGAGAAAGGGACCGATGGCCGGCCAGCCGGGGTTCGTCTTTATTTAAATTTATGCGTGTGTACTTCTAACATGTTTGGTTGGTAAAATAAATGTTGTAAATTCAAATCAGAGCGTCTTCCGTGTCTGGAATGGATGTACTCTTGAGTCTATAATTAACAATAATATAATAAGATAACCTTGTTTGAAATGGGTTTGGCTAAAATAAAATTTTGGTTTCGTCTATACTACTAGACCATAGTGCGGCCCGGTGGAAAAAAAGGATGTACTCTTGAGTCTATAATTAACAATAATATAATAAGATAACCTTGTTTGAAATGGGTTTGGCTAAAATAAAATTTTGGTTTCGTCTATACTACTAGGTACATATACTATATTCACTGGGTTAAATAGAATTGCATTTCTAAAAAGAGACTAAAATACAATTTTCATTGATTAAAACTAGAGTAAATGTCATCAGTTTTCGTCGACTAAAACTAGACTAAATGTCATCAGTTTTCGTCGACTAAAACTAGACTAAATGTCATCAGTTTTCGTCGACTAAAACTAGACTAAAATGCTCAGACTTTTAGTCGACTAAAACTTGACTAGACTAAAAAGAGTATGAACGTGACTAAAACTAATAAAAACTAAAATGAAAGTTTCACACAAAGACTAGACTAAAACTAAAATTAAAACAGGCCGCCAAAAACAACACTACTTGTATTGTAGAATGCATACTCAGCACGCCGAGAGTTCGTCCGATCGTTGAATCGAAACTGAAAGTAAAATGTGCAATCGCGCTTTGACGGCCAGCGGGACATAACCACGGGAAGATGAGTCCCCTGCACAATCTGACTTTGTTACAGCCTAGAATTAAACTGCTGGTTTCGTTTGGCCAGAGGAGAACGACACTCGTTCGACACACTATTTCCCCATTTAATACTGTAAAGCTGCTTTTACACAATTTGCATTGCAAAAAGCAGTATCAGAATCAGAATGAGCTTTATTGCCAGGTATGTTTACACATACGACGAATTTGTATTCGTGACAGAAGCTTCCACAGTGTAACAGAATGACAGTGACAGAACAAAAAAACACAGATAATAAAAAATAAAAAATAGAACAAGTAAATTCTAAAGCGGAGTGATATGCATTATTTATTGTGGTGTAACAGTGATCCAATATATTACTGTCTCTGGTGGGACATGTGATGTGCTGTCTGTATTTTGGCAGTTCATGGGAGAGATTGGCTTTAATAAAGTCCCCAAGAATGATTAAAACAGAGTCCGGGTGTTGTTGTTCTGTCTCTGTGATCTGATCAGCGAGTTCCCGTAAAGCCAGGCTCACTTGAGCTTGCAGAGGAATGTAAACACTAACGAGAATGAACGAGCAAAACTCCCGCGGCGAATAGAATGGCTTGCAGTTAATGAAGAGCACTTCTAGATCTGAACAGCACATCTTCTTTAACACAGTTACATCTGTACACCACCTCTCATTGATGTAAAAGCATGTCCCGCCGCCGCGTGATTTCCCCGTTGATTCTGCGTCGCGATCCGCTCTTAACAGCTGAAAGCCCGGGAGACTCAACGCACTGTTCGGAATGGCGTCTTTTAGCCAGGTTTCCGTGAAACACAGAGCAGCAGAGTTAGAGAAATCCTTATTTGTCCGGGAGAGCAGAAGGAGTTCGTCCGTTTTGTTGGGTAGAGAGTGGAGGTTCGCCAGATGGATGCTAGTCAACGGCGTTCTGAATCCGTGCTTCCTGAGCTTCACGAGGGCGCCGGCTCGCTTCCCCCGTCTGCGCTTCCTGAAGTGCTTGATCAGCGCCACAGCTCCCCCGACAACAATGTCCAAAGCAAAACATTAAAATAATCGAAATCCGGTGAAATATCGGGTGGTGTGTACTTCCGAATGTCCAGCAATTAGTCTCTGGTGAAACTGATTGCAGGGATATAACTAAAGATAGGACAAACTAACAAAAACAACTGCGGAGCACGTCACGGAGGCAGCCATCAACGTCGGCGCCATCGTGAAGGAATGTAGCCTATAAATAAGTAGCCTATAAATAATGGTGACTTGTCTTGACACACATTCAAAAGCGATTTTAATACCCCACGTTTTGAGAGCGACTCCCTGATGTGCGCAAATTAGTCTACATATTTAGGCTGTTATTAGTATGTTGGCTATACTAGGTTGCGTAGTTATCTATAGCTCTGTATCATGTTTGAAAAATGTGGTCTCTATTTGCACTTGAAATATTGAGAGAGTACCCTACTTTGATTATGGCTGTACTTATTGTTTGCACTTAATACACTAAGAAAGACCTGTGTTGTTTATTATTTGTTATTTATACTGTTTTTATTTCTGTGTTCAAATTTGTGAAAAGGACTTAAGTTTGGTGGACAAACGTTCTAGAAGCTCTTAATTCATGTACAGTTCTAAGGTCTGAAAAGACTCACATGAAATTATACAGGAGAGAAGCCAGTTAGATTGTGTCAAAACCTCATGCAGTGCTTGAGTGTTGTTGTCTTTTACTGCATATGATAATTCATACTCAGAAAGTAGAACTGAAATGACATTTATTACAAAAAGATTAGTTAAAACAATTCAAAATGCACCTGCAGACTATAGGTCATTGAGAATTTTTTTTAAATGTGTAAAAATCTCGATCTCGTCTCCTCGTGAACCCAATGTCGTGTCTCGTCTCATCTCTTGAGTTAAGTGTCGGCATTAATGAGGAGAAAATCACTCCCTTCTCTTGACAGAATAGCATTTGTAGCTTTTATAAGAATTTATATAGTGACAATTGTGCCCTACCATCACATTCACATCTATGCAACAAATAAATAAATTACTAGTAGAACACAAAATTGTTTACAAGAGCACATATGTCTTCATTGATCTAGTCACTTGATTCTGCTCTCAAAATGAACCAGATTTATGTATTTAAAATTAAATTGAACAAAATGTTCTTACGGGGGGCATACCCCTGGAACCCCCTAGACTAGAAGAACCAATTTGCACACACCATAGTCTCACAAAATCCTGTGGAGAATGTAGAGGAAACACTGTTGGATTGGCTGTCTCAATGTGTGTTTGTGTGTGTGTGTATGTGTGTATACCAGTTCACCATACTACTGTATTTGCGTGTGGACCAGGTATGGCACTAAATACATTTCTCCAGTAAAAGCATAATGATTAAGGGGGGGCCTCACACAAAGAGCAGCCTAGGGGCACCTGACCACCTTAATCCGCCCCTGAGTGTGTGTCTTGTTTTTTGTGTCTTGCTTGTCGCTATCCAGTGGTTTGAGTCTTACCTCTCAGATAGGTTCTTCAAGGTATCTTGGAGAGGTGGCATGTCCAAGTCGCAACATCTAACTACTGGGGCTACTCAGGGCTCAGTTCCACTTCTCTTCTCTGTCTACATGGCATCACTAGACTCTGTCATTCAGAAACATGGCTTTGCAGGTCTTCCTGCCAGTTCTATCAAACTTTACAATTTTTCTCGATTGCTTAAACACATTTCTTGAAACTATGCCTCGTGTTCTCGAAACAGTAAACACAAATCCATAACATCTCACGCAATTCCCCAAACATCCTATTTTCAGGTCAAAATGAAGCCACTCAAAACCATTCACTCTTGCTGAAAAACCAAACTTTTCCATCCGACATCACGGACAAGCTTTCAAAAACACACACACTACAACATAGTATTACACACTGGTGCAATAAATTCAAAACAATATATCCAAAACTGGTAAGTTATGTTGCTTGTGGTTCTCCCCCTTAAAAACCTTTTCACATGAACACAAAAGACACAACCAATGTATACATTGGCACATTTTTATTCATTCATGTACTACACAGCACAACTGTAAAAAAATAAAATAATAATTATTATTATTCCGCCTCAGCATCCCGTCTTTGCTCTGGGTCGGGCCAGAGAATCTCGACCACATCACAGGCTATATTGGCCCTAGCCAGGCAGCGAGGGTAAAATCCTCTTGAATGCCTGATCCACCCCTGGCATGCATCTACTGAGATGTCTAGACAGGCTTCTTCCATGGCCTGGAGGAGGTGAGCACGGATATAAGGTTCTCGGTCATACACTTTCCACCGCCATGCCAAAAAAACCTGCTCTATCAGGTTTAGAAAGAGAGAGTATGCACGCAGAAAGATGTTAGAAAACCTCGGTTATACTTCATATGATATCAAAACTCATACCTGAACATATTCCACTCGTTGGTCTTTCACTCTGTCAGAGTTTCGTTCAAAAGGGACGCGGTACGCCCATTTCATCCAGAACCGATGCTTTCGGAGGATACGATCAATTGTGGAGAGGCTGATCGCATTTATCCCTCGAAAATGATGATTATCCTCAATCACTCTCCTTTGAATCTCTCGCAGGCGGATTACATTATTGGCAATGACCAGGTTTACAAGCTCCCTCTCTTGCTCCTCCGACAAAAGCCTTAGCCTGCGAATGGCATGACGGTGGAGTACCCCTTGTTGTCTGATGGCTGCACACATAGTGACATTCCCTCCGCGCTGACCAGGGACATTTACAATAGCCCGATGGCCAATTATGTTCCTCCCCCTTCTCCTTCTTTTGGTCAGGTTGAAACCAGCCTCATCCACAAAGATAATTTCATGGGGAACAGGCCGGCCTTCAATCTCAAAAAAGATTCTCTGCAAAACACATGAAACACAGTAGAGTAAATCACTGCTATGAAGCACAGTTCAAGAGGGCACAAATGGCAGCATTAACTGCTATACTGTGATGGTACACAATACTTCATATGATATCAAAACTCATACCTGAACATATTCCACTCGTTGGTCTTTCACTCTGTCAGAGTTTCGTTCAAAAGGGACGCGGTACGCCCATTTCATCCAGAACCGATGCTTTCGGAGGATACGATCAATTGTGGAGAGGCTGATCGCATTTATCCCTCGAAAATGATGATTATCCTCAATCACTCTCCTTTGAATCTCTCGCAGGCGGATTACATTATTGGCAATGACCAGGTTTACAAGCTCCCTCTCTTGCTCCTCCGACAAAAGCCTTAGCCTGCCTCCAGCAGGTGGACGTCTCTGTGTCCTACAAAAATAGAAGCACTCATTACTGTAACTGTCACACATCCTTTTTACAGGAAAAAATGGAAACATACTGAAACTCTATCTGTATGCGAGGCAATTTGATGCATTTCTTTATTACAGTAGCATAGTGCAACAGTGTATGCACTCTAAAGTTACTGTACAGAGCAGTCTTACTGTAAGTACACCTACCTGTTTTCCTCCCTGAAGGTTCTGATGATGGAGGCGATGGTGAAGCGACTCAAATTTGGCTGTACTCATTGCCCAGCCTCCCTCATAGTCATTCCATGGACAAGGACATGGTCAACTAAAGTGGCTCGAATTTCATCTGAGACTGCTTGTCTCCTTGCCCTTCTTCTCCCTCCTCCTCCTCCTCCTTCACCACGTCCTCTTCCTCCTCCTTCACCACGTCCTCCTCCCCCACGTCCTCTTCCTCTCCCTCCTCCTCCTCCCCCACATCCTCCTCCTCTCCCTCCTCCTTCACCACGTCCTCCTCCTCCTCTCCCTCCTCCTTCACCATGTCCTCCTCCTCCTCCTCCCCCACGTCCTCCTCCTCTCCCTCCTCCTTCACCACGTCCTCCTCCTCCTCTCCCTCCTCCTTCACCATGTCCTCCTCCTCCTCCTCTTCGACCTATTCCTTAATTTCTCTGTGGATCCATTGTTCCAAAGCTCAGTGAACTGATTCGGGCCCTTTTATCTATTTATTGAAGGATCTGATTGATGTGTGTTCAATTTTGACTCTTAGTGCTTTCACCTGGGAAATTGTTTGCTAATTGAGCTCAAGCTGTGCTGACTTGAGTGAACAGTATTGAATGCTAGTGCTTTCTAAATGATCACATGGTGTAAGCACTGAGAAATGTAGGGATTTGTGTGTAGAGTTTTGCAGTAACAGTTCACCAAATCTGACTCATGTGTTAAAGCAGAGGAATAGTTTTTATAATTCAGCAAAATGGGAGTGCTTTTTGAAAAATGGCGTTATGGTTTTGAAAGTTTAGTTCAAAAGCCTGGTTATAGTGTTTTAGCAATCGAGAAAAACTGTAATCCAAAATGCGGCAGCAATATAAATTTTTAATGAGCTGAAAAGAATGCACATCACACCTTTGTTAATCAATTTGCACTGGCTACCAATAGCTGCTCGCATAAAATTCAAGGCATTGATGTTTGCCTACAAAACCACCACTGGCTCTGCACCCCTTTACCTGAATTCATTATGTGCCTATTCATTATGTGACTGATGTGCCCTCTAGAAGCTTGCATTCTGCAAGTGAACGTTGCTTTATTGTGCCATCCCAAAGAGGCATAAAATCACTTTCACCGACTTTTAAATTAAATGTTCCCTCCTAGTGGAATGACCTACCCAACTCAATCTGAACAGCTGAATCCTTAGCCATCTTCAAGAATTGGGTCAAAACACATCTTTTCGATCTTTATTTGACCCTCTAACCCTAGCAATCTCTATTCTAATTCTATTTTTTTTTTTAAAAACTGGCCTCTTTTAGACTTGAGCTCTATTCATTTACTAACTGCTTGTTTTCTTAAAAAAAACCTAACACTAGCTTCTCTATTCTATCTATTCCTTTTTGTTTTATTTATTATATAATTTACATGTATTCATTTAGCAGATGCTTTTATCCAAAGCGACTTACAGTTTTATGCAAAATTTTGGGCACCCCTGATAATTATCATAATTTCAATTTATAATCTGCTAGGCTTTCGAAGCTGCAACTTCATTTGGATATCATTTATACCTTATGGATATATTAACATTTAAATTCTGAAATAACATTTATGGAATCAACAGAAACAATGCAATGTGAATCACAACAAAAACAGACAGGTGCAGAAATGTGGGCACCCCAATGGAATAATCACATCAGTATTTAGTAGAGCCACGTTCTGCTGAAATAACAGCCTGTGGACGCTTCTTATAGCCACTGATAAGTCCCTAAATTCTGACTACAGGTATTCTGACTATTCTTCCTTGCAAAATGGCTGCTGGTTTGATGGCTGCCGAGTGTGGACAGCCTGCTTCAAGTCAATCCATAGATGTTTGATGATATTCAAGTCTGGGGACTGCGATGGCCATTCTAGAACATTGTATCTGTGCCTGTGCATGAATTCCTTGGTAGATTTGGAGCCATGCTTTAGGTCATTGTCCTGCTGAAACAACCAACCCCGGCGTAACTTCAACCTCTTGCTTGATTCTTGAACCTTGTTCTTAAGAATCTGCTGATACTGGGTGGAATCCATGCAACTCTCAACTCTGATAAAGTTTCTAGTACCTGTGCCTGCCACACAGCCCCATAGCATGATGGACCCTACACCAAATTTAACAGTGGGGAGCAGGTTCTTCTTTTCCGCTATGTAAAGCGCCTCTGGTGGTGACCAAATAAATCTATTTTAGTTTCATCTGTCCACAGCACATTATTCCAAAATAATTCAGGCTTGTCCAGATTAGCCTTTGCATACCTCAAACGACTCTGCTTGTTGGCAGTACCCAGAAAAGGCTTTTTCTGCATCACCCTACCATTGAGCTGTTCCTTGTGCAAAGTGTGCTGGATTGTGGAATGATGTACAATGGCATTATCAGCAGCTCTTTGGAGGTGGTCTGTGGTTTGTCTGTGACCATTCTAACCATTTTTGCTGTTGCCTTTCAGACATTTTTTTCAGCCTACCACATCTATCCTTGACAAGGACTGTTCCTGTGGCCTTCCATTTTCTAACTATATTTCTGACTGTGGGGACAGAGACCTTAAACCTTTGTGAAAATTGTTGTATCCTTCTGCTAATTCATATTGACAAATTATCCTAGTTTTCAGTTCATTAGGGAGTTCTTTTGAGGTTTCCATGTTGCTACTTTCCAGTAGAGAATCAAGGAGAAGCACAACTAGCAATTAGCTACCTTAAATATAATTTCCCATGATGGGTTGCTCCTTAGTTTGCAGTGTTAAGGTTCACTGAGCCAATCAAATCAATATTGTGTTGTAATTAATCACAAATAAGAGACTACAGGTATTAAAATCAACACAATTGAAAGGGTGCCCAAACTTTTGCACAGCCTATTTTTCACATTTGACTTTAATTCCTACAACACAGTACTGCTACACTAAGAATTGTCTGTAAAACATCACATTATGCAGCTTTCTCTAGAAACTGAATGGCATATCACTATAATATTTTCTTATAAAGAAAGAGCTAATTATTATGCAGCCTCAGGGGGGTGCCCAAACTTTTGCATAAAACTGTACAATTGGGGAATACGTCAATCTTAAAGGGGTCCTATTATGCTTTTTCACTTTTTGGGGGGTGGGGAGGGGCGAGGTCATGGTTAGAACGCTCGGTTGAGTGCATCAGACGAGACGATGTAGAAGTGCTGCTGCAGAGTTAGTGCCTCAGAGAAAACTAAGAAGAAGAAGAGCTGCTGTGCTGTAGCGTCAAGTTTTCGGCATGTCTAAAGGCGGTCGCACACTGGACGAGAAGCGCAGCGCCGCATCTAGAACAATTCTTACAACAAGCACAACACAACATAGCTGAGCACCGCGGACAGACGCCAAATAGCGCCGCCGGGTGTGCGTACACTCATAGAAAATAATGTGTTCGAATTTTAAAGACGTGGCGCGACGTGGCGCGACGTGATGCTGCGCTTCTCGTCCGGTGTGCAACCACATGAAATGCTGTTTTTTTTTCACCTCCGAAAGCGGATGATGTCAGGAATCAGTGGTTGCAATTTATTTTTAACTCTGTTCCTGAGCATTATAACCCCAATTTGCCATTATGTGCTGCGCATTTTACTGAGAACAGCTTCTACAACATGCCAAAAAGCTTTTGTTGAAAGACGTAGCAAGGGGCGTGGCTGTACTGAAACACCGTCTAAGCTGTTCGCCAATCACAAAGCACTGGGACAGCTAAACAATCACAACACATTGTATTGAGCATAATAGGACCCCTTTAAAGAGGCAAATAGACACAGGAAGTGCTCGTCGTACCAAGTTTCAAGCATTGTTCAAATAAGTAAAAGCTAGACAGAGAAAGATGAAAGAAAAGAGAATTTTTGTCAGATAGTGACAAAAGAGGTGAGTTTTCAGCTGTCGCTTGAAAAATGTCAGGGAACAGAAAACGAAAATGTTCTGGAAAGTGCTTTTGTGCCTCTTTGTGATGGTATCATGAGGCGTTGTTCACTAGCGGATCTCAGACTTCTGGAGGGAATGTAGATTTGTAGGAGTGAGTGGAAGTAGATGGGTGCTGAGCCTGAGGCTGTTCTATATGCAAGCATCAGTGTCTTGAACTTGAAGCGAGCCGTAACCGGCAACCAGTGCAGGGAGATAAAGAGAGGTGGGACGTGGGCTCTTTTGGGCTCGTCAGTCGTGCTGCTGCATTATGAATCATTTATAAAGGTTTGACTGCATGATGAAAGTCCAGCTAAAAGAGCATAGCAGTAGTCCAGCCTAGAAATGACAAGGGCCTGGACAAAAAGTTGTGCAGCTTGCTCCGTTAGGAAGGGCCTGATCTTTCTGATGTTGTGCAATGCAAACCTGCAAGATCTAGCAGTTTTTGCAATGTGGTTTTTGAAAGTCAGCTGGTCATCAAAGATTACACCAAGATTTCTGACCAAACTTGATGGGGTAATTGTTGATTAACCTAACTAGACAGTGAAGTCATGCTGTAGTTTTGGAGTGGCCAGGAAGACAAGAAGCTCAGTCTTTGCCAGGTTGAGCTGTAGGTGATGTTCTTTCATCCATGC
>NW_015505624.1:87441-101746 GCF_001515645.1 Sinocyclocheilus grahami
TGCTACTTTCCAGTAGAGAATCAAGGAGAAGCACAACTAGCAATTAGCTACCTTAAATATAATTTCCCATGATGGGTTGCTCCTTAGTTTGCAGTGTTAAGGTTCACTGAGCCAATCAAATCAATATTGTGTTGTAATTAATCACAAATAAGAGACTACAGGTATTAAAATCAACACAATTGAAAGGGTGCCCAAACTTTTGCACAGCCTATTTTTCACATTTGACTTTAATTCCTACAACACAGTACTGCTACACTAAGAATTGTCTGTAAAACATCACATTATGCAGCTTTCTCTAGAAACTGAATGGCATATCACTATAATATTTTCTTATAAAGAAAGAGCTAATTATTATGCAGCCTCAGGGGGGTGCCCAAACTTTTGCATAAAACTGTACAATTGGGGAATACGTCAATCTTAAAGGGGTCCTATTATGCTTTTTCACTTTTTGGGGGGTGGGGAGGGGCGAGGTCATGGTTAGAACGCTCGGTTGAGTGCATCAGACGAGACGATGTAGAAGTGCTGCTGCAGAGTTAGTGCCTCAGAGAAAACTAAGAAGAAGAAGAGCTGCTGTGCTGTAGCGTCAAGTTTTCGGCATGTCTAAAGGCGGTCGCACACTGGACGAGAAGCGCAGCGCCGCATCTAGAACAATTCTTACAACAAGCACAACACAACATAGCTGAGCACCGCGGACAGACGCCAAATAGCGCCGCCGGGTGTGCGTACACTCATAGAAAATAATGTGTTCGAATTTTAAAGACGTGGCGCGACGTGGCGCGACGTGATGCTGCGCTTCTCGTCCGGTGTGCAACCACATGAAATGCTGTTTTTTTTTCACCTCCGAAAGCGGATGATGTCAGGAATCAGTGGTTGCAATTTATTTTTAACTCTGTTCCTGAGCATTATAACCCCAATTTGCCATTATGTGCTGCGCATTTTACTGAGAACAGCTTCTACAACATGCCAAAAAGCTTTTGTTGAAAGACGTAGCAAGGGGCGTGGCTGTACTGAAACACCGTCTAAGCTGTTCGCCAATCACAAAGCACTGGGACAGCTAAACAATCACAACACATTGTATTGAGCATAATAGGACCCCTTTAAAGAGGCAAATAGACACAGGAAGTGCTCGTCGTACCAAGTTTCAAGCATTGTTCAAATAAGTAAAAGCTAGACAGAGAAAGATGAAAGAAAAGAGAATTTTTGTCAGATAGTGACAAAAGAGGTGAGTTTTCAGCTGTCGCTTGAAAAATGTCAGGGAACAGAAAACGAAAATGTTCTGGAAAGTGCTTTTGTGCCTCTTTGTGATGGTATCATGAGGCGTTGTTCACTAGCGGATCTCAGACTTCTGGAGGGAATGTAGATTTGTAGGAGTGAGTGGAAGTAGATGGGTGCTGAGCCTGAGGCTGTTCTATATGCAAGCATCAGTGTCTTGAACTTGAAGCGAGCCGTAACCGGCAACCAGTGCAGGGAGATAAAGAGAGGTGGGACGTGGGCTCTTTTGGGCTCGTCAGTCGTGCTGCTGCATTATGAATCATTTATAAAGGTTTGACTGCATGATGAAAGTCCAGCTAAAAGAGCATAGCAGTAGTCCAGCCTAGAAATGACAAGGGCCTGGACAAAAAGTTGTGCAGCTTGCTCCGTTAGGAAGGGCCTGATCTTTCTGATGTTGTGCAATGCAAACCTGCAAGATCTAGCAGTTTTTGCAATGTGGTTTTTGAAAGTCAGCTGGTCATCAAAGATTACACCAAGATTTCTGACCAAACTTGATGGGGTAATTGTTGATTAACCTAACTAGACAGTGAAGTCATGCTGTAGTTTTGGAGTGGCCAGGAAGACAAGAAGCTCAGTCTTTGCCAGGTTGAGCTGTAGGTGATGTTCTTTCATCCATGCAGAGATGTCCACCAGGCAGCCTGAGATCCGTGCAGCTACCGTTGGATCATCTGGTTGAAATGAGAGATAGAGCTGTGTGTCATCAGCATAGCAATGGTAGGAGAAACCATGTGCCTGTATGATGGGTCGCAGTGATGTAGTGTATATAGAGAAGAGGAGGGGTCCAGGAACTGATCCCTGAGGAACCCCAGTGACCAGTTGATGTGATTTGGATACCTCCCCACCCCAGGCCACCCTGAAAGACCTACCAGTGAGATAGGATTCAAACCAGCGAAGTGGAATCCCTGTGATGCCCAGTGATGAGAGGGTGGACAGGAAGATCTGATGATTCACCGTGTCAAAAGCAGCAGATAGATCCAACAAAATAAGAACTGATGATTTGGAATCAGCTTTTGCAATCCGCAGGGCCAGTAGCGCAATCTCAGTTGAATGGCCACTCCTGAAGCCTGACTGGTTAGGATCCAGTTGGTTGTTCTGTGTAAGTAATAATGATACCTGCTTAAAAACAACTCGTTCGAATGTTTTTGCAATGAAAGGAAGAAGAGAGACAGGTCTGTAGCTATCTATAAGTGAAGTGTTTAATGTAGGTTTTTAGTGGTGTTACCCGAGCCTGCTTGAATGCAGTGGGGAAAGTGCCTGTGAGAAGAGATGTGTTGATGTATGTGAGTGGTGGTAAAAGTGTAGGGGAGATTGCTTGGGCGAAAGTGTGAGGGGATTGGGTCTAGTGGGCATGTTGTAGGATGGCTGGAGAAGAGAAGTTTGGATACTTCTGGAGACAGAAGAAGAAAGGGGAAGTTTTAGGTGTAGATGCGGTTGGTTTGAGTCTGTGTGTGAGGGGAGCTGAGAACTGACTACGGATTGTTCTAGTTTTGTCTGTGAAGAATGTGGCGAAATCATCAGCGGTTATAGAAGTGGTGGGAGGTGGTGGAGGGAGACAGAGTAGAGAATTGAATGTTTTGAAGAGGTTACGTGTGTCTGTAGCACTGTTGATCTTCTTGTGAATATATGAAGATTTGGCAGCATTGACTTGAGCAGAGAAAGATGAATTAACAAAAGCAAAGAAGAATTAACAAAAGCAAAAAAGGTCTCTAACACTAGCTTGCTCTATTCTATCTGTTTTCTTTTTATTATATAATTTAAAAAAAACTGTCTACGTGTACTATGTTAAGCTAACAGAGACGTGTTATAGCACTTGCGTATCATTGCTCATTTGTTGATTTTGATTGCTTCCATTGTCCTCATTTGTAAGTCGCTTTGGATAAAAGCATCTGCTAAATGACTAAATGATAATTTTTTAGCAAAACAAAAATTACATATATGTCTGCATATGTATATACCAGCGGTGGCGAACTCCGGTCCTGGAGAGCCCTGCAGAGTTCAGCTCCAACCCTAATTAAAACTCACCCGCCTGTAGATTTCTAGTAACCCTTCAGGCCTGGATTATCTTGTTCAGGTGTGTTTGATTAGGGTTGAAGCAAAACTCTGCAGGGCTGTGGCTCTCCAGGACCGACATTCGCCACCCCTGATCTATGGAACGGAAGGGATCGGGCTCACGTGATGAAGGGTTCCTTGGTGGATCGGGCTGAAGAGGATGGCACAGAGACAGGAAGGTATCAGGATGGCGTCCGGGTTCAGTGAGTCAGGTAAGGAGTAACGTAGTGAACTCAAGACCAGACGAAGTGGGTGGCGAACTCCGGTCCTGGAGAGCCCTGCAGAGTTCAATACAACACAAGTTTATTTTTATAGCACATTTAAAAACAACTGGTGTTGACCAAAGTGATTTACAAGGCTAAATGAAACAGACAATAATAACACAAAGCATTTAAGCACTAGAGAACAATAAATGTAGGATAAAAATAAAAGCCTAATATATATATATATATATATATACATACACACACTGAACAAAATTATAAACGCAACACTTGTGTTTTTTTCCACATTTTTCATGAGCTCAACTCAAAGATCTAAGACGTTTTCTATGTACACAAAAGGCCTATATTCTCTCAAATATTGTTCACAAATCTGTCTAAATCTGTGTTAGTGAGCACTTCTCCTTTCCCGAGATAGGTGTGGCATATCAAGATGCTGATTAGACAGCATGATTATTGCACAGGTGTGCCTTAGGCTGGCCACAATAAAAGGCCACTCTAAAATGTGCAGTTTTACTGTATTGGGGGGTTCGGGGGGGTTCGAAAACCAGTCAGTATCTGATGTGACCACCATTTGCCTAACGCAGTGCAACACATCTCCTTCGCATAGAGTTGATCAGGTTGTTGATTGTAGCCTGTGGAATGTTGGTCCACTCCTCTTCAATGGCTGTGCGAAGTTGCTGGATATTGGCAGGAACTGGAACACGCTGTTGTATATGCCGATCCAGAGCATCCCAAACATGCTCAATGGGTGATATATCCGGTGAGTATGTTGGCCATGCAAGAACGGGGATGTTTTCAGCTTCCAGTAATTGTGTACAGATCCTTGCAACATGGGGCCGTGCATTATCATGCTGCAACATGAGGTGATGGTCGTGGATGAATGGCACAACAATGGGCCTCAGGATCTCGTCACGGTATCTCTGTGCATTCAAAATGCCATCAATAAAATGCACCTGTGTTCGTTGTCCATAACATACACCTGCCCATACCATAACCCCACCGTCACCATGGGCCACTCGATCCACAACATCAGCAAACCGCTCACCCAAATGATGCCATACACGCTTTCTGCCATCTGCCCTGTACAGTGAAAACCGGGATTCATCCGTGAAGAGAACACCTCTCCAAAGTGCCAGACGCCATCGAATGTGAGCATTGTCGATGAGAACGACGAGCATGCAGATGAGCTTCCCTGAGACAGTTTTTGACCGTTTATGCAGAAATTCTTTGATTATGCAAACCGATTGTTGCAGCAGCTGTCCGGGTGGCTGGTCTCAGACGATCTTGGAGGTGAAGATGCTGGATGTGGAGGTCCTGGGCTGGTGTGGTTACACGTGGTCTGCGGTTGTGAGGCCGGTTGGATGTACTGCCAAATTATCTGAAACGCCTTTGGAGACGGCTTATGGTAGAGAAATGAACATTCAATTCACGAGCAACAGCTCTGGTGGACATACCTGCAGTCAGCATGCCAATTGCATGCTCCCTCAAAACTTGCGACATCTGTGGCATTGTGCTGTGTGATACAACTGCAAATTTTAGAGTGGCCTTTTATTGTGGCCAGCCTAATCATGCTGTCTAATCAGCATCTTGATATGCCACACCTGTGAGGTGGATGGATTATCTCGGCAAAGGAGAAGTGCTCACTAGCACAGATTTAGACAGATTTGTGAACAATATTTGAGAGATAGGCCTTTTGTGTACATATTAAGTCTGGTTCTAGGAACATATAGTAAATCAGAGTCCCTAGATCTAAGTTATCTAGACTGAGAAGGCGGATGCAGTAGTTCAGATAGGTACTGTGGTGCCTGGTTCCGCAAAGACTTAAAAACAAATTAAAATGTGAAATAAATTCTTTATTTGACCGGTAGCCAATGAAGCGAAATCAGAACCGGTGTGATATGATCACTTTTATGCTTCCCTTTGAGGAGCCGGGCTGCGGCATTTTGAACTAACTGTAGGCGTGTGACACATGTCTGAGAGGCACCAATGTACAAAGAGTTACAATAGTCTAGTCGAGATGTTACAAATGCATGCATGACAGTTTCGAAATTCTTACCAGACAAAAAGGGCTTAACCTTTGCTAAAAGACGAAGATGATAGAAACAAGACCTAACCACAGCACATATCTGCTTATCAAATTTAAGACTGTTATCAAGCAAAACCCCCAGATTACGAACACAGGTGTTACTGTAAGGTAATGGAGTATCAAGGTCAACATCATGAATGCTGTGATCATTTGAATCAAACAATTCAGACTTACTCTCATTAAGACTTAAGAAATTACTAGCAAGCCAGAGTTTCAGTTCGTCTAAGCAGTCTAATATAGGCTTAAAGGCATGCTTATCGTCACGCTTTAAAGGCAGATAAATTTGTGTGTCGTCAGCGTACAGATGAAAAGATACACCATATCTAGATAAAAATAGAACCCAAAGGTAGCATGTAGAGATTAAACAGTACCAGGCCAAGAATAGAGCCCTGAGGGACACCAGAACTTAAGTGTTTATCAGAGGAAGAATGGTGCTCGAGGCAGACAGAGTAACTCCTATTGGTTAAATATGAGCAAAACCATTGGAGCACCGTACCCCGAAAGCACACATGCTTCTAGATGTGATAAGAGAATATTGTGATCGACCAGGTCAAATGCAGAGCTAAGGTCTAGCAAGACCAAAGCCGCAGACTGCCCGGTATCAGTGGTGAGCATTACATCATTCATGACTCTTAAGAGGGCCGATTCGGTGCTGTGACGGACTTTAAAACCAGACTGAAATTTCTTGTGTATATTGTTATCATTCAAAAAAGGCAAAAGTAGGCTCAGGACCACTTTTTCTAAAATTTTTGAGAGGAAAGGTAAATTTCAGATTGGGCGAAAATTACCAAAGAGTGTAGGATTCAAATTTGTTTTTTTAAGATGAGGCAAAACAGAGGCATGTTTAAGGCAGTCAGGTACGGTCCCAGTAAAAAGACATTTGTTGATGACAGACAACAAATCAGGGCCAATAGCTTGAAAAACTTGCTTAAGAGAAGGTGTAGGTATCACATCCTGAGGGCAGCTAGTGGGTTTTAAACAAGCAACGATCTCATTAAGAGAGTCCAAAGTGATAGGCTCAAAGACAGACCATGTAGAACAGCAGAGAGGAACATCAAGTGGTGTATAGGCTGACAAAGGCAATATAGATTTAATTTGTGAGATCTTATTAAAATATCTCGCAAAATCCTCACAATGAGAATCAGATGTCTCAGGAAAATGATTAATAGTGGGATTGAGAGCAGAACCGATTATTGAAAATAGGGCTTTAGGCCTAGTAGTGTTAAATAAAATTAACTCTGAGAGATATTTACGCTTAGCAGCATTAGCAGCTCGCTGAAATGCAGAGAGGGAGTCCTTTAGGATTCCACTTATGTTCAGCCCTTCTACAGGTCTGTCTGAGTGAACGAGTAGTGTCATTTAAACAAGGCTTAGAGCTGTGCTTATGTTTTTTTTTACTTAAGAGGAGCAACAACATCTAAAATATTAGAACAGGTGGAATTAAAAAAGTTGAAGTGTTCGTCAGCATCTAGATAACTTAAACATGAGTCCATGTCCATGTCCATGTCAGAATATGAAGCTGTAAAATCATCACTAGAGCAATCGGAACAAGAACAAGATTGGCAAATGATCCGACATGCCTGTGTCTAAGATGTTAATGTCCAATACAGGTAAACCACATGATAGAATTAAATACAAAGTATGACCCTGAATATGAGTGGGGCCAGACACCCACTGATCAAAATCAAATGAGTCAATGAGACTTCGAAACTCTTTAGAGAGTGGCTTAGAGTCACAGTATACATGGATATTAAAATCTCCCAAGATTAAGATTCTGTCATGACTGGTAACAATATCCCCCAAAAACTCAGCAAACTCGTTGAGAAAATCCTTGTTTGGCTGGGACGGGCGATAAACCAAGGCAAACACCACAGAGCAATTTATTGTGGGCTGAAGCAACAGCACTTCAAAGATGTAATGAGGGCTAGTGGTTTAACAGCAGCAGAAATAAGAGTTTTTAAACACTGCTGCTAGTCCCCCACTGCAACCTGATAGCCGAGGTGAATTAAAAAAAATTACAGTCCTGTGGAACCAGTTCAGTGAACGGACTTAACTCACCAGGTTTAATCCAAGTTTCAGTAATGCATAAGATATCCAGGGTGTGCGACGTGAAGAAGTCGTTTAATATAAATGTCTTATTCACCACTGACCATGCGTTGATCAAAGCCACCTTAAGTAATGATGAGGCTTTTTCAGGCTGTGTAGATCGGTTTAGCGGTCGGAGGTTGAAAAGATTCACTCCACGGCAACGAATGCGGGGGGAGAGATCACGTGATGGCACCGACGAAAAGCGTGGAACAACAGGTTGAAGCCGTGCTCGCAGGACACCAAAAGGCACGTTCGTAGGCCAGCATGGGACCAACACACACAGACGGAGACCGTGCAAAAGACCTCAGCCGAACAGCAGCTCCACCCTGCTTGCCGCACTTCCTCCGACGCCTCCATGGAAAACCGGTGGGATGCCAACACAGGTGAGCAGGGAGATATGAGAGGCCAGGCAGGGGAAACCGGCCAGGCGCACCAATGTCACTCTTGGCGGAGTCTATAGCCATGCGAATATTTAACAGTGATTGGCGGTCATAAACCAGCAAAATATTACAGTCAGTGATTAAAAAGGATAAATATAAAATCATAAAATTTAAAAACGAGAAAGAAAGCAGCAGACGGCGTGCCACACACAGCAGCGCCATCTTCCAGCGTTTAATAATCGCGCCGTTTTATAATTACAGTTCAGCTCCAACCCTAATTAAGACTCACCTGCCTGTAGCTTTCTAGTAACCCTTCAGACCTTGATTAACTTGTTTAGGTGTGTTTGATTAGGGTTGAAGCAAAACTCTGCAGGGCTGCGGCTCTCCAGGACTGACGTTCGCCACCCCTGGTATATACAGTGGTGGCCAAGGTTATTAAAACACTAGAATTTTCACCAGCTAAAAAATGGTCAGTCAGTTATATCTTTTGCTGTAGTGTGTCAGTAGGAAATATCAGTTTACATTTCCAAACATTCATTTTGCCAGTAATTGTAATAATCCAGTGAGATTTTTGTTTGCACAAGGAGTCTGACAACAGCCAATGGTCCAGACAGAGATCTGAACTCATCATCATCCAGTCTGTCTGGAATGATATGAAGAAACAGAACAAACATAGACAGACTAAATCCATAAGTACTGTGGCAATGTCTCCAAGATGCTTCAAGAAACCTACCTGTAAAGCTACAGTATTGTTTGAAAGTTTTAGGCACTTGTGTAAAAATGCTTCACACCTGCACCGGATCCCCAATCAGCACACCTGCCACCATTCACCTCATCACCTACTATATATAAGCAGTCAGTTTTCACACCTTCATTGGCTGTATCTGAAAACTTAGGCAACTGATTTGCCTGGTCAGTGTCAGGCAAGAACTTCAAAGGCAGTGTTTGCGCACAAAGGCACCTCAAGAAACAGTTTTGGACAGGCTTCTGAGGTAGCAACATACATCGTTGCTAGGTTACCAGCTGCTCGTTACCGCCACCTGGTGTATTCAGTTTGTGTATGATTTCATCTAATAAAAATGGGGGAAAAAAACAGCTAATACAGTTATGTACCAACTCATGATGATTTTTGAAGACCTTGATGAACTCGCCTGCCAAAGGTCTGTGCGCCGGATGAGAAGGTTGAGGATGGCAGCAACTTTTTACTTAAATAGAAGCATTTAAGTAAGTCTTAATTGAAGGTTAGGTAATTGTTCTCATTTTCTAAAATAAACTAATATTATAAACCGCAGTACTGTTTATTTTATAATTATAGTATTACTGTTCATTATTGTATATATTTTCAATATCCCCATGTCAATTATTATAGAAAAATTACACAGTAGCAAGTGATAGATTTAAAAAATATTTTATTAAACAATTATTATACATATTATATGTAGCCTCCTTATCACTTTACTGCTGGACGGATAAGGGCCTGATTTTGAAATTCGAATTGATCCTTTGTCTAACTGTCTTCTGATGGAAATGTATTACTAACCGATTTCTTGTTAACTTAGGTTCACTATTCAATTCAATCAAGGAAATGGAACACAACACACTACCAATTAAATGAGTGAATTCAAAGATGCCTAAATATGCATTCAAGTAGGCAAATGAAAAAAAGAATGCTGTAGATGTATGGTTTTAACAAATGAGTTCAAAACAACAAAAGGAGAGAAATACAAAACAAAATATACTCCAATAAATGGATTAATGCAACATGTTGCCTGTCTTTTATGCTTTTAAATAAACCAATCTCTTTCTCTTCAACAGTTCGCTTTCAACTAATATGCTCTAATTTATCCTCTTTCCTGTCTTTAACTTAAAATTCTCTCACAAACTGAAATTTATGTTTTCACGTAAAGTGAAGGATTTTCTATAGCGTTAGCTTACAACACTTCAACCTAATATTAACAATTGTGTTCCTCTGGACACAAAACTTTAACAAACCTAACTTTAACAGTATTAATCAGATCAGATTAGAAAATCAATGATCCGATGTGAGCAAATTGTTTGTGAGGGTGCAAGTTGATTCAGTTTTTTGGTTGAAACGTGACGTCCCGCGATGCCAGAGGACCTGTTGAGCTCACGGTACTCACAGGGCTATCTGGTGACGTCCTCCATCCATCTCGTGTCGATATACGTCAAACAATAAACTTTCAGTTCACTGTTACTCGAATGGATTTTCAAAAAATAAAGTCCCGAGTCCGAGGCTGATCACACGACACGTTGAACTCACATAAAATAAACACCGTACACTTCTCGAATCACATGAAATCGGATCTTTATAATCTTTCTCACGTCTTTTCTTTCTAACGGCACGAGTAGTACCCCTAGACCAATAGGAACAAATATATCGATAGAAACAATAAAATATTTCATGGCCTAAAATCCCGAGTTTCTCCAATCGAAATCATGCATCACTCTCTTCCCTCATTCATTCTATAAAGGCACGAGTAGTACCTCTATGTTGACGAAATGCTGACTGTACTTAAGAAATGTAAAGTTTTATGGCCTAAAACCCTGTCTCTTGCATTTACTACAAGATCATAGCTGGAAACCTTTAGGATTTTATGGCCTAAAATGCTTGGTTATCCAGACGATATCCTGTTTCGCTCGCATCTCTCTCGACTGATTTTCAATCTTCCTCACACTTTTTCTAAGACCCGCCCCCTCTCCTTCCTTATTGGAGGAATGAATTTAGACACTCTAATTTAACCAAGGTGATAACAGCAAAACACAAACATGCTGTTAAGCACATGTTCGACCAAGTGCATTACAACCAAACTCCCTATGTAAGCGAGTCTCTTAAAGAAGCAATACACGTACCTGCGCACACACACACCAAATAAAATGTTTTCCAGTAACAGGGTTACAGATACATTCCCAACTGAGCAGTTTTATTAACCATTCCATCTGCAACCAAACAGTCCCACTCCTACACATCTTTTTTGAAGGGGGTGACACACGGCTTGATTTCCGGCTGAGTCGTGCATCCATTACAGCCCTTCTGCAGCTCCTGGAGCAGAGGCAGGTTCATGGGTGGGGTCCAACCATTGAACTACTGGTCTTCCTTTTCTGGCTGGCCAGTGGAAGCTCCTGGTGTCCAGGGCGTTTGACATGCCCACATCCATTGTTCACCAACTCATCCATCGAGTGGCAGGGGCAATGACACGTCTAACACCACATGTGATAAGCGTCCCAAACACCTTGGATGCACAAAGGGAGGTGGGTGAGGGTTTCGGGCAGCTAGCAGGGCATCCAGCTTTTCAATGGTCAATGGGTGCCATTGATGGATGTCACATCCAGATCAAAGCACCTGGAGAACCCCATGCTCAGTGCTACAGAAACCACAAACTGTTTCCCTCAATCCAGCTGCAGGCTGTATGTGACCACAAAGCCAGGTTTATTGATGTCTTTGTTGGCTTTCCTGGCTCTGTGTACGACTCCAGAGTCCTCCAACACAGCCCCCTGTATTGCAGTGGGACATATCCACCACCAGGACACTTCCTCCTGGGTGATAGAGGCTACCCCTGTTTGGAGAGGCCCATTGCCCTGTTGACACCCTTCAAGCAGCCTGTAAGAGGAGTGGCACAGAGGTTTGGAAAAATATTAAAATAAAATTAAGCATCATTACATGTTTCTTATATTTAAATAATCACTTTGGGGGCTTTACAGGTTTAATGCTCATGCCAAAGCCTGCTCAGTCATTGAGCGAGCATTTGGCATTATGAAGGCCAGGTGGAGGGCCATCTTCTTCCATGCCCTGGAGGTTGACACTTCATTCGTCCCAGATGTTGTGTTGGCATGCACCATACTGCATAACATCTGTATTGGCAATGACAACATTATGGCAGTAGAAGAAGAGCAACCTGAACAAGAAGTGGCTGGGGAGACTATAGATGGAAGTGCTCTGCATGAATGTGTAGCGGTGGCGGGCGCTAAGGAACCTTGCTATCAGATTAAGGAGATAATATTAACGATTTAAAAACAAAAACAAAACTGAACAAATCGGATCGGATTAGTTCAGGGGCCAGACAAGCTCAGTCTTGTCAAATATAACCTTTTTACCCAGAATAGCTTTTTTTAGCCACCGGTTACAAATAATTGGAATGAAATGTCCACACAAAATAATTTCAGGTTCATAGCTTCAAAGTTGTATTTAACAATTAATGGGGGAAAAAAACAAACAGAAAAAACGTTGCATTCGGTTTCAAGTTCACATGCACAAATGCAACCTCAGTTTCACAGCGATACTTTCAGCAATCAATATGGAATCAAGCAGAAAACTTAGTACTTTGGTTCACATTCATATTTTCAACAATCCACCAAAGTAAAAAAAAAAATAAAAACAAGCTTTGTGGCTAAATTCGCATATAGCCTTTACACCATTTTTCTAGTCCAACAATGACAAAGAAATAATAAAACTTGAAAGAAAATGGAAGGTGCCTCTGCGGTAGCAGTTTCACTGATGCATGTAAACCTCAGCAGCTTCAACACTCCTTGAGATCCCATGTGTAGAAAGTAGTAACAAAAGACAAAAGAAACATGGAAGAAAACATTAAATATAGAATTATTAGATCACCTTAAACATAATTAAACACTTGATTATATTTGTAGATAATACAAATACCAAACAGCAAGGATTACTAACGTTAAATATTTTGTGAAAGTGCCCACGTTAATGTTTGTGGATGTTTGCGATATTTGTGTGCCAAAAAAGAGTGTGTGTTTTTGAGATACGAATGCATTGCTGGCCGCTAACGGCAGGGGGAAGTTTTCTTAACAGGAGGTTTAGGAGATGAACAACAGCAATTCACCTTGAGATCCTGCTCGAACTTGTCAGTATAAGAGACTTGCTTCGCTCTGCAGCTGGTGTCCGGAGGTGCAGCACGCATACTCAACCGATCGCCCGGCAACTCACGCTCATAGCGATCCACCCTGCCCAAACACAGCGAGGTCTCCACAATGCAGCAACAGCGTCTGACTCGATTCAAGTGACCTGCATCTATCTGCTAATTAGTGCTGCGCTCTCCTGCAGCTCCACCTTAAATACACATTTCCTCACTTCCAGATAATTGATTTCCCTCCTCCGCTCGGCCATAACACATTAAAAATCCTCGCACATTTTTTCATACTGCCACAAACGCATTGCTGCACAACTATCCGCCCTGCAGGATCATGTTATTGATCATGATTACCATGTACAATATAATTAAACGTATAAATACAAATAAGATTGATCTTACCTTTTATCTTCATTTCACACATCTGACCACCTTGTTATTATTGTATTTGTTTTGTAGCATTTGGACCAATCAGACACACAATTTTTCATTAGATTTAACAAATAAATTATTCATTAGATTAACAAACATTCACAGACCCCTCACCCAATAAACATACTGGGTGCCAAGATGTCTGTGAACAAGGCCCAGGCCCCTGGTTACCATGGCAACCAGAAAACCTTTGCTAGACCAGATAAACTTTACGACCTAATGGCATGTTGAGAATTCTCCCTCTCAATGCATGTTCCATAGGAAAAACACATAATGCACAGCAAAATGGACTCTTCTCTATTTAATTCATGAGAAAACCTTTCTATGAATGAACACACATATCCTAAGGTCATTGTGTATACCATTACTGTTCTTGTATATTGTTTTTTTGTATTGTATACTGTTTTATGCATTTTATGATAGATCACTAGTTAATATAACCTCACCTATATCATGTTTGGTCTCTATGAATTCGTCTTTGAATTATCTAATTGAGCGTGCATATTACGTTGATACCTATGCAACATATTAATGTTCTAAGAATCTTTACTAGTGCATCAACACCCAATCAAATTACATATGCGAAATACCATGCTTGGAGACAAAGAGTCGTAAACTTTCCTTCCAAAAGTTCAAGACATCATTGGCTCTTTGATCCCCCGGAGGTGTGAGCTCAATAGGAGATAAAGCTCTCACATCAGTGACCCGCCTCAGTCAGTCTGCGGTTCTGTTAGACTCTGAGAAGATGATGTTGTGAGCTGGAATACTTCTGCAACCCTTAAAGGGGTCATAGGATGCTACATGCACTTTTACAAGTTGTTTGAACTGAAATGTGTGTTGGCAGTGTATGTACACAACCACCCTATAATGATAAAAATCCCCCCA
>NW_015505624.1:101803-110044 GCF_001515645.1 Sinocyclocheilus grahami
TCCCCCGGAGGTGTGAGCTCAATAGGAGATAAAGCTCTCACATCAGTTACGCCGCAGGCAGTCTGCGGTTTTGTTAGATGCTGAGAAGATGAGGATGTGAGCTAGAACTCTCCTGGAACCCTTAAGTGTGTCAGGCTTCGGCCTTGTCTTTCCATTCAACAAAGATCCTCGGATCTCAGCTGATGTCTCTCTTACCTCTTTATCACTTACCACTGGGAAGAAACTCTCAATCACCATCGAGTCAGAACATCTTTGGAGTTCTTCAAACCCGGAAGAAGGTGATCGCGACTCCTACACCACCAAACCTCCAAACCATCAAGACTTTTATCCGAGACTGCATCCGTAAGCTCATTCCAGGCCAAGGCAATTCAAGTATCGTACATTTAACTAAATGAAACAGAGGTTTAGTATAAGATGTAGACCCCATTCTAAAACGGCGCTGATGGTTTCACTCAGGTGGTTAACTGACTCTTTTCATAGCTTCATTCTCTGGTTTTTCTTGATGGTTTCATCCATCACACCTCATCTGCCCTTTCCCATGTATGAGTGATTGTTTGTTTGTTTGTTAGACTAATTTGTGTTCGTGTTTAGTTAATAAAACTCTTGGGCACATATTACATGAGTTTCTGATTCTGCCTTGCAAATTAATTGTCCCTTTACGATTTTGATCCTTACTACATGCTCTAATGCATTAATACTGTATGAAAGTATTTTCTGTGGACAGATCCTTTCCTAGAGTTGATATGAATTTACACTGAATGTTTGCTGGACGAACAGATTGGTTGATGGCAATTTAATTCTGCTACAGTTACTACTGGCAGCTGATATAAATAATTGTAATTAATCATAATTAACTGTAATTATTTATATACATTTCCCTTTTGAGCTAATTTGCTACATAATTGATGGAGAGCGGTGGTGATCGTTTAAATATTATTTGCAAGCGGACTCAGTATCAAACTTGTGTGTTTGTCTCATAAATTGTATTAACGTCTTACACATGCATACCAGCTTCTGATAAACTCAGATAAACTATAGCGTGAATGTGCCTTCCTACGAGCAGTAGAAAGTTTTCAGTGCTATAATGCTTTTAAATAATACAATAAGAAACTAACCTGATTTTAGCAAAGAAATCCTTATTTCTGTTGTTAGTAGAGTGTAAGCCTTATCTGACGAAGAAATCTCAGATTAGCAGCCCATATAAACCGTACCAGAATAAATTAATCTGTTATTGGGCGAAGAAATCCCCACTTTCAGTTTTAAGTGCATAAATCTTAAATCTAACGAAGAAATCTCAGATTAGCGTGCAAATTAATCTGCGTGTCGAAGGAATCCCACTGGCAGTGATATTAAATCTGGGCGACAAAGAAATCTCACTGCAGCATATTTACATTTAATAGTGATTTGAGCGATGTCCCTCATCTCCCTGAATTAAGGCCTTCTTGTATCTATAGCGTATCATTGTAGTCATTAAGGTGATGCAATTGAATAGCAAATTAATGGTGTAATTCTAGCCTAGCTAACTAGTAATTCGCCATTGTCTGTGAAGTGAATGTGCTGTTTTGATTTGTAAATGAAGTTGTATGCGACACGTCATAACTGACTGCGCTTAAGTTTCCCATGCATATTTACAGCAGCGCAAGTTCTGCTCCATTTGCGTGTGTTGTAAGCTTAAATCTGATATTTAATTAAATCAATTTATTTAATTTTCCTTTTAGTTTCCTATAGCTATTAGGACCTTTTCGTTTGAGCTGACCCCTGCTTACAGCCCCATCAACAAAGTTACTCAAAATTCTCTCTTTGTGTTCACGAGCACAAAAACATAGCACCCTACCTCACTAGCTGCCCCTCGACAGCTATTCACACCTTACACGGCCTACACAGCCATTCCCCATACAGATAGCTTTACACCTCTGTACGTACTTGCATTTGCCTTCTGCCTCTCTCTCTCTGGTGTTCCCACAAGTGTACCAGTATGTCGCAGACATTCCACAGACATCCACCCCTGCCAGCTCACCAGGACCACCTGGAAACCCAGCAGAGCACTGTGATGGACATCCTTCAGGCCAAAGCAGCCAACGATCTGCAATGGCAGAGAAAGGAACAGCAAGACTGCAACACAAGTGGGCACCTGACACCCAGCCTGAACCACCAGGATCTGACCAGCATCATCCTCTCCTTGGCCCACAGCCTCACGGGCCTCAGACAGGAGGTAAATTAACTGAACCTGCAAGTCACAGAGTTCTACCGGGAACTGACACCTGCTCAACGAGAGAAAGCACAGAACAGATGCCAGGAACCTTACAGAATGGTGCAACAGAAGGAAATCACCAGTCTTCAGGAGGCGCTAACAGCTGCTGGACACCAAGGGCAGCTTGAAAATGCCACCAGACAGGACTTGGAAAGAGAACTGTTTCACACAAAATCACTGTGCATGTCACACTGCCAGCAGTGTAAATCCCCTCACCCCTGTACACAGATACAAGGGGGGAGCAAAAGCCTTCTGCTTGACACTTCACAAGTCAGTTTCCTGGAAACCTCTGCAGCCGCAGAAGGAAAAGGATCAATTCAGACAAACTCTGAAATGACACATGGAGTGACACTCAACCGAATGGCCAGAAACATCCCTGCATTCACACCAGAACTGGCAGGAGACCACAACGTCCACGCCTACCTGCGAGACATTGACTTTTACCTGCAGTCTTGGACCAGTGTGAACCATCAAGATAGACTCTATCTGCTCTGGATCACCTCTAGCCCAGAGGTGTGATGCTTCCTGGCTCGACAGCCAAGACACATCCAATCAGACTACCAGCGGCTTAAACAAGCCATCATAAACTAATTCTCAGACCCAGAGTCTGAACACGGACTGATCACTGCCCTATACATCAAACAGGGCCGGCATGAAACTCCCCATGCTTACTACCACAGACTTTGACGAGCTTACTTTGGAGCTCGCAATTACCCTGGGATGGAGGAGGACACCAGCTTCTAGCGCCTTTTCCTCCGAAACCTCCACCCCATTGTAAGTCACCATATAGGCATTATGGCCTGAACTGCACAACCCAGAATCCAAAGCAGGCACCAGAAGGCACCCAGCATTGCCACAATGCAAGGCGCTTCTACAGAAAGCCACTAGCCAGTGGAGGACAGAGCCGTCACCAGAATCCAAAGCAGGCACCAGAAGGCACCCAGCATTGCCACAATGCAAGGCGCTTCTACAGAAAGCCACTAGCCAGTGGAGGACAGAGCCGTCACCATGGCAACAGACCCAGGTTCCAGACCAACCACAGGGAGAAGCCATGGAAAAGGCCATCCTCATCCTGCGAACACCACGGTATGTCCAACAGCAGTCCACCACAACATCCTCCTCCACACCCTTCACACAGGTGCCAAACGGATGCTGCACACGGACAGCTGGACACGCCTACTTCTGAGTTACAGGAGCTGCTGACACTAGCAAAAGAGCTACTTGAACAAAACTCAACTGAAGAGTACTGGGAAGGACAAACTTCTGACTCCTTGCCTGACGCAACACAGTATCAGACCCCTCCAAGGTAGGATCATACCTTAAAACCAGTCGACACCCCAGAAGCAGCCAGACAACGTTGGATAGAGCATCGGGCCCATATGCCCAACAGTTAAACTTCTACCAACACAACTCAGACAGGCTCCCGTCGGTGCCGCCACAAGAGCAAAGCGACACCACAAACATCAGACTTCTGGTGACGTTCGAGCAGAACAGAGAGCTAATAATCACCTGCTGCCCTCCTGCCACCATCACTAGGTCAGTCTGAAACTACGGCCCTGAAAATTAATGTTTGTTGATGTCCACTTGCATTATTGACAAGCTATTCTCTGTTTGTCACTGTAAAGCTGCTTTGACACAATCTGCATTGTATAAAGTGCTGTACAAAATAAAGGTGACTTGACTTGACATGAGTAAGTATTGAATTAATTAGAACATATTTAAATTAAATTAAACCTATTGAGACTGGAACCTCAGAAAATAAAATCTTACCATCTCAATTTATGTATATTTGAAGAGTTCAGATGCAAAAGCCTCTAAAAGCCATCTTGGTCAAAAATGAGATAATGATACTGAGTGAATGCTCTCCACACACAGCATATGTTCATCAAGTACTTTCACTTCAAATGCGCTAAATCCCAGCCTCAACCAATTCAGAAGTACCAGTACTTGCATAGAAACCTATACATAGTAGTCAGACAGAAATGCTAATTTTAAAGAAAAACATCAGACGTACTTGGAGGCTTTTGCATCTGAACTCTTCATTTATTCCCAAATTCTCTCAACTTACTGTTATACTTTTATACCAAAACAAAACCACTGCAGTACTAACACAAGTAAACAAACTTATTTAACACAACTTTAAATACATAACTTGAATACATTAAAAAATATATACAATTTATTTTTTCTTAACAAGAGTCTCAAATAAATTGAGAAGTCTGTTGGCCCTCTCATCTGCAGCCTTTTGTCTGGCTTCTTCCCTGGCTTCCTCTCTGTCCATTTCCTCCCTGAACATTTAAATGAGGCTCCTCTTCTTACCCCTTCGTCTGCATGGATCAGGCTCTCGTTCTTCATTGAGGGGCAAGGGAGAGGCATTTGAAGGCCCCAGCTCACCACAGGTGGAAGAGGCCTGGGACATTGAGGCAAGCAGCACTGGCGGAGTAACTGAATGCTTCTGACCCAAAGCCTCATCCATTAGGGTGAACCAGGGCCATGATGCAGCTGTATCTTCTCCCTTGTCCACCCCTGAACCAGTTGGTGGGTTTTTCAGCTCCTACAGAAAAAGTAGGAGTTACTACAGTTACTACAACTACAGTTTTTTTTATAAACTGTAGAATGCATGTAAAAATATGTACCAAGAATATGTATAAAACATACCTTATAGTTCTTTTTTAAGTTGTCCCACTTCTTCCGGGCTTGTTGTGTTGCTTTTCCCTCCAGTCCAATTGTCTGAAGCACTTCTGTTGAGAAAATTCTGTGATATTAAAGGTTTAAAAACATATGGGTAACTTATCCCTGTAAAGCATGCATTATTAACTCACAAAGGAAATATTGAATAATATAAGCTTTGAGTTTCACGTCTGTACATTACACTATAGCAGGGGTATTCAACCTGTGGAGCAAGCATCAGTTAATTCAGAGACATTTGCTTGAGAATTTATGAATATGAGTTCACAAATCTTTAGCCATCCACTAGAGGGCAATCTGACTCCCACTGCTAGTCGACAGTTAGAGCAGAGTTGACTTGAGTATCAGTCACGCTCAGTGTTGCCATGTCCGCGGTTTTCCAGCGGAATTGGGCTACTTTAACACTTGCCGCGTTTTGTAGTTTTGGGCTAGTTTTGAGTAGCAATTAGGTGGGTTTTGTTGTGAAAACCTGGCAACCCTGGTCACGCTTATTGACAATGTAAGATGATTTACGATTAGCCGTGTCAGAAATAAACCATGGATTGGCATGTTGTTATCTCAGAAACAGGCTCAGCCATCACATTGAATCAGGTAAACTGGTTATATATTTATGTTTCAGTATAATTACGCACGCTATACCATGGGTGGTTCTAAACCCTTTTTAAGTGGGTTTCAGCCCCCCTATCTGTCACCTTAGCCCCCCAAAACTATCTTAATGATCAGGCCAGTGCTGCTTCCTCAAGAAAGTTTTTCATTCTCACCCATTTTAAGTCTTGTCAGTTTAAACATTAAAGTGATTTTAAGCCATTTAAGCCCAAGACATCTCAATGCGGTACTCACGCACTGTGATAGAGCATTTCGATGCGCACCGCTCACACACCTGAAGTGCACAAACAGATAGCCTTCTCAGACAGCAGGAGAATACCAATCAATGGCTGTCTTGACAAGTATCCTTGTAAGCACAGTCGGTTGTTTTAAGTGAATGTAAACAGTAAAAAAAATATCAAATGTACATCAGTATAACGGATCCGTGCATTTCTTATGTAAATAATGTTAATCAAAAAGAGCAAAAGAAAAATTGTTTGCTCCTTTAATAGCTTTAAAGGATATTTGCTTTTATGTTAAATGTTAATAAAGTAATTCGGTGTGACTACAGTAAAACTGGGGTGGGCTGGGGGGTTGTTGGATGTTGGATGTTGGGGGGGCGCGTGTAGCGTCTGGACCAATCAAACACACAATATATATTTTGTTAGCTAGATTTAACAAATACTCTGTAACACCCCTCAGTTAACAAGCCATATGAGGACCTATGGACCACCCCCCCCCCCCCCCACCGCCCCAGGCTTATGATCGAAACACTCACTCCTGTCAGCTTACATATATATATAACCCTACCATGTTTAGTATCTATGAATTAGTATTCGGATGATCTAATTGAGAGTGTATATTGTATGTTTATACCTATGCAACATATTAGTGTTCTAAGAATCTTTATTAGTTTGTGCATCCACACCCCAAGCGAATTACATTTGCAAGTTACCATGCCCTCACACAGAGGGTCGTAAAACCCTACAGCAATTGCAACCTCCCGCTTGGAATTTCTGCCTTTCTCATTGGACAAGCCCATCTTGAGAGGTGTGAATCTTCTACAGCATAAAGGCCTCACTTCATGTGACCCGCCCAGTTTTCAGTGGATCTGTTAGGTTCTGAGAAGATGTGAGCTCCAATGCTCCCGGACATCCTAAGTTGTTGTGCCAGGCCTTCAGCCTTGTCTTCTCCATTCAACAAGATTCTCTGACTCAAACTGGTTCTTTTTCATCAACCAACTTCAGCAAAGATCACTGGGACTTTCAGATTGCATCAATCCTTCTTTCAGACAGACGAGACATGCAAGTATCCAAACGATTTTGGTGGAGAATGCAGGCATAATAAAACGAAAGTTATGAGTTTAAAGACTGTCAACATAAAAGTGTGTGCGTGATAGTCCAGTTTAAAATAGGGCGTGACTTGAGATGCGCTGTTGTGTCCCTATTTGCTGGCTTGTTTAGATGCAGATAAAGTGGGGGTTTGAATTGGTACCGCTATTATGATTGGAAGAGTCTTTATGTATTTCATGCTTAATGGTATCAGTGTAAGGGTAATCTGATTTTAGCAAAGAAACCCTAATTTCAGTATTAAAGCATAAATCTGTCCTGACAAATCCCACAAGGACCCCAGCAGAATGGAGTTACAGGAGGAAATCAACAGATAAGGCTCTGACCGCTGCTGAACAGCAAGAGCACCTGGGAAAGTTAGCCAGAAAGGACCTGGAAAGGAAACTTTCTCACACAAAATTACGATTAAAGCAGCAAATTCTGAACTTTTAGACAAAGTCGCCAGAACTGAGACTCTGATCCAGCAGCTGAACAATGCTCAAGACAAGCTTGACATGGTCCGAAGAGGACTCAGGGACTCTTATAGGCTGCAAAAGGAAACGCAGTGGGAGAGACACCCTACTCCTGCATCCTCACTCAGCAGTGCAGACACCCTCATATGCACCAAGCTACGAAGGGGGGAGCCAACACTTTCTGCTTAACAACTTAGCAGACAGAACCATAATACCTCCAACAACCACAGGGAGGGGGGGGGGTCCCTTCCAAGCATCCCTGCAGCAGTGCATGATGCAACCCCCAGAGACCTTGACAAGCTTGCCAGAAAAATCCCAGCATTCGCATGGCCAGGAAAAAAATAGTTTCCTACTTTATGCAGGATGAGCAGTAATTTAGAACGGTGGCGTCATTTTAAACATTGCTTGCAAGCAGACCCAATAATCAATCTTATGTGTCTGTCTCATAAGTTTTAGTAACTTCTTATCCATGCGCATACCAGTTTCTGATCAAAATCAGATAAAACTATAGCTTGAATGTGCCTTCCTACAAGCAGTAGAAATTTTCAGTGCTATAATGTGTTTAAATCGTACGATAAGAAACTAACCTGATTTTAGCGAAGAAATCCTAATTTCTGTGTTAGTGGAGCATAGGTCTTCTTCCTGACGACGAAATCTCAGATTAGCAGCTCATATAAATGGTACCAGAATAAATCGGTCTGATCTTGGGCGAAGAAATCCCCTTTTTCAGTAATGTGTAGGTGATCTGAGCGATGCTCCTCATTTCACTGATTTAAGGCCTTATTATGTGTTACGTATCATTGTATTTCATTTTGATTCGTTCATGTGAAACATTTACGTAAAATTAATGGTGTTATTCTAGCGTAGCTAACTACGAATCCACCATTGCATGTGAAGTGAATGTGCTGTTTTGATT
>NW_015505624.1:111819-113884 GCF_001515645.1 Sinocyclocheilus grahami
TGTGTAGGTGATCTGAGCGATGCTCCTCATTTCACTGATTTAAGGCCTTATTATGTGTTATGTATTATTGTATTCATATTGATTTGCTCATGTGAAACATTTACGTAAAGTTAATGGTGTTATTCTAGCGTAGCTAACTACGAATCCACCATTGCCTGTGAAGTGAATGTGCTGTTTTGATTAATGAATGAATTTGTATGGGACATGTCATAACTGACTGTTATGCCCCGCACGAGTTTCCCATGCATGCTCACGGCAGTGCAAGTTCTGATACTCTTGCACCTGGTGTGAGCTTGCATTGGTCTCCTAGCAACACGTGACCCCGGAAGTGTGAGCAGACTCTTCCGGTTAATCTGACAACAGCACCCACTTCACAGACCTGTGTGTAAACAAAGAACTGCATGTAAACCAATGCTAACTCTTAAGCTAAGTTAAGCATTGTTAGCATACGACTAACGCTAGATAGGCGTGTAAAGTGTAACTTTCTAACCACTCCTCTCTCTCTCTCTCTATCCCCGTCACCCCTGGTGTCACTTCCTGTTGAAGCCATCACAGGTCCCTGTGGTCCCTACCCACATACTTTACTTGTGTTATTGTTTATTTTTGTTTTGACTTTATTCTACCTCTCTTTAATTTTATTGCATTTATTTACATTTGTTTAGCACAAATGTACCAATTCAGCTAAATTGATTTTTATTAAATTTTAGATTTAATTAAATCAATTTTTTTATATATATTTTATTTACTTTCCCTTTTTAATTTCCTACAGCTATTAGAACCCCTTTTTGTTTGTTTGGTTCTACTTTTACCTTATTTTAGTTATTTTACCATCACCATCTTCGCATTTTGTATAGGATTACAGTAGTTCTAGCAGCTGTTGTTTCCTTAATGAGTTATACAGGTTATTAGTAGCCTAATCCCTGTTTCCTCTCTACTTTCTCCTCACTCCTCAGTGCCAGACCTAATACATTGAAGGGCAGCTACTGTTCAACACAATGTAGGCCAAGATAGAAAAAGGAACAATTCCCACTGTTTCTTTTTCTTTTGATGAGGTATTTGGTGGGTCCCTGCTAGTTTAGCTAACAGTCTAACCCTAGGTTTATGAAGTGTATTGCAGCATCACCCACAAGTGACACCTGCTTAGCCATATCTCTTAGAAAAAAATAAAATAAGGTAAAATCTTCCTTTTCAACTACCTGCAATGGCAAAGAAAGGAACAGCGAGACTGCGACATAAGTAAACACCTGAACAGCATCATCCTCTCCTGGCCCACACCCTCAAGGGCCTCAGACAGGAGGTAAATGAGCTGAAACTGCAAGTCACAGAATTCTGCAGAGAACTGACACCTGCTCAACGAGAGAAAGCACAGAACGGATGCAAAGAACCTCACAGTATGGTGCGACAGAAGGAAATCACCAGTCTTCAGGAGGCTCTAACAGCTGCTGGACACCAAGCGCCGCTGTGAAAAAGCCATCAGACAGGACTTGGAAAGAGAACTGTTTCACACAAAGCCACTGTTAAAAACCGCATACGTGGAACTAAATTAGAGAGACACCAGATCTAAGGCCTTAGGAGGCCATCAAACACGGACTCAGCAATTGAAGAGGAGCTTGACATGGTTCAGAAAGAATTTTAACAGTCCTACCGACTGCGCATGGTCTCAAGCAAAAATCACATCACCGGCAGTGCAAGCCCTCCACGCCTGTGCACAGCTACGAAAGGGGGGAAAGGGAGCCAAAGCCTTCTGCTTGACACTTCACAAGTCAGCTACCTGAAAACCCTGAAAAACTCTGCAGCTGCAGAAGAGAGAAAAAAAATTTCATTCGGGCGAACCGAAACAATGCAGGCAGCCTGCAAGCAGCCCGAGGTGAATTCAGTGTCACAAATGAACTGGAATATGCTTGCAGACCACAAGGTGAACAGACAGGGAAAACACGAAACAGAACTTCCCCTGGCCAGCAGGCCCAGACCCCCTCAGCCAAGAGTCCGAACCTGTGAGGGGGGGGGCAAGAGCCCACTGTTCACACGTCACCAACCAGCAGCCACAAGGGGGTGGGGCAGGGAC
>NW_015505624.1:113943-144061 GCF_001515645.1 Sinocyclocheilus grahami
ACAAGAGCCAAGCGACACCGCAAACATCAGATTTCTAGTGACGCTGAGCAAAGTAGAGGGCTAACAACCACCTGCCGCTCTCCTGCCATCATCGCTAGGTCAGTCGGAAATTCTCTGCACACTACAGAATCTCCATAACAGTTCCCGGCAATCCCTGGAACCACCTGCACTCTCACCAGTGAGAGTCTAACTCAGCTGTTCCACATCGCGGGTACCTCAGATAGCCTACTGGCTAAGAACATTGACAAACAACCATCTTACCCAGACTAACTCACTTCAGGATGACAGGTGACACAGCCTCGACACCTGCTGCATAAGCTCGAGGACCCACACCTTGCTACAGCCTACCCACAGCGCACCACCTGACAGCATCCACCACGGCACCACAGCCACTCCTGGAGGCACCAACAGCCAGAGAGCCACCACTGTCTCCCAGCCGTGAGTGGCAGGTGTGTGTTCGATTGTTCTGCACCTTTGACATCGCTCGCTGTTGTCTATTCTATGGAAAACAATGCCCGAAGAGAGGGAATTTGTAGCTTCTGGACCAATCAAACACACAATATATATTTTGTTAGCTAGATTTAACAAATACTCTGTAACATCCCTCAGTTAACAAGCCATATGAGGACCTATGGACCCTCCCCCCCGAAATGCGTAACACCCCAGGAAGCCAAACAGGCCCCTGGTTCCATGGCAACCAACGCGGATATCACTGGGTTTATTGCCCAGAGGAATGTGAACAGAGAGACTCTCACTGCATTTTCCATAGCAAGAGGCACAATGCGCAGTAGAAATGGACTTTTCTACTAATTAATTCATAGGAAAACCTTTCTTTGAATGAACAGTGTATCCTTCAGGTCACTGTGTATATTATTGTCATCGTGTATTTTGTCTTTGAGATTATATACTGTTTTATTCAGGCTTATGATCGAAACACTCACTCCTGTCAGCTTACATATATATAAACGGTCTTAGAATTGACAAGACAGTTGACCCTGAGAGGTCAGCTAAATATCTACAGCGGATCTAAATATTTATAATTAATTATAACTAGTTATGATTAATTATTCATATTTCCCATGAGCTGATTCGTTACACGCGAGTGAAATTAGACAATCATGTCCTAAAAGGTTGAAAACCCCTGCACTATAGGACAATGGTAAATTATACAGCAAAAGCTTAAGCATTTAGACTACCGATAATGCAACATTAACATTTAACATATAATAATTCTTAATTAAGAAGAAAAATTATATTCAACAACTTACTTCCACCTGTTCACAGCACTGTTTTTATGGCCAGTGAATGCCTCCTCATTTTCAGCCCTGGCCGTTATGAAAGCGGCTGTATCCTCAGATGACCCTTTTGAAATTATTTTTGAACTATAAATAGAGAGCGCTTTGGCAATAACGAAGCAAATATTTAGCAACTACAACACCCATTTTTCGGTAGAAATGCAATCAGAAGCTGTCAAAACTCAAAAATAAAACTTACATTTGTACAAAAACTGCCCTCCAACCGCATTCTCCGACGCCATTTTTTTCTGAGCTCTACCATAATCGACTAAAGCAGGCCACTCCCCCTTGGAATAGTATGCACAGGATTGTGGGATATCAAAGGCAGCGAAGGATACATCTATGCTGCCTTCAAAAATCGATCAGATGAAGGCATCTCATGAGACAGGAAGTGAAGCTATCTTTGGATTCGAACATGCCTTGATGCCTTCCTACCTTGAAATGCATCCTCCGAAGGCAGGAAGTCGCGATAATCAATATATCGACTTATCGCGCAATATATGTACATCACCTCAATGATTTTTGGTGACGCAATATATCACCCATTATATTTACTTAAAAGTTAATGCCACAATGTTTTGTACATTCCACTTGCGCCTATGTCTTTTGCAGCTTCTGGTACATAACATGGTGTAGTCATGAGGTGCTAGTTCAAATTTAAAAAACGCTTCTACAAAAAAGTTTCATCTTTAGATATGGCATTGTTTAGGAACTGTGCCTTTGTGCATACGGACATCTGATTGCTAAGTAGGGATTGTGTTTTTTAGCAATAGTGTGCAGTGCACCCTTAATTTACAGAGAAAAGAAGGTCAGGGAAAAATCTGTAGATGGAAAAATCTCCATTCAAGTTTTTTTTTGCATTTTTCTTTTTTTCTACTTGTTACTTTGAATTTTTTTGTTAGAAAATGTTTATTTAATATTATTCAGGTTTTTTAAGGTATCTAATATTTTGATACTTAATTTCCATGATCTAAATATTCTTACAAAATGTTGTTGTTATTTGGAAGTGGGTAGGCATTCTTACATTTTTATGCTGTTACATTATGATTATATATTCAGTGGCATAAAATGGTTTTTAAAATGACAATAATATCGCTTATCGCAATTCTGGGGCAATATATCACACAACAAAAAGTTGTTATCGTGACAGACCTACCCATACCTGATTTCTTCCTACTCACCTGCATTCTCACGTCCTGACATATCGTCTTCAGCCTGCCAACCTGCAAAGAGGAAAAGAAACGTTGTTACTCCTTACCTGAATCACCTACCTGGACTCTCACCTGTTACCTGCCTGTCTTCGCCGTCTGCATCATCCGTCAGACCTATAAAGAGATACATGGATAGGCAGTGTTGGGCAAGTTACTTCCAAAATGTAATACATTTTATATTACTGTTACTGTCTTTTAAAAGTAATTAGTTACATTACAATATTACTGTCTCTGAATTGTAATGCGTTACACTACTTTTGAGTTACTTTCATGAAAAATATCCACATTAGTATTACAAAATGCCAAAATGTAGTTTATTGCTGCTCATTCTACATCCGGTGGAGGGTAATGTGTTAGGTCTATATAGCATAAAATTATAAAATCATATTTAGATATCGGTATGTAGGTCTACATTAATGTTACGTTGTAGTTTAGGTTAAACACAGATAAGCACAAACTGCATTATTACATTCATAATAATAATAAATAACACCAGTAAATAAAGCAAAATGTTATAATGTACAAACAATAAACACAATACCTAGCCTATAGGCTATTTTGAACGGTTTCAGAAGAAAACAAGAATGAAAAATATAAGTTAAACAAGCCAAAACTAATAGTCTAATTCAATGCAAAACTGAAAGCAAACGGCGTTCTCGCGCAGCCTACCTCTCTCATTCGGCATTAATCCATTAAATATGTACATATTTGTGATGTATTTGAATGCTAAACTATTATTTATTATGTAAACCAGGCTTACTTAACGAGCTTAAAAAACATCCTCGTCACTTGAGCAAATGTATGTTTGGCCCGAGCTCAGGCTGAACGGCGCGGATTGTACGCAGTGCGCACTATTTAAATTAACCAGTGTATCTATACGTTTGGTTGACTATTTTATTCTGATAATGAACAGGCTGCAACGTTTGCAATGCTGTAGGCCTATGTGTGTGCGTGAAGCGCCGGCGCAATCGAACAGCGGAAACTAACAACAAAAAAATACTCCGTCATTTTTGGTCATACAGATCATTCGAAACTGCAATGTGTTTACTTTTATTTCTGTCATCTCAGTTTCCTTTCCGTGGACTTTTGTAGAGCGCCGCGCCCCACACAGCCTATGAACCAAACTCAGCAGCATATCTCTGTCTTTTCCTTACGTTTTGTTAATCTGTTAATTAGGCTATTTAAGTCAAATATTTCGCATATTCATTCATTTTATATATAGACTATGATTTAATAAAAACAGATTTTGTTAGTTTTAGTTAAACTTAATTTTTGTTGCTTGTCTCTTCTCCGACCCTGCAGCTCTCTCTGATAGCTTAGTGTTAGTGGCACCAGTCCAGGTGTTTCCAGGTTTTTCTCATGCTATTTCTCCATGTTGAGAGTTTGGTGTCGCACATATTGCACCTGACTATGCATTCTTATCCTTTTCTCAGATGAACTGAAAATAACAGGAGTGTGTCCATCTCTCACACATGTAGAATCCGTCAGCAACAGGAAATAGAGGAACTATGTTACCTGCTGAATTTTTTCTCTGGTGCTGTTTTGCAGTGTTGGTAAATTCACCACTTAATTTTGAGTTAAAATATGTTGTTGTAACTTGCGTTACTGAGATTGTAACGAGTAATAATATTATCCAAATTTTATTAGTAATGCATTATATTACTGCGTTACAGCAAAAAGTAATATACTACTGTAATATTACTTTTGTAATGCGTTACTCCCAACACTGTGGATAGGTTATCAACCTGGGCTAAGTCCAGTCATTCTCAAAGACTCTTGAGTTACTCATCAGTTTGCTCTGCATCTCTCCACTCCACACCAAGCTGTAAATACCTGTCTGTCTCCCCTAGGTCTCCTTCTGTAGTGTGACATGAGGATGCTGTCAAAAATAATGTCATAAATAAATTTGCTTTATCAATTAACTTCTATTAACTAAATTAAATCAACTTTTGGTGTGACCAGCCTTTGCGTTTAAAGCAACTATTGCCCTAGGTGCACTCTAGGTGCACTTTGCAGGAAGGTCTCTTAAAGCACTGGCTGTTGTCAGACTCTTTGTTCAAACAAAAATTTCACTGGATTATAACAATTAATGGCAAAATGAATGTTTGGAAATGTAAACTGAAATTTCCTACTGACAAACTACAGCAAAAGGTAAAAGTAACTGACTTAAAACCATTTTTAGGTGAAAATACTAGTATTTTAACAACTTTGGCCACTACTGCATATATATATATATATATATATATATATATATATATTGGGTGGAATAGCCAATACCAGGCATGAATTTTTGAGTGGGAGAAGTTTTCTTTGTCTCCCTTTATGGCCCATTTGCATGTTTATGGCCGGTCTGGAGGATTGGTGCAGTTTTACCCAAAATATAGTACAAATAGTATGATGCATTTCACGATCACATAGTGTACATAGGCTGAATTTGAGGTGGAATGACAGGTGTCTAGCCCATTACTTCCTGGTCCTTCCAGACGCACCACATGATGTCTACATCAGAGCGGACATTCTGATTCGCCTCAGGGCTCATGTGGACATGATCAATGAAGTGATATGGGCTCTAATGACCTCACAGTCACCCACTGTTCCTGTCAACTTCAAGAACCTCCTGTCAGGCCAAACATCCCTGAGGCCTGCACGCTGATCAATGAACAAGAGACTGTAGTACCAGCTTACACCAAAGGGGTCGCTGTTCGACTCAACCTGCGAAGTGGCAAAGCTCTCAGCCACACCCTAGGCTTCTTCCAACCTTCACCTGAATGTGGGGAACTGGGCCTCACTTTGGAAGCCACACCCCTCGTTGAAGTGACATCTCGGGCAGTGTACATCCTGTTCAATAAATGAACAGCAACGGATGTCAGAGTGCCTAAGGCCTACCGTCTGGATTGGCTAGTGAGTTATGACTTCCATGACTTTGAACTGATTCTACCAATAATTGGACCCATCTCAGATTCAATGATTCCAGAAGGAAGCTCAGGCCACACAGTGTCAACAGCACCCTTCAAGATCATCACCATAACTTCAGTTATGCCAGTGGTCAAGGAGCAGGTGTGTAGAACAGAGCTAACAGAAGACCAACACTTTGCCGTGTATACTGTCTCTAACCACTCCACCTGCAAGAATGACAGAGAGACTGCACCTCTGACTGCCCACGGCACAGAGGAAGTAATGACAGAAGAGCCATACCCAGGTTTTGAGACACAAGTCCAGCAAATTCTGAAAGATGCTGATGACATACAGGAGGATGCAGACTGCCACAAACTCTGTCAAGTCCTGTACAAATACAAAGAATCATTTGCCAAGGACTCTTTAGATTGTGGCCTCACTAACCTCCATGTTGTGCGTGTCCCAACGCACCCAAAAGCTCCACCCACTTTTGTCAAGCAATACAAGATCCCCCTTGAATCGTACAAACCTGTACAGAAGATCATCAACTGTATGCTTGAGAAGGGTGTCATTCATCCATGTAACAGCACCTACTCTGCCCCCATCTAGCCTAGGGAGAAAGAGAAAGGGGGGTCCCAAATGATTGATATCACCCCAATCAACACAGCCCTCCAAGCACTGTCTCGGCTGCCTGTCCAGACCAACTTTCCTGGAAAGTTCTTGATCCTGGTCACCCGATCCTGGACCTCTGCGGACACGCCACTTTGCCTTGCCAGAGCAATCGGGTACACCCTAACTGGGATGGTGCATAGCCTTGCCTTTGTCCTGTTTAACAGAATCAATGTGGTGCAAAGGTCCATGAACAGGTGCACAGCTGCCCTTCCTCGAACCTTCAAACGGATCCACCGGAAAAGAGGGACCCAGCCTGAGACAATGCTGAACCTGACCAAGGTTAACACCCAAGCTGAGGATCCAAAGGCTGAGGAAAATTAGAAACCACCTGCCATCCGGCCTTCCTGATCCACCTGCCATCTGACCATCAGGATCCACCTGCCATCCGGCCTTCCTGATCCACCTGACATCTGGCCATCAGGATCCACCTGCCATCCGGCCTTCCTGATCCACCTGCCATCCGATCATCATGATCCACCTGCTGTCCGACCATCATGACAACTGTTGTCTGACGATGTTTGCAGGTGAACTTCGTCAGCCAAAAGCGGGGATTCTGTAGCATCTGCTTAAAATCATGGATGATCATTGGGGTTTTATGTCTTAGAGACGCCTTTTAGCCTTTTGACATTTGCATATAAATTACAGACATGGCCCCACATTCTACATTTATATGGGTGCTAAATTGTCAATAGTTCCCCCCACTATCAAGGAGATGCTAAACAGTTTCACAACTCTCGTCTCCCCATCGAGCTTCAAACACATTCCAGAGAGACGTAAACCAGGTAAGCCAGGCACTAACGGCCAGGCTGATCAGCAAACTACATCATGCTCACATAACACACACACATATTCTTTATTTAGACTATAATCAATCAGTTACAAATGTATCTGGTATATACATGTGTTGTCTGTATGTTTCCCTATTATATTAGCCTAGTTACCACTCGTTATTTGTATTAGTTAAGATCTAAATGCTTATATTCAGGTGTATGAATGTATCTCTGCTTGGTATCAAAATGATCTGCTCTTTATTCCACAAACAATGATGTACACTATGTGATCATAAAATGCATCATACTATCTGTACTATATTTGTGATTGTGATTGGCCGAACACCGCAAGCACTCTTCGGAAATGTAACGCCCCTTACCATAATCACGAGCTTCATCTTTCAAAATAAATGTAAAGACAGAGCCCGAAAGGGGAACAGAGTCGTGTGACAGACACAGTGATGAAGCTGGTATGTGTGCAGTACACAAGCCACGGTTAAGACAGCTGACTCCACTGTGATATGACCCCCCCCTCTTCTCTCTCGCTCTCTCTCCCTCTCTCTCTCACACACACACACGATGTGCAAAACTCCGCATTTGAACAGTCAATAGCAAATACTTAAACTAATACTAATCTTTGCTCAGAAACCTTTCTTCTTGAGACAGACACTCTCCAAGACTCCTCAAAACTCTCCTCTTGAGTTTGATTTTCCGGCTGTATGTTTTCTTCAAGTAACTTTGTCGATCCGCTGTGGAATTTCCTATCTTCAGAAGAACCAGAGGAAATCCTCCAGCTCACTTCTGAAAGAACTCATCAAGAACCTCCGTTGTCTACCGCATCAGGACTCTTGTTCAGCAACAAAGCCAATGCAAGTAACCGTTTACAACTATTTAGATGCGTGTTTAATTTTGAGCCCCTTTTATAAGGTGATTTTTGATTCTTTGATATTCTCTTTAGGTTGTGGTTAATTGATTTGAAATACTGCCATTCTTTTGTTCTTCTCTCTCTTTCCTTACTTTCCTTCATTCTGTATATACAGGTGCATCTCAATAAATTAGAATGTCGTGGAAAAGTTCATTTATTTCAGTAATTCAACTCAAATTGTGAAACTCGTGTATTAAATAAATTCAATGCACACAAACTGAAGTAGTTTAAGTCTTTGGTTCTTTTAATTGTGATGATTTTGGCTCATATTTAACAAAAACCCACCAATTCACTACTCAACAAATTAGAATATGGTGACATGCCAATCAGCTAATCAAATCAAAACACCTGCAAAGGTTTCCTGAGCCATCAAAATGGTCTCAAAAAAGAGTTTGGTTCACTAGGCTACACGATCATGGGGAAGACTGCTGATCTGACAGTTGTCCAGAAGACAATCATTGACACCCTTCACAAGGAGGGTAAGCCGCAAACATTCATTGCCAAACAAGCTGGCTGTTCACAGAGTGCTGTATCCAAGCATGTAAACAGAAAGTTGAGTGGAAGGAAAAAGTGTGGAAGAAAAAGATGCGCAACCAACCGAGAGAACCGCAGCCTTATGAGGATTGTCAAGCAAAATCGATTCAAGAATTTGAGTGAACTTCACAAGCAATGGACTGAGGCTGTGGTCAACACACCACCACACACAGACGTGTCAATGAATGTGGCTACAGTTGTCGTATTCCTCTTGTCAAGCCACTCCTAAACCACAGACAACGTCAAAGGCGTCTTACCTGGGCTAAGGAGAAGAAGAACTGGACTGTTGCCCAGTGGTCCAAAAGTCCTCTTTTCAGATGAGATGCTGGTGTTAGTCCATTGTGTTTTTTAAAAACTAAAGTCACTGCACCCATTTACCAAGACATTTTGGAGCACTTCATGCTTCCTTCTGCTGACCAGCTTTTTAAAGATGTTGATTTCATTTTCCCGCAGGATTTGGCACCTGCCCACACTGCCAAAAGCACCAAAAGTTGATTAAATGACCATGGTGTTGGTGTACTTGACTGGCCAGCAAACTCACCAGACCTGAACCCCATAGAGAATCTATGGGGTATTGTCAAGAGGAAAATTAGAAACAAGAGACCAAAAAATGCAGATGAGCTGAAGGCCACTGTCAAAGAAACCTGGGCTTCCATACCACCTCAGCAGTGCCACAAACTGATCACCTCCATGCCACGCCGAATTGAGGCAGTAATTAAAGCAAAAGGAGCCCCTAGCAAGTATTGAGTACATGTACAGTAAATGAACATACTGTCCAGAAGGCCAACAATTCACTAAAAATTTTTTTTTATTGGTCTTACGAAGTATTCTAATTTGTTGAGATAGTGAATTGGTGGGTTTTTGTTAAATGTGAGCCAAAATCATCACAATTAAAAGAACCAAAGACTTAAACTACTTCAGTCTGTGTGCATTGAATTTATTTAATACACGAGTTTCACAATTTGAGTTGAATTACTGAAATAAATTAACTTTTCCATGACATTCTAATTTATTGAGATGCACCTGTATGTGTTTTGTATGTGCTATTGTTTAATTGATTAAATCCCTTATATTTACAATTCTGTGTGCTGCTCACAATTTGGAGTCACTGAATGTTGATCCCTTGCTACATGCTAAATTACTGTTAGTACTGCATAAAGTAGGAAAGCTACTGTTCCTTGGCCAGGAAAATTATCTTTCCTTGAATTGATAAAATATTATATTGTCTGCTCGGTGGACGGACAGATCAAATAATTGTAATATTGATTTTGCTACAATTAATTCTAAGATCTAATCTAAATATTTATTATTAATTATAACCATTTATAATTAATTATAAATATTTCCCTTTTGAGCTAATTTGCTACAATATTTACATTTACGTTTAGTCATTTAGCAGACGCTTTTATCCAAAGCGACTTACAAATGAGGACAATAAAAGCAGTCAAAACAAACAAAAGAGCAACTATATAAGTGCAAATGACAAGTCTCGGTTAGCCTAATGCAGTACACGTAGCAAGGTGTGTGTATATATATATATATATATATATATATATATATATATATATATATATACACACATATATATTATACACACACATACACACACAAAGAAAAACAAGTAGATAGAATAGAAAAAATAGAAAGCTAGTGTTTTTTTGTTTGTTTTTTTTATAAAAAAAAGAAGACAAATATAGATAAAGTAGAATTAAAATAGAATAGAAAGTGCTAGAGTTAGAGGGTCAAATAAAGGTGGAACAGATTTGTTTTTAGTCGTTTCTTGAAGATGGCTAAGGAATCAGCTGCTCGGTTTGAGTTGGGCAGGTCATTCCACCAGGAGGGAACAGTTAATGAAAAAGTCTGTGAAAGTGATTTTGGGCCTCTTTGAGATGGCACAATGATACGCCGTTCACTTGCAGAATGCAAGCTTCTAGAGGGCACATATCTCTGAAGTAATGAATTTAGGTAAAGGGGTGCAGAGCCAGAGGTGGTTTTGTAGGCAAACATTAATGCCTTGAATTTAATGCGAGCAGCTACTGGTAACCAGTGCAAATTGATGAACAGAGGTGTGACATGCGTTTTTTTTTACAGAAGTTAATAAATTTGAGACTTTTATACTTTGCGTTTAAGGCAATATCACTGTTGGTGTTTACAACAGAAATTATTTTGTCATTATTTTTTCTAGATTTGCTCCAGTTAATAACCCAGCCAAATTTTATAGTGGATCTCACTCAGGAGGACTATGAAAGCGATGACTGAGCCGGTCCCAGCAGCGCTAACAATACCCGAAATCCAGCACACAGTCCCTTGAGAAAGAAAAGAGCGATCGCCCCTGTTAATCCGACGCCGAGAGAAGAATCACACAGCAGTAAGTTTTTATTTTTAATATTTTTATAGCGTTGGGACCACATGCAATGCTAGGCCATTTGGTCCATAGATCTTCAAAATGGTTATAATAATGTTAATATTTCGCTTTTAAATAATTTTGCATTTATTTCTCAATTTCGCTATTGATATATTTTATTTTTACATAAGCTAATTAGATATATTATATTTTTATTTAGGACACATGCTTCAGTTGGTAAATATTTACTTTGTCTACAGTCTTGCCATTGCAATTATTATTAATTTTTTAGACTGATCTATTTTGACCTGTTTTATCTCTCTTAATAACCTCCTCCTTTTTTCCTCTAATAGATGCCTGCTGTACATAGGCTGCAGCTCCTCAAACATTGAACAAAATATAACAAGTAAAAGCATTTTTTTTGTTCACGCTGAAGTCAATTTAAAATAATAAAAAAATAGTCTGGCCAATCCGAGGCCCCTGCACATGCCTGTGCAGGCCTGTGCGTTAATCCGCGCCTGCACACACACACACACACACATTATATATATATATATTTATATATATTATTATATTATATTATATATTATACCAACACACCCTGTGAATACAGAACTATACTGGACTTTAATCCAGTTATTTCTGTGATTTTTGTGAGAAGAGAGTTTCTCTCTCTCTCTCTCTTTCTGGAGCTGAATCTAGTTTAAGCACAGACCTCTGGCCTGCCTGCGGTTCTCTATGATTTGTGGGACTCACATGGGAGGAAAGCAGGATTCCTATAGGTTAAAATCTGCAAACAATGACTCGTGTTGGCTTGATGGATGAACTACATCCTTCCCCATTTGTCTGTGCTTTAACCACCATCCCTTTATCAATTGTTATCCAAAGTTTGCTAACACACATGCTTTGAATCTTGCTGGATGAATGGGAAAAAGTGAGAAACAAGATGGAAAGAGATACGCAATGGAGGTTAGACTAGAGCAGAAGTTTGTATAAGAGGACTCTTCAAAGACTCTCAGGTCCTAATTAAGAGTGGGACGCTTCCTCTTCCCGTGACATTTCGCTGGACATTCTTGATAAATGTCACACACATGGTTATGCCAGCAGCAAATGAATGCTTCGCCAAGCACTTAATAACCTTTATAAATATACCTGCCAGGAATTCAAATTCTCACACCCACATCCGTAAAATATGTGCTTTGTAAACAAGGTGTGTGTATGTGTGTATGCGGTCTTATGCATCAAATTAAGACTGGCACCCCTGTCAGGGATGTCTAGGTTGCATTGTACAGGAATAGCTAAATGGGACCTTTCTCGTGTGAAGAATAGAAAAAGACCAAATATACCAGTCTTCAAAATCAAATAAAATCAAAGTTTTTCTGAATTAATAATGACAAATTGCTTACTGCACTGTATATAATGTATAATGCGTATTTGTTAAAAGAAATAGCATACCAAATACAATTAATTTTAGTACTATTTAGCCCCTTTCACACATTACATGACATGACAAATTGTACTGGTAGTGATCATTTTGGTAGTGATGTATGAATGGTATCTTGGTAGTAAAAAAACACAACAATGTTTCTTGTGTTAACAGTATTTACCGGAAATTCCATCCTGGTAATTTTACAGTAATTTAACAGGGTCAAAGGTGTCATGAATTGAGAAATCACACACAGCAAAATATCCAGTGTTGTTTAGAGTTGTTTTTATGGTGTTCATTTATCAGCGTTAAAAAGTGTTGATTCTGGTGTTGATTTGAATGGCATTAACACTTGCAGTGTAAATCAGTGGTCGGAGTCAGTGACATAATTGACACTGGTCATGAGTTGATCCAATTTCCGGTCCTTGCACATTATTTCCTTTTTGGTTAATGGCGGGCGAGGAGAGGACAGTGTTCAAACAGGTATAATATTTTATAACCACTTAAATTGACCAATTTTCATGTTTAGTTTACGTTTCTCACCATTCAGAATAATATTAGTACATTTCTCAACATTGCCAGAGTGCTAACAGTATTTCTTTTCAGATAACGCGACAGACCACCGACAGGATATCGAGGCCATTTAGCTGCACCACTTGTTAGCAAGAAAATTGAGGTAAGAATGGCATTGTTTGTTAGTTAGCAGTTTTAAACGTAAGTTTTCTTATATTTTAGAATCTGGGGTAGATAACGGTAATTTCTGTGATTTGTGTAACTTAACTGTTTAATGAGTTAAATTAACGTAAATAACGCAGCATCCATATTCCCCTTCTTGGGGCTCACGTTATTTGTGTTGCCAAAATAAGACATTGTAATGCATTTTTGTCAACAGTATTTTAGGATAACTGTGCATTGTTCCACAAATAATCTGACCGTTTAAGTGAGCAGCAATCAGTAACGCGTTTTTTTTTTTTTTACGTGGACTTTGAACGCTTCCACCAGCTTCGGATGGTCCGAGGAATTTACATGAAATGCATCGCGATTACTCTCGTCTGCAAAGTAAAAGGCAGTGGAGATAAATGATCAGATAATCAAGCAAGAAGCGTTTTGCTAAATTTATATTTTCTGCCAGCATATGACTAACTAATATTTGCTCATCATATGAGACACGTGTTTGATGTGCGCGCGCTTCATCTGCAATAGTAGATACTTTAACTTATAATTAACTCGCTGCAATTTCCCTTTAATGTAACGTTAAAATTTGTGGGGTGACAAATGGAGCGGTAACACTTTATAATAAAGGTCCGTTGTTAACAAGTAACTATGCAGGAAGTAATAGGTAGTACTACATTAACACTTAACTTAACACTATTAACTAATAGAGAAGCAAGATTAACTAAGCAGTAAGTAGTAGCAAATTTAGGACAAAGGTAGTTACTTATTAGATATTTGATAATTACTAAAAAATATATCCTCATTGAGAACTACTTGGGAACTATAACCAATTAATAAAGAATAACCAATTAATTACTAATCACAACAGTAACGTCTTAAAAGACCTCACACAAATGTATGTCAGATATAAAATTTTAAATTACTTATTAAATTACTTAGTAATTACTGAGTGGTTAAGGTGTTTTTCACTTTAAAATAATGGTCCAGATCACTAGTAGTTCCTGCAGGCTGACAAGGTAACACTTGAGTAATTAGTGAGAGGCTAATGTATTTTTCACTTTAAAGCTAAAGTGCTACTAAGGAACTACTAGTGATCTGGACCATTATTTTAAAGTGAAAAACATGTTAACTCAGTAATTACTCACAAGTAAATTGATAAGTTATTTAACATATTTTATGTCTGACATACTGTACAGTCATACATTTGTGTGAAGCACTAGTGATATTTTACCAGTAGGTCTTTTGGAGTGGGATACATTGATACTGAACTGACACGAAGCAGAGATCATAATTGTGAACTAATTCAATCATGAGCTTGTCAGCATCACTTCTTAATTATTAACATTTTTAAGTGAATTTTCATTTTTATTATTATTCTATGTTTAAGTTTGAACATATCCTTTGGTAAGAGTAGTAGTCACAATTTTAAAATGTAGCCGACTTATTTGGGGGATATCAAATTCATAAATGAGTTACAACAAATTACCACAAAGAAACCAATTGTTCACTTTTAAGATGTTACTGTTGTAATTCATTGGGGGTGAGGATTTTTAATGACGTTTTCCTTTCACTGTAATACACAAAGCATGATATCAACTGGTTTTGTTTGGCACATATTGGGTTAAGATGTGTTATATAGGTGGTTTTTTTAAATTATGCATTTATCATTTCACATTGTAATTAGTCCCCCCCCCCCTGGTTTAATTAATCTAATTTGTTTGTGCTTTTTATCAGTTCTGCACCAGTATTGAAGGCCATCTCAGCAGGAGGAAGGGGCCACCAGCCATTCCTACTGGGATCAGGAAGGGTTAAGGGCAGGATCAACCACTTTTACGTCGTTGTGGACAAGCACCTCATCCCTGGCATTGGAACCAGCTCCTTGAGTGCCTTTGAACTTTTTAAAGTTCACTGTCTTTAACCTGTCCTACGAGGAAGCCCTGGTGTCAAAAGCCAACAGCTTGTTCTACAGGCCTTTTGATCTGTGTTTATATGGGTCAGATGATGGTGAATATATTGTACCTTTTGTGTTGGTGTAATAGTTACATCTGTGTTAAAAATACAATTTCAAACTGATACAGCGTGTTGACTTTTTTTTTTTTACACTGAATGCACAGGTATTTTTAGTCGAATACAGATTACACTTAATTACCTTAATCAGGGTTTGTATGACCACTATATTAGTGTGAAAATAAGTCTCTGTGTTAAGATATTGACACATGTAGTGTAGTTTCAACACTAACTTGGTGTAATTGAAAACACTAATGGTGTTAACAGTGAACACTGTAAGTGTTGTTTTTACTCTATGCAAGTATAAAAAAAGTAACACTATTTAAAGTGTTAGTTTAACTCTATTTAGTGTGGACCCATATAAACCCTGAAAAAGTGTTAATTTTCTCACTGTGAGTGTTCGTTTAACACTTTCAAATTTGCTGTGCACTTTTGACATTTAAAAGGGTCATTGTACTATGAAAACATCCTGTATGTTTCAGAACTCAAAACTTTCTCTATAGGCTTAAAACAGCTTATATTGAAACCAAACTCCTAAAACAACTAATTTGGTTACACTTTTTGATACTCCACTTTAGAAATTCTACTAACTATAAGTAACTTTGCAACTACATTTCAACTAATTCTCATTAATTTGCAACTGCATGTCTAATAACTCTCAGAGTAGACTGTTAGGTTAAGTTTAGGGTTAGTAGAATAAGCTGACATATACTTGTAAAGTTTCTCATATAAGTATTTTGTATGTTGTGGACCCATCAACATAAAGTGTTACTTGGAAGATATTAAGCAGACAGTCTACTAATACTCTAATGCCTGCTAGTTGACATGTAGTTGCAAAGTTACTTACTATTAGTAGAATGTCTAAAGTGGACTATCAAAATAAAGTGTTCCCACTCATTTTGTCACATTATGACGTCAAAATGCGAAGAAAGCTCGCCTCTGCAGAAGAAGATCAACAGAGTGGTGGAACTATGACATCCCTTAACGAGTTAAGCGAGTTAGCATTTTAGTACTTCTGGTTCCATCGTCCCAAAGTCAATGTTATTTTTTTTTAAATGGGAGTTTGGTTAAATCCCCTAAAATAAGGTTTGTGGTTCACACAAGCTCAAGATGCTTTCGTTTTATTCTACGATATAAAACACTCCAGTTATACCCCACTCGTGATTTTTTGTTACATTTCTAAAAAAGATGGTTGCTAACAAGTTGCTAAATGGGACTATAGGCATTGTTGGAGACATTAAATGTCATTACGCCGAAGTTTATCAATTTATAGTATCTTCCAATTGTAATATAATTTGTAGTACAATTAATTGTAAAATGACCAATTAATAGTTTCCCGCATTTTATATTGTTGTTTGTTCTTTTGCTTTGCCCGAAATGCAACCACAAGTCTTTGGATGGAAGATTCTCGTTTTATCACTTTTTATAATTATAATTTTTTTTTCACTACTTGCTATTTATTATTAATGTTTTATTCAGTAAGAAACTTATCATTTGTTCGCTTCATTTTACCACAAATTTGTTTTTAAACAAAACAAATTTCAACGCAGGATTTTCAGAGAGATCGAAACTAAAACTCAATGCTGTGCCGGCTATATTGTGTAGCGTCTGGACCAATCAGACACACCATTTTTCATTTGATTTAACAAATCAATTATTCATTAGATTAATAAACATTCACAGACCCCTCATCCAATAAACATACTGGGTGCAAATAATTAGAAAATGGACTCTTCTCTAATTAATTCATAAGAAAACCTTTCTGTGAATGAACACACATCTCCTCTGGACATTGTGTATACCATTACTATTTGTGTATATTGTCTTATGAATTGTATACTGTTTTGTGTGTATGTGTTATGATAGATCACTATTAATATAGCCCCACCGATACCATGTTTGGTCTCTTTGAATGTGTCTTCTGATGATCCAAATGAGAGTTTATGTTATATGTGTGTACATCGGCAATATATTAGTGTTCTAAGAATCTTTAGTAATTTTGATTCGAGTTCCATATTCAAATTACCATGCTCTCACACAAAGGCTCATAAAACTCCCCAGTATTTCCAACCTCCCGCTTGGAATTTCAGCCTTTCTCATTGGACAAGCCCATCCTGAGAGGCGTGAATCTTCTCAGACCTTAAAAGGCTCACGCACAGTTCCGCCCATGTTCGTTCTTGTTGTTCTTCTTCTGCTAAGAAGCGTGTTGGAGCTCCTACACCAGCGAACCTCCAAACCATCATCAAGACTTTCATCCGAGACTGCATCCGTAAGCTTGTTCCAGGCCAAGGCAATACAAGTATCGCACATTTAACTAAACAAAACAGAGGTTTAGTATAAGCTGTAGACCCCGGTCTAAAACGGCCCTGATGGTTTTACTCAGGTGGTTAACTGACTCTTTTCATAGCTTCATTCTCTGGTTTTCCTGATGGTTTCATCCATCAAGTCTCATTTGCCCTTTCCCCTGTATGAGTGATTGTTTGTTTGTTTGTTTGTTTGTTAGACTAGTTTGTGTTAGTGTTTAGTTAATAAAACTCTTGTGCACAAATTACATGAGTCTGTGATTCTGCCTTGCAAATGAATTGTCCCTTTACTATTTTGATCCTTACTACATGCTCTGATTCTGCCTTGCATTTTAATTGTCCCTTTACAATTTTGATCCTTATTACATGCTCTATGCATTAATGCATTAATACTGTAGGAAAGTATTTTCTGTAGCCACGGAAATATTTCTTTACTAGAGTTGATATGAACTTACACTAAACGAACGCTGGACGAACAGATTGGTTGATGGCAATTTAATTCTGCTACAGTTACTACTGGCAGCTGATATAAATAATTGTAATTAATCATAATTAATTGTAATTATTTATATACATTTCCCTTTTGAGCTAATTTGCTACAATTTGATCCAACAGTAATATCACAACACACAAATGTGAGAAACATTGTTTTTGGTAACACTTTACAATAAAGGTACATGCCACTGTAAAAAAATAAACTGTTGAAAAAACATAAAAAAACAAGGCAACTTGATGCAGTAAGACATTTGAGTTGTCTCAACAATTCTTTTATAGTTCTTCAAAGTAACAATACTGCGTTCAGCCAACCTACATTTTTTGTTCATGCAATGATGAGTCTTATTTTGCAAATAAAGTTATTCTTGTCACAGCAACTGAAACAACAAGTATTGTTGTTGAGTTAATTTATTATTTTCTGTTTCCTGTACGAAAAAAATAATTTGTAAATAGTCACCACATTACCATTTTTTACGTCTAATTACGAATGACAAACATGGGCTTATTCTTTTATCAGTTTATGTCATTAAAATAATAAGGATGGTATCAAGAACATAATGAAATGTTATAAACCACAATGGACAATATTGTCTTTGTTTTTAAAGCATCCTATAAGACTAGGATATCCCAAATATAGATATAAGTGGTTGAACATACTCTAGGCCTCAATACTTGACACACAAACCTCAAGAATGGTGGCAATCAACAAATGTAAAAAAGATGAGCTCTTTAAATCACTGCACAACAAACAACTAACAATAATGACAAAACAACAACGAAAAAGTTTAAATGAAGCCAGCAAGCAGCAAAACAATAACCCTATAACAGTATCTGCATAATTTATTAATGCAGCAATGCATGCTGGGAACTCACAAATCCTTAACATTTCAGCAATGTTCAGACAACTGTGTTTGACTAGTTGGGACAACATCTGGGGTCTGACAAAGGTTTTTATGTTCAATTCTGTTGGTCTAACAAGGATTTTTATGTAGTTTAATTTTTTAGTATTTGAGACTCAAATTATAGTTTATAGTTGATTCATAGTTTATAAACTGTAGTTAATACATTAAAAGACTGGCTTGCTAGATACAAATAGGGAGTTCTTCATTCATTGTCTCTGTAATTAAACACATTTTTATTGTTTAATAAGCTCATACATAAAGATAATTCGATAATTATGTAATTATATAATTCTTTGCTAACTTTGTTTTATTTGGCTTGAAGCAGCACTCCGCAGACTGATCGGTGTATGACATCAAAGTACCACAAGAGCTATTAGAGAGCAGACAGCTCCGTAAGCCTTTGAATACTTTGAATTCATACACCGATGTATGAATGCTGTGCAGCACTGCTTCAAGTCGAACACCTTACAACTGGTAAGCTAGGAATGTTTATTGCACCTGACTATTTAGGCACCACTTCTGAGTCTGAGGATGAGGGGCAGCTCCAAGTAGAACATCACGTGTTGTCATCTTGGAATTATAGTAATTACGAAATGGTGTGAATGCAGCTATTTTGTCAAATCCTTTTTAGGAATTGGGAAATTTTAAATAGGGAATTAAAAAAGTCTTTGTTAAATAGCTATAAGTTTTATTTATTTTAATCTAAAAAAGCTTTACAAATCTTTATTAGAAAGTTTTTAAACAATTTTTTTGCCTGCTTGTACAATAAACCATGAACTATTATTGCACATGCACCTGTGAAACAGTCCTTAATACATTTACGGTTTACAAGCAGAAATAAATAAATAAATTAATTAATTAACATCACAGTTCCAATAGCTTAGGACACTAAAGAGACCTTTCTACTGGCTCTGAAAAACACCATGAGAAAGATGCCCAGGGTTCCTGATGATCAACAGCATGAACAAGCCATAGTCCTGCTGCAGGGAGGCATGAGGTCTGCAGATGTAGCCAGAGAAATAAACTGCAATGTCCGTAATGTAAGACACCAAATACAGTGTTACAAGGAGACAGGAAGGACAGCTGTTTGTCCTTGTAATGCCAGACCACCTGCACAGTAAATTCCACAGTAAATTTGTTAAATCAACACTGCTCGGTGTACATATGAGAACCACCAGCAGGGTGTTAAAAGAACAACCATTTTCAGTTAGCGATGGGACTAGACTTCTTCTTGATAGTGTAAACCATATCACCTGATCATTCTTGTTTATGGTTTCTTTTATAACAAATATGTTTTCATAAACACAGTTATAAATGCCACAAACTTAACATAAGAACCACGAGCCAAACTGCCCAACTAAAGGGCACTAATCACCACAGTGGTAACCAAACATTTTCAATAAAACAACATCTAAACCTGTTACTTCTAGTAATTACTATACTTTTAAATGCAGTAACTTTGAATATTATAAGAAGTTTGGCAAATGTAGACCATTCAGGTATTCTATGAATACAGAAATTCGGTCACACTTTATATTAGGTGGCCTTAACTACTATGTACTTACATAAAACATAAGTACAATGTACTTATTGCGTTCATATTGTATTGCAAAACACTTTTGCTGCTATTGAGGTAGGATACGGGTAAGGTTAGGGACAGGTTTGGTGGTATGGGTAGGTTTAAGGGTGGGTTAAGGTCTAAGGGATGGGTCAACAGTGTAATTATAAATGTAATTACAGAAATTAATTATAGATGTAATTACATATAGGTATTTAAAAAATATATAAGTACAATGTAAAAACATGTATGTACACAATAAGTGCATTGTACCAAATTATTAATTTAAATGTAAGTACATAGTAGTTAAGGCCACCTAATATAAAGTGGGACCAGAAATTCAATATGCTGCATACACTGTTAATAGTGAAAATGTGCAGTGGTTACCTAAAGGAGCTGTTCAATGTGATCTGATTCTCTACTTCCATTATTGTAACCTATGGATAATGCTTGATGAAATTTCATTTATTATTTTAATAAAGCAAGGATAAAGCACAATTTTTAGGTTACCTGACAAAACTAGATTTTACAGCGTGCTGAATACTGAAAGAATGGTAATAGCATTTAGCATGCATAAATATGGTATTTAGCAACATAGCATGTTTAAAATCTAGCCATTTTAACATTACTGTCCAGTCAATGTTAAATATTAGTGTCTTTAGAAATGTTGTTATTAATGTGCTGATGTCATTAAAAATCAGTGATATCAATCATGATTGCTTTGAGCCATGTGCACTGGTATTTTGTGTAAATAATCTGCTTGCCTTGAAAATAGAGATTGTAGTATAATTGTGTACTCATTAACTTAATGTTCGATAACTTACCTTTTAGTATTTTGTATTCACAAATACAAAAGGCCCTCCATTACATTGTAATATTGTTTATCATAAAATGAATGGGTCTGACTTCTTCACTCGTTATATTCTCATTACTCTATTTTTAAAGGCAGCAGAGCAAATGCTATCATAAAATATAAATATTTAATTTTTTAATATAACCTTTAAATATTAATTTTAATATGTAACACTTATACATTATTTTGCATATTCAAAAATACACAAAAAGTACAGTCGCAGTACAGCAAGATGATGTCGTGGGGAATTATAAACATATACAAGAAAAAAAAATGCCACAAAGCAGGCAAGCGAGCAATCACTTTAATATTTGTGCCCTGTGCTTCTTGATAACCTTGTAAAAAAACTTGGCTTAAAATATAAAATACTGTATAAACATAAAATTAAGATATTGCATATCTTGTCTTTGATATGGAAGTGGACAAAGGTAAATAATGATATATGCATTTTAATTATTATCAACAATTATCTGATTAAATATATCATCTAAATAAACTCATTTATGTTTGTTGAGCTTCTTTTTTTATTAGACTCTCTCTGGGCATGAGGTTGAATGATTACACTCTGTGTGTGTGAGGATGTGTTTCAAGGTTGTTTCAAGTCACACGACACGCACTGCCGCGCGGTGGCTAATTGTGTCTCCTGAGGAATAATTAGGTGTGACAAAAGTGTGTAGTGGCTCCACTGAACACACATACACACACCAGAAACTGTATGCTGTGTGTTCAGCATGCTTAACAGTGCACGATCATTTGTTTTGAAGGGAAATTTGAAATAAAAAAATGAAAGAATTGCTGCAATCCTTTACAAACAGGAAATAAGGTCAACAGAGAATTGTGCTGATTATTACATTAATAAAAACTAATATGTGCTATAGAAATAAATGTGATTGACTGAAAAGTCTTGAAATGTGGAGTACAATTAAAGATTTTACAAAAAAAACACTACTCCAATAGTATCAGTGAGTATAACTGAAGAACTAGAAATATAAAAAAAATGTGTAAAAGAATGTAGTAGCTATAATTATTACTCATTCAGATGTATTAAATCATTTTTTAAAGAGAATACAAAATAGTAAAAAGGTACTTCAGTTATGAACTAGCTATGATTTGAAGATAACAATTAGGCCAATGATTATTTATATGACAAATGACCACAGGGTAGAGCCACATGCACTGCTGGGACAGAGAGATGCTTGAGCAAACAATAAATGTTTCGTTAAATCAAATAGTAATCTGTCCTGAGAATGCCACTTGGTCAGAGACACATAAAGGTAACAAAATGCTGAACTCATCTACATCCCTATTTTTGACAGCACTGATTCACACCTGCATATGTGCTATGCAGGGGAATACACTATCTGGAAATGAGACTGGCAGCAGAATTGACTGGACCTACTGTACAAGCAATGATGAATGCAATGATCATGAAAGTTCCCACAACTCACAGAAACCTAACGCGTGTTTGTGTGTGTGTGTATTGTGAGTGTGTGTGTGTGTGTGTGTGTGTGTGTGTGTATGTTTGAATTTTGTTCTGTAGTATAGTAAATAAGCAATTAAGTGTTTATTTGGTTAACATTTGCTATCATAATTTGCTTTCATGTCCCAATTAATCAGCTGTCCCACTTTATCTGTATTTGCCCTACATATACTGTAATATTTTATAATATATTATAACTGGTTATAATTATTCAAAGGTGCATTCAAAATTACAAGTGTGTGTTATACCATTTTTTTTTTCAGTGCCTGAATATGAATCACACACACACACACATATATATATATATATATATATATATATATATAAATAAAATAATGTATTATACAGCATCATGAATACTTTTAATTTATATTAATATTATTTAATTTCAATAAAGTGGGACAATATTTAAGTATATGCTCCTCTCTTGAAGCATACATTTAAGGAGACCAATCAGAATCCTTTTTCTTTTTTTAATGCAAATTTAATCATGACAACTGGAAGATTTAGCATGGTGATGGATATGACAATGTTAATGTATTTGGTCTTGGCAGGATAGTTCTGCTACACTGCTGCTAAATTGCTGCTGCTGTTTGTTATTGCTGTAGTTGTAGATTATTGCTGCTGCTGCAAGCAAATACAGGAACTTGCTACTTCCAATGCATATGGCGATACGGTGCCGTGAGTATTTAAGACATACTGCTGATGCACAAATAGCATATAAAATAACCCTTAGCAGATCTATACAGGTGAAGCTGGGGAAGGTGGAGGGTTTCAGAGAAACTCTGAAAGCGCCCTGCAGGAATCTCTAGTGAATGCTAGCCTTAACCTGAAACGTGAATGTTTTTTTTTTTCATTAGCAAAGTTATAGGTTAATTTTCACTATCGACTGTTGTGAATTCTTCCTCAAATTTCTATGCATTATTAAAAGTGGAACTTATGTCAGCGAGTATGTGTTGAACATTGCCCTGTGATAAACATTATTAAATGTCTGACTCTCAAGAGTGTAAAAAGTGTAAGAAGCTTCTTGTTCTTTTTACCCAACCCCCCTTCCCCTCTCTCTAAACAGTAATTCAGTAACATTTCACACAATAAAATCACACATTATGAAGGTGAAGAAATTGCTTAATATATACAATTTTGATTTGGATTCATGCTTTATAAATATGTGAAATTTTTAGTTCACCCAAATAGATTTAGGGATCATTTCTGATTTAATTGTGTAGAACAACTTTGATTGAAAGAGTACTGTCACCTTTGGCTTGCTTAGCTGGGATTAAAAGACACGTAATATGTCAGTGGTTGAGCGCACTTACTCTACTGGATGAGAACAAAACTGATTTGAGCTATATGATGACACTATTGTCTCTTGTAGAGCTTCTGTATAGCTTAATCAGATTTGTTCCATAATTGCCGAATTTTGCAATATCGATACTGTTATTGAACTGAATCAACACTGAACTGACTTGAGCAGAATAATGACACTATACAACAAAGTTTGGATTTATCTAATACTTGATAACGTTTGCATCACTTATTCTATTATTTTCCTGTTTATTAGTGAAATGCTTTGAAGCAATTTTTATGATACAAATTGAAAAAGCTCTAAAAATCAGTTGAAAAAGCCACCTAATTCTTTGTAACAAGTTTATTTTATGTTTTCTTCACACACACACACACACACACACACACACACACACACACACACACATACACACACACACGCACACACACACATGTTGTGTTGGGCAAGGTAGGCAACCTTATTTGAGACACCAAGCACTCGAAGAAAGTTCATACAGATATAAGATACTAATCTCTCGGCTGGTAGACATATGGGAGGTCAAAGTGTCTCCATGTGTGGCAGATATGTTCTGACAACCAGTGTGTCTTTTCTTCTCTCCTACTGCAGATGTCCCCAGGGGAGGACAGGCTGCCCACCATTCCGTACTTTCCATTGCCCTTCATGATGGATGTGTTGCGCGAGCATTGGACTCGTCCCCGGGGCTTGTCTCTGCCTCTTTTCTGGGTTAAACTGCACCCTACATCACACCCATCTATACATTCACAAGCAGAGCGTGTTTACTGGAGTGTAAAAGCACAGCAATCCGTTTCCTGTCAACATCTGAAGATAAAAGAGGAGGACGAGAAAAAATATCTTAGACAGCACTTCTGAGGTGAACTGAAAATGATATCACAACTGGAGCAATGTTGGATTCTTTAAAGAACAAGTTTTCATCATTCATGTTTAAGCATTTTCATTTCTGCTTGGTACAGGTGAAACAGTATGTGGTGCTTAAATGTAACTCTGAATTCTGAGGCTGCAAATCCAATGCATCATCTGTACACAAAATAAATTACTCTATCCCCCGAATTCACAGACAAGTCTTAAGCCTAGTCCCAGACTAAAATGTAGTCTGAGCTGTTTCAACTAAAATAAACTTGCACTGATTGGTCTTAAAACATGTCAGTGCCTTTGTTTTGTCTCAAGGTATACACCAGTAATGTTATTTTCTAAGGCAAGTTTATAAAAAATACTTAATTGAACCAATTAATTATTTAATTAATTGACCAAATTGAACTATGGCCTAATCCTGGTTTAGTCTAAACCATGTCTGTGAAACCTGGCCTATATGTACTTTGCTAGAAGAGACAGAATGCTGTACAGTTTTTAAAGCATTAACATAATGGATGGGTCTTGATTAGAAGGTGAAAAGGTGGTTGGATGAGAGGGCTTGAAAAATAAGAGGTCTTTAGAATAACGTCCACCAATGAATTGTGCACAAAGACCAGGAACATGTGAATGTATTATGAAATTGAATAGAGTGGGTCAATTGTAAAGGCACTGTGAGTAATAATAGCACCTTTGGCATACTATTTTCAGTTTACTTCAGAACTATATGAGTCAAGACCACCAATGTCCACCTAATTTCCAAATTGTTCCACCCTTTTGTGGAAGACCCACTAGGTAGCTCTTGATAATTTCCTGAATGCACTGTGCTACAGGAAACATTAGGAGGCAATTAGGGTCATAGTGTGGTCAGTGGTGATGTTGAGCCCTGTTTAAATCAGAAGAGGATGGGGGGTCCTAATTACATGCTAATATGGGCCAGGCGGTGTCATGAGTTTGTAATTGGAGCACAGCTGCTACTGGGAGCAACAGAGGCAACACAGAGAGAGACTCCAGCAGGTCAGGCTTATCCGAGCTGGTTTGTCTCTGTCAAAGGACACACTTTTAGAAATTCATGCATTTTGTTCTGAGTTTTACACTGCCACTAAGAGAGACCTAAAGTGAGGTCTTAAAGGATTTTTTTTTCTTCCAAAAATGAAACTTTTATCATTTACTCATGTCATTCCTAACCCTTATAACTTTCTTTGTCCCGTGGAAAAAAAGTGGATTTTTACCATATGTGAAAGACACTCTTTTTGATAGACAAAGTAAATTAGTACTACAGTAGTCAAGCCCTAAAAATAGCATGCAGGGGAGTAAACGTTTAATCATTTCAGGCTTTTCAGGTGGTAATTGCAATGAAAATTACGAAATATTCATGGTTACATATTTATATTCAGTTGTTTATGGCATGCATAACATGTGCACAAACATTCAGCTTAAAGGGATAGTTCACCCAAAAGTGAAAATTAGCCAATTATGTACTCACCCTCAAGCCATTCTTTCAGATTAATCCAATCGGAGTTATATTAAAAATTTACTTTGATCTTCCAAGCTGTTTAATGGCAGTCAGCGGGTGTTGCAGTTCATCAGTCCAAAAGAAGTGAAATAAAGCACATCCATCCATAATAAAAAAGTGCCTCACATGGCACTGGGGGGTGAACAAAGGCCTCCTGTAATGAATTGATGCGTTTTTGTAAGAAAAATATCCATATTCAAAACGTAATAATCACATTTATCTAGCTTGCGCCAACACGGAAACAGCTCCGGGAGGATGATGTAAGATGTCGGCATTGCGCATGCGCCGGTGAGTCTCGTGAAAACCAACGTTTGTTCACAGGAGCAAAGGAAGCAAAGTTTCCTTACTTTAGCAAAGGAAAACCAAACTCCTCTTGGCTTATGTCGAAATCCTCCGACATTCTTCTTTACAAATCCTTGTTTTGTACTTCTAATTTGTGATTGTCGTCCGCCTGGAGCTGCTTCCATGTACAACAGTGAGTGCAAGCTAGATTAAATTGATTATTAAGTTTTAAATATGGTTATTTTTCTTACAAAAACACATCGATTCACTACATGAGGCCTTTGTTCACCCCTCGGAGCCATGTGAGGCACTTTTTATTATGGATGGATGCGCTTTATTTCACTTCTTTTGGACTGATGAACTGCAACACCGCTGACTGCCATTAAACAGCTTGGGAGATCAAATACCAATTTGAATATAACTCAGACTGGATTCGTCTGAAAGAAGAAAGTCATATACACCTAGGATGCCTTGAGGGGGAGTAATTAATGGGCTAATTTTCATTTTTGGGTGAACTAACCCTTTAAATGCATTTCTGGAAAATACCACCCATGCCAACCAATATACCAATGGACTCGTCCCAGGGACTCTAAGTGCCCTGAAATGGTTATTAAAAAAAAAAAACAGATGCAGAAATTAAGTGATTGAACACAATGTGGAGAAAATATTTCCTCATCTTAACCAGAGCACGACTCTGAACAGAATGTGTAGAAAATATTTCAATTGTTATATTTAATCGTGTCCATGGACACTTCTCTCCCCATCTTAACCAATCACTTCATTTCTCTGCCTTAGACTTCTGCATCTGTCTGTACTCTTTTATTTATTTATGTAATTTCATAGGCAACATGACATGACACTGATTCAGATTACCATATGGTCTGTTAAAAGCAACATATTTTAGCTTTTAATGCAAGCTGGCACGTCACACGCACAGCAGGAAAGCTGTTACCTCTGATCTTCAGAGGAGAGAAAAAAACTCAAATCATTATGCTGGCCAGATCACATGTATAGTATGTGTAAACAAAGAGCTCAAGAGATTTCTTTACAGATTTCTTTATAGTTTACCATACAACTGCTGAAAGACCTTATAGAGTCAATACACCAAACCTCCTAATATGACCAAAGAATCACGATTGAGGCCTAAATGATGGTACCTTAGCTGTAATGCTGAATGTTCTGCAGTTTATACAACCATCTTGAATATTTGAATATAAATTACAGTTGTAGGCACTACTATACAATCATAAAATTGTATTTATTCTACACAATATTTCTTAATCTGTCTACTCTACATTTGTCACAATATGTAGTACAACACACACAAAACAGGATCATTTCCAAAGTCTTTAATCGGCCAGAAGAACACTTAGCAAAATACACAGCAAACTACACATAAACGGTGCTACAGTGACGAGTCGAGGAACGCGGAGATGAGGGTGAGTCACAAATAACAGTCTTTAATAATCCAAACACAGGGGAACACAGGGCAGGCAGGAACACACACATAGACCAAAGTATAGATGACACCGGACAAGGGAACAAAGGAACGGACAACACTTTATATACAAGACTGAACGAGGGTAAGTTAACGGGACATACCTGAACCAAACTACTAATCAAATGAGGGAGAAACTGGGTCACGGGGAGCACAAGGGGTCTGACATTACCTCTCCCTCCTGGAAGGCTAGGCTTGCCCCAGACGGGCTGCCCCCAAGGCGGTACCGGTTCCGGGGGCCATGGCAGAGCAGGCAGTTCAGGGGGCCATGGCAGAACGGGCAGTTCAGGGGGCCATGGCAGAACAGGTAGCTCAGGGGGCCATAGCTGGGTGGTCTCGGCCCGACCACTACAGCCGGAGACGTATAGCCCCCCCCCTCCCCCACAAATATTTTTGGGGGAGACTCTGGGTCCCTTGGCTGGAACCGGCTCTGGGCTGGGCTCCGAATTCCACTCCGGGCTGCATTTAGGAACAGAAGACCTCCCTGGGCTGCCCTCGGGAACAGAAGCCCACTTTGGGCTATATTCGGGAACGGGAGCCCTCTCTGGCCTAAACTCAGGAGCCCACTCTGGGCTGAACTCAGGAATATGAACCCTCTTTGGGCTGGACGTGGGGACAGGAGCCCTCTCTGGGCTTGATGTGTAAACAGAAGCCATCTCTGGGCTAGACTCGGGATCTGAGGCCCTCTCTGGGCCAGATGCGGAAAAGCAGCCCTCTCTGGGCTTGACATGGGAACAGGAGGCTTTCCTTGGCTAGACTCCGAATCTGAGGCCCTCCCTGGGCCAGACACGAGAACAGCAGCCCTCTCTGGGCTTGACGTGGGAACAGGTGCCCTCTCTGGGCTGGACTCGGGAACAGAAGCCCTCTCTGGGCCGGACTCGGTAACCGAAGCCCTCTCTGGGCAGGACGCGGGAACAGAAGCTCTCTCTGGGCCGGACTCGGGAACAGAAGCCCTCTCTAGGCCGGACTCGGGAACAGAAGCCCTCTCTCGACTCTGGTCAGGGGCTAGAGCCAACAGTCTTTTCCTCCTCATTCTCCTTTTTTGGACTGAGGTGAAGGAGATAGCTGCTGTCATCATAGGGCTTGGGAGTGAATTGGCCGGTGGGCTTGAAAGTGGAGCGGATAGCAGGCTTGACCGTGGAGTGGCGGCCGCTGTATCTGGGCTGAGGATGGAAGTGGAACTCGGGAGAACTGGGGGAAGCGCGGGTGGAACGGAGGGAGGGGGCTCTTTGGAATGGTATGTGGAGTGTGCTGGTAGTTAGGGAGCTGAAGCGCCCACTTGCTTCCGAATGGGAACAGAACGACTCTCCTCCACATCAACAAGGAACTCAGAGCCATTTAAATCGAGGACATAATTAATAAAGTCTGCTACAGGTCTATAACAATTGTCAGGAGACAGGAATCAAAACAAATGTCATTGCTCCAGCTCACCAGAAGTACAACACTCAGGAACTCCTCCACATATCATTCCAAAGGCCGTCCATCCTGCTGGATGTTCCAGATGAACTCTTCAGCCCAGTTCATACTTTGCTGGGTCCGGTGTTCTGTCACGGTGCTACGGTGACAAGTCGAGGAACGTGGAGACGAGGGTGTCACAAATAACAGTCTTTAATAATACAAACACAGGGGAACACAGGACAGGCAGGAACACACATGTAGACCAAAGTATAGACGACACCGGACAAAGGAACAAAGGAATGGACAACACTTTAAATACAAGACTGAACGAGGGTAAATTAATGGGACACCTGAACCAAATGACTAATCAAATGAGGGAGAAACTGGGTCACGGGGAGCACAAGGGGAAAAAACACAACAAAACAGGAACACCAGTCTGACATAAACATTGACAAAACCAAACAATGAACAGAAAGAACTGAGGGCTTAAATATACAAGGGCATAATGTAAGGGAAACAGGTCAATTTAGCTCAAAGGGAATCATTTAAGATTTTAAAGGGAACTCCACCATTAATATGTAAGGGAATTAGGACAGAATCACAGTTTTACGGCTGATCACTGAGACGGCCAGCGAGTCAGTGAACGAGCCGTATGACATCAATTCTGCAATGGATATTTATTTCCAAAATATAGTGAAAACACTATTAATTAATGGAACAGAAAACAGGAGTGTAACTCAAATGTGTAGCGTCTGGACCAATCATACACACCATTTTTCATTTGATTTAACAAATCAATTATTCATTAGATTAACAAATATTCACAGACCCCTCACCCAATAAACATACTGGGTGCCAGGATGTCTGTGAACAGGGCCCCGGGACCCTGGTTACCATGGCAACCCT
>NW_015505624.1:144080-147190 GCF_001515645.1 Sinocyclocheilus grahami
CCCTAGTCGGTGGTTTGGTTGAATTCTGAGAAGATGAAGATGTGAGCAAACGCTCCAGGACATCCTCATTCACCAAGTTTCTCTGACTCAAACTGGTTATTTTTCATCAACCAACTTAAGCAAAGATCAGCTTGAACCTTCAGATTGCATCAAACCTCTCTTTCAGACAGACGAGATGCGCAAGTATTCAAACTTAGTCTTATTAATTGATACATTAGGTATCATTTGCACCTTTTTACAAAGGTGTGTTTGAACTAAGAATCTGATGTTCCCTTCAGGCTGTAAATCTGCTGAATATGCAAATGATTCCATAACTTCATTCCTTATTTCTCTTCTCTTTACTGCTTAAGCTTTAACCCTTCCCTATACCAACTGTATGCATGTGTGTGTGTGTGCATGTGTATGTGTATGTTAGACTAGTTTAAGTCTTTATGTAGTTAATAAAGTCTTACTTGTATCACACTTGACGTTGTTCATTGTTTGCTCATAACTGGAGTCCCTAATCATGCAGATTTATGCTACAGGCTCTGTGTAGAGTTGTACAGTAAGAAAGTTATTTCCCTTAACCAGGAAATTAACGTTCTTAGAATTGACAGACAGTTGACCCTGAGAGGTCAAGTAAATATCTACAGCGGATCTAAATATTTATAATTAATTATAACTAGTTATGATTAATTATTCATATTTCCCCATGAGCTGATTCACTACAAATGGAAACAAATCAGTGACGGGAAAATGGGAACAAAGGAAACAGGTATAGGAACAAGGAACAATAGAAGTAAACCAAAGCAGAGCATACACATGACAACATTCTACTCTCAAATAATATTTGATGATTTGTCACTTCAGAATGAGCTCAAAACTTTTTATTCTCTTATTTTCTTTGAGACAGGACACACTGACTGTCACTTTGTTCAAGGTAATTACTGTCATTTTCCATTTGACAATGGTTTCGTGGGCTTCCATCTGCACTGCGCCAGCGTGACCACACCGTGATGTCAAAACCAGGCACCCCCATTTGCTCGGTTTGGCCGACGCAGCGTTTACCGGCCAAAAGACCAACTTCCGTAAACAAACAAAGACACAAGGACAAAACATGAGACAAGTGTAATGCATGTGTGTGAAACAACCGGGTAAGAGTTCGAGCTGAAGGGGAATGGCGTGTGGAAGAATGTCCATGGCCAGCGGTACAGAATGTGCACCTGCTTTATCGTTTGTGGAGACGACAGGTAAGAGAGAAATTAATGGGTCTATATGCAAATGTATGTGTCGACACGTGACCCGTGTCTGAAGCATACATTCAAAAAACACTAACAACATGTTGGCCGGCGACAGCCCATGACGTCACTACCGGTGCGACTATAGTATAAATAGGCGCCGGGAGAACATGTCATTCTCTTCTTCGTCTTCATTGACCATTTTGTTTGAAGCGTGTATTCCGTGGTAAGAGCGATATTTCTTCCTTCATTATGGCGAGCACTAGCAAGACATTTAGAAGATGTGTGCATCCGTGTCGTCGTTATTTGACACACATGATCTTTGTGTCTTTTGTTTGGGCGAAGAGCACACACGCGATGTCCTCGAGGGGGCAATCTGCATTAACTGTGAGCGTTTTTCAAAGAAAAAGCTCCGCTCTCGTTTGTCTCTCTTTTCGAGGAAAGAGGGGTAGCCGTCTGTTCCCGCGGTTCAGGACCCACCGCTGCTGAGGCACAGAGGAGAATGAGCTCGTGGGGATCGCAGGCGTATCTGGCCAATGAGTTTAAAGAGGGGCTTTCCCTCTCACGCTCGTCGGCTGTGGACGAGAGTGAGCCAGTGGAGGATGATGTTATTTCCCTAACATCGTCTGATCCAGGGGCCAGTGCTCTGCTGGGTTCGGCCCAGGAAGAGCAGGAGATGTCTGAGGAGGGTGAAGTGGCTGAGCCCTCCCAATCCTCCTGCCCTGCGTATGATGAGCTATTGGAGGTTATGGATAGCGCCACGGCGAGGCTTGACTTTCCGTGGAAGCGGGCCAAGAAAGTGACGTCGCGAGGTCATCTCGATGAGCTTTATCTTTCTGACCATAGCCCTCCAGCTCAGGTGAGCCTTCCTTTTCTTCCTGATCGCCATACAGAGATCGAGAAGGAATGGAAGAGGCCGTTTTCCTCACGCATCCATCGGTTCCAGCATACGAGTTATGCCAACATCGAGGGGATGTGCGAAAGTGGCTATGAGAAGATGCCCCCTGTAGAAGAAACGCTGGCTAGCTATCTCTCTATGGATGAGACATACTCTCTTAAGGCTCCCTCCTTGCCATCTAAGCCCCTTCAGGATACATCTCGCTTAAATGGCAGGGCATACACAGCAGCAGGTCAGGCTGTCGCTTCGTTGCACACGATGGCGGTGCTTCAGGCATATCAGGCTGATCTACTGAAAGACCTGGATAAAGGTGAGGGCCTTTCTCCCGATGAGGTAGCTGAGTTACGCCGCACCACAGATCTCGCTCTCCATGCTACTAAGCAGGCTGCCTCTGTTATGGGCAGGTCCATGGTGGCTATGGTGGTAACAGAGAGACATCTGTGGGTGAACCTGGCAGATATTTGGAAGAAAGAGAGGGGCTTATGGTGTGAATACCTACTTTAACAGGGTGTTGCTACTAGGGGTCTGTTGAGACAGTTCCCTCAGCAAGCTCATGCAAAGCAAGCGGTAGCCCCTGTGTGACAGGCCAAGACTTATTATGACACTAGGCTCTTGGTCGTATCCCCTTAAAGGAATCTATTCCTGATTCCAAGCCTTGAGCTCTACCCTGGACCCATGAGTCTGGCCCTAACAGGTAAGTTTTTGTGGTACGTAGCCTAGGCCTTTGGCCGTAGGGGATAATGTCACGGACAGCCGTCTAACGTCCTAGGGGCAACTCCCATGGCTATGGTAGAGTTGGTACTTAGTGCACGCCATAGGTTTCTGGCACGCACTCCCCCTCAGCATGGTGGCGTGGGTATACCCCATAGTGACCCCTAGAGGACGCAGTTCGAAGTTCCCTTGAAAGGGAACGTCTCAGGTTACTTATGTAACCATGGTTCCCTGAGTAGGGAACGAGACACTGCAAACCTTTCTTGCAGGAAAGAAAGCACGAC